>NC_090821.1:46416231-46752481 GCF_000390325.3 Nicotiana tomentosiformis
TAGCATCATAGTTCAAGTCCTCAACCACTTCTTCAATTTCGTGATCAATCGAGGCATTTTCGTTCATGTTCGGGTCCATTTTAAGCTAAAAGTACCTACAAAAACAAAATCCAAACCATGTTAGCTGGGCATTAGAATCATGTTAAGCAATTCAAAACAATGCAGTTAGGCCAAAGAATCAAGTCGAATGGGACCCCGAAGCTCCAGTTGCAAAGCTATTGGAATTGCAAAATATGCCCAGTTTTTGCACCTGCGGAGGTATTGTCGCAGGTACGGTTGTGCATCTGCGAGACTCAGATCGCACCTGTGCAATTTCCCAGTTGACCAGAAGTCGCACCTGCGAAGAAGGCATCGTAGGTGCGAGGCCGCATCTGTGGCACTTTTCCTCTTCTGCGGTATTCATCAGGGGTTCACTAAAAACCCAAAGGTTTTCGACTTTTTTCACTTCTTAAACATGATTTTGGCACCTAATTTATACTCAAGACTTCTAAATTAGTGCAATACAAGTTTTAACGACTTGATTAACATGATTTCAAGGCACTTAGCAACAATATTTCTTTCGGACAATTTGTCGAACATATTACGGTCAGAGATAATGCTATGGTTCTTCAATCTACTTTGGTACTCAGACTTCCCAAAAAGTTGTTCTTCATCCTTAGTAGCACACACAAACCTACTCTCAACCAACTTCCTCACCCTGATATCAACATTAATCAGAGGGAAATGGGGAATCAGGGGAAACATCCATGGGAACCTAGAAATGAGGAAGAATAAGAAGAAGGAAAGAGAAGTAGAAGAGGAGAGTAGATTAGAGGAGTAGATGAGAGATACCTGCATTGTCTTGTGTGAGAACTCAAGCGTGAGCAGTTTGATGCAGTGATTGCTTTGTGTGAGAGATGAGAGACGAGAGTTATTTTTTTGATTGTGGGGATAAATTAGAGTTACCTGATGAAATGAGGGCTAGGATCTTTAATTTGTCCGATTTACGCACCTGCGAGAAGAGAAGCGCTTATGCGAAGCCGCTTCTGCGCTAAAACTAACGCATATGTGCCTGATTTCTTTGTTTCTTCGAAAGCGCACATGTGTGCCTTGTCCGCAGGTGCGGTTGAAGCAGACTTCAACTGGGCATATCTGAGCAGCCACTGTTTTGGCTTGTTCCAACACTTCAAACCCCTTAATTCACATCCAAAACATTTGAAACTTTGCAGATTAGTCAAAAATAACATAATAAACTATTCTAAAAAAGGAAATTTCAAAAATGACTACAAATTTTGAAAACGATGGGTTGCCTCCCACCAAGTGCCGCATTTAACATCGTGGCACGATGCAAATCAACTTTACCACTTTTCTCGCCACTTGGATGATATGAACTGGGCACCTAACTTGGAATCCAGTTTATGACCACGAGCAACAGGGGATGGTGAGTAGATGATCAAGCCACGCATTAATTTCTTCATTTTGCATTTCTTGGCTTTCTTGTGAGGAATGTCATTTTGCCTTCTTGAATATGCAAATTGCAAAATGCATGGCTCTTTCTTTTCTTCTTTGCACTTCCATATGGATTCGCACGGCTCAATTCCCATATCACCATGCAATTCCAAGGTTGAAAAATGCTTGGAATGCAATCTCAAGCCTTCAAATTGCAAATCTTCCAGGATTTTGACATCCTCTTTTCCCCCCAAACTAAGTCAACTTCAACCATATTTTCACTTACACCGGTTGACTCTAATTCCATATCTTTCTCGGCATCATTGACAAGCATGGGGTCGGTTGGCGGATGTTCAATTCTTGATTCCTCAAAATAAAGCTCAACTTCTTCCTCGATGTCGGACTCTTCTTGATCTCTTTCCACACTCTTAGGTTGGTGGGCATAGTGAGCCTCAACCAATATTTTCATTTGATTTTCCAAGGTGCGGATATCATCATCATTTTGAGTCAAAACTTGTTTTAAGTCCTCGAGTGCCAAGTGGTACTTCTCCTCATTTTCAAGAATGGCCTCCATCATGAGCATCATTTTCTCATTTTGAGTATTTGAGAGTTCTTCTTGGTTTTGATCAAGTGCCAAGGAAGGATTTTCGGCTTCCACATCTAAGGAGGATTCTTGGCTTTCATTCACTTCCGAGGCTTTTTGGGCCTCTAAAACTTCAAGCATTTCTCCCATTTGTGAGTGCATCCTTTCAAGCGCCAAATCATTTTGGAGACTATTTTCCAAAAGCTCCTCCAAGGCACCTTGCTCTTTGTTTCCTCCTTCAAGTAGGCATTCTAACATGAGCTTGAACTCTGCATTTTGACCATGCTCAATTTCTTCCACTTCCATGTCCCTATACTTGTCATCACAAAAAGTAGAATTATCATAGCTGGGGCTTGGGGAAGGGAAGGATAAATATGCACAATTATCCCAATGACCATTTTGACGACCACACTTATCACAAGTACTCCACTCATGGGTTTGAGATTGTACGCACAATCCACCCCTGGGAGAATTTAAACAATTTTTCCACGAGTGTGGTCCTCCGCAATAAGGACAAGGGTCATCAAAGTTTGAACAACTACCATCCGACCATTTTTCATTATGTGATGCCATTTTCAAAAATTATGAAAATAAACAAGAAAATAAATAAGAAAAATAAGCAAAGATAAGAAAATAATTATACAAATATTCACAAGTTTGGACCAAAGCACTTACGCTTATTCTCAAACAACCTAAATACGCCAAATTGTTTCCCCGAAAATGGCGCCAATTTTGATGACATCCAAATCCACTACTAAAAAGTAAATGGACACGGTCGCATGCAATATAATTTACCAAACTATGAGTCGGGGTCAAATCCCACAGAGAACCATATGTAGGCGATTAGGAACGTAAGAGAATTATCACTTGTTATGCAATGCCAAACACTTAGAATTTGGTTGTGAAAATATTATAGCTAAATGCAAAAATGTAAACTAACCTAGAAATCAAGTAAAATGATCAATGGCTACAAGTATGGATGCATCGGTATTTACACTCAAGTAACGATCCAATGTATTTCATGATTTTACAAATATGAGCGAGTTTATGTTAATTAGCCTTGGGTAATAAAACTATATTAGCTTCTTCCGAAGACTAACAAGACTTTCTAATTGAATTATCCCTAAAACAATTAAGAGATTAAGCACACCCGGATACGGCTACAAGTAGTTCAATCCTATCCCTAGGTAGAATCTATAAAGTGAGGGTTAAAGCCTCAAGTTCTTGTCAATTAATCTTTCCCAACCCCAAATAATCTTTCCTAAAATTAATTCGAAGTTAATGGGCGAGTCCTAGGGTTAGCTAATCCCTTTGGAAACATTAAAGAACAAGAATAATTAAAGAAACACTAACTCACTTCATAATAAATAAAAATCATACAATACATAAGCACAACAAGATATTTAATCCACACTTTAAATATGAATATTTCCATAAATAAGATTCAAGTGTTGGAAAAAATACTACACACTTAGATATTCAATACAAAGCAAAGAAATGAAGAAATGAGCATGAATGAATAAGAAATTCTCAACCAAAAGCTTCAAATCCTTAAGCCCCAAGTGTGTGTGCAAGAACCCTAGCTCCCAAACTTGTCTTCTCTAGTCTAAGAGACTGAAAAATAAGCCAAAGATGTCCAAAAGATCTGCTAGGTCGTGCATTTGTGGGTTTGGAATTGAGGAGATGTGAATTTCCAAGTCTGCCCAGGTCTGAAGCCCGTTGACGCACCTGCGGAAGTATCCACGCAGATGCGGATAGCTATCACAGATGCGAACATTGAAGGGAAACTCTGGCTCCGCAGAAGCGGACTTGCATGCGTAGATGCTGAATCGTAAATGCGTATTTTATGCACAGATGCGCTACCACAGAAGAGGTTCTTCTTTCACAGATGCGGTCCAGGGAAGGAAGCTTAATTCCGCATATGTGGCCTTCCACCTCGCAGATGCGAGTTCGCATATGCGAACAGTGTTCCGCAGATGCGGAATCACTGAAGGATTTTGCACTTTTGTACTTTTTTTTGCTCAATTCCACTTCAATTGAATTCAACTCTCTTCATGGCAACATTTACCTGAAAATCTAGCGGTACACACCATAAACAACCTCATATTATAATTAGAGGACACAAAATATAAAGAAAAGAGACTAAAATACGTGGTAAAATCACCACTCATCAAAGGGCCTGTAAAATTTTGCAAATGAATTTAAGGTTTCGTGCTGTCAGAGTAGACTTACGTGTTTTTGGGTTGGACGATGCATTGGAAAGTAAAGGAAAAATTTGGGCAGAAGAAATGCACTTCTGCGGCCCACTATGCCGCCGCAGAATCACTCTGCGGATCGCATAATGTCCGCAGAGTGAGGCAGGCAATTGGGGAATTTCGATGTCATTTCGCGGTCCATTATGCGACAGCAAAACGATTTTGCATGCCGCACACTAATCGCAGAACCAGCTTCGAAGTTTTGCGCAGGGAGGTTCTACAGCGCGCTATGCGACCGCAGAACAGGAGGTCTGCAGACCGCATAACTGCCACAGAGTGGGGAAGACCAGCCCAGTTCTGGAGGGCCATTTCGTAGCCCATTTCGCGAATCGCATAAGTATTATGTGGTCGCATATGCGACCACAGATCCTATTCCGGAGCTTCATTTTTGGGTTTTTATAACCCGACCCTACTTCGTTAAATAGACAATTTGTACCATATTTTGACCAAAAATCTGATATTTTGAGGGTGAGAGAATGCCCTAGTGTGGAGGAGAGTTCTTCAACAATTTGTTCTTCAAATCTTTCTTGAATCTTGGAAGATTAACAAGGAAAACTTACTAGGTCTTCATCCTAGAGGTAAGATTCTACACCCTAACCCTCAATCTCGAATTTTATCTAGAATTGGGTAATTAGTAAGATGATTCTTGGGTATTTGAGTTGGTTATTTTGCATGCATGTGTTATCAAGGGGTGTAGGAAAACTTTTGAGCTAAAAATGGTAAAGAATAGGTTGTGGGATGATGGAATCCTCCATAAAATGACCTTGAAACCTTAATGCACACCTAGTGTTTCATAAGATGCTCAAATGAGCTAGAACCATGATTATCTCCCTAATTTTGGTTCAATTTGTTTTATTATTCAAAGATTGAAGTTGCTAAGAATTTCGGAACATTTTAGAGTTTAAGGAAGCTCCACTGAGGTATGTTGGCTAAACTCTTTTCTTAGGATTAAACCACACATTATCCTTGTAAGTTCCAAGGTGTTAATTATAAAATTTGCTATTCCGAGTAAGATTGTGTTGAAAGATATATGTTCAATAAGTATCCCAAATGCTTTATTTATGTTATGTTATCAATTGAGGATGGGTTCAAAATATGGTCTGTGCATTAAAAATGTCCGACTTCAAGTTCAAACGAAGGCTATTCTGCCAAATTTTGTGAAGAATCCCTATGTTCTTAGACTCTTAATTGCTCACATATGTACTACACACCTTGATTTGAATTGTTGTTGATGGTGAAGATGTTAGAAATTGAAAAGGTGAGCATGAAATATTAAATACAGTCGACGTGCCAATAATGATTTTATAATGGTGGCCACTAGCGCCAATGAAATGAAAAGATGCGAAATAAGTATGAAATGAGATGATTTGGTATAAGAAGGATGATGTCTCTATTGAGACGGCCTAGCCGATCGGGTCGTGATCGGATGCCATGTCGCACACATGGTGGTGATTGTGCTGGAAATTATGATTGTGGTTGACGTCTCTAATGAGATGGCCTAGCCGATCAGGTCGTGATCAGACTCCATGCTAAAAGTATGGTGGTATTAGTATTGTGAATATTGGAACCCTGAATGGTGGAAAATTGGTACTGATGACCTCCCAACTTAAAATATGGAAATTTATTTAAACATTGTCTTGATCCAAATTTGAGGTTTGATGTTGTTTGAGGCTTCACTGATATTATGATTGTACTTGCTCGTATTATTTATCATTCTATTGAGAGGGTGTTTTGTCATTCATACTAGTACTATTCCATATGTACTAATGTCTCTTTTGTCGGGGGCGCTACATCTTCAATGGATGCAGGTGGTTCCACAGCAGGAGGCACTGATTAGTGATAGCGGTATACTCTCTTCCCAGCTGACTTGGTGAGCCCCACTTCATTTCGGGGTCATGTATCTTTTGTTTCTCGTGTATTATATTTGAGGTATAGCCGGGGCCTTGTTGCCGGCATTATCATAGTACTCTTTTGTATCTATTAGAGGCTCCGTAGACATAGTGTGGGTTGTATATTGGTGCTGGGGAAGTCAAACTAGTTATGCTGTGTTTGAATTACTATTTTCACTTCAGACTATTAAAAATGTGTGTGAAATTTGATACTTTAAAATGAAGTAACTAATGGTAAGAATTAGTATTGCAGAAATGATCACTTTATTGTTTGATTAACGAAAATATGTATTCTCTTTATTCATGAATGAGTTTGGGTAGAAGAAAATCTAATAGGCTTGCTTGACCGGATTCACTCGGTTGAGTGCCGGTCGCGCTCCCCGAGTTTGGGGTGTGGCAGTATCATGTGTTGCATATCACCTAAAAGTCCCCTCAATTGTTGCGCCCTTGTGCCCAAATGACCATCAGAGATATACCTGCACAATAAGTGCAGAAGTGTAGCATGAGTACGTAAATCAACGTGCACCCAGTAAGTATCTAGCCTAATCCCGAAGAAGTAGTGACGAGGAGTCGACATCGACACTAACTAGTAGTCCAATAAATCAATATGATAAATTATAAACAGATATAAAACACAACAGTAATAATGAAGTAAGAACTATAACTAACATAATCCTCCAACTTGATGACAACATAAATTTCTCAAATGTCATGTACTATCTCAACAAATAGAAGAAGCAAAGGCTACCTCAAACGGGGTAAGGGATATCAAGCGCTATCTTAATAAATAAGGCCTCTCATGTAACTGCCAGATCCCAATCAAAAGAGGAATCTCATGAATATTCGGCATCCTAGCGGTATTACAAATGAGTTATGCCGAGGTCATACGGCCCCATCCAGAATAGTTTGTATACTGCCGAGGGTCGACTGGCGTGAACCATGGATGCATCTCAAAATACTGCCGATGCGTTCGGCCCGATCAACAAGAAAGGAAGAAACTTATCAATTTCCGGGTCACGTGTTTGCAACACAAGAACAGGAACATAAAATAAGCATAATTGTTACCAGCAATCAGATATCCTGCCAAACAACTCAAGGTATCAAGATTCGACCCAACATGATCTCTAATCAAATTACATTCATAGGTTTGGGTAATTAAACTAACAAGTTGAGTTCAGATAATACAAATATCGCATGATATAGTCCTAAGTCTACCCAAACATAAGCATAAATTTAGCTACGTATGGACTCTCTTTACCTCGTTCGTACATATACCCCACAACAAATAACACATAACAAATTCATCACCTAAGGGGTAATTTCCCCCTCACAAGGTTAAACAGGAGACTTACCTCGCTCCGAAATTCCATAACTGGCCCCAACACCTCTCTAACACCTCATACTGATACCGAATGATCCAAAACTAATCAAACAACATGAAAACCAATCAAAATATACTCCAATACTCGTAATTTAACAATTTATAACAATTCTCAATTCTGCTCGAAAAGCCAACAAAGTCAACCCCTGGCCCACGTGCGTGGATTCCGAAATGTTTTGAAGATAAACATTACTCATAACACCACGAACTCAAATATATAATTTATTCCTAATTTCATGTCCAATTTCGTGGTCAAAATCCAAATTTACCATTTCTAGGTTGTTTTTCAATAACCCACAATTTCTACAAAGTTCCATGTTTAAATCCATATATAACCCATGTATTTAGCTCAAAATGTGTAGGAATTCACTTACCACATGATGGATGATGAAATGGCACTTCAAAATCGCCCTAAGCTCGGCTCCCATGTAAGAATTGAGATAAAATGACCCAAAATCCGACTTTCCAAACTTATACACTGCCAGGCATCCCTTCATCGGAAATGCAGCACTCCTCTCACGTTTGTGAAGCACAGCCATCACCCGCTCCAAAACTCTTCTTTGCGAACATGGGATATGGCTCACGAACGAGAAGGCCAAAATCTCCAGGCCCAGCTTTTCCCCTTCGCTAACGCGAACCCTTGTCGCGAACGCGATGCACATCCGCCCCAAACCTTCGCGAACGCGATGAACAAATAATCCTCTAGCTCAATTTCTTCTTCCCGAACACGAGCACCCCTCCGTGTTCGCGAAGAATAAAAGTAGAAACAGCAACAACAACAACTATATATGGAGAAATGATCTGAAACCCTCATGAAACGCACCCCAAGGCCCCAGGACCTCGTCCAATCACACCAACTAGTCCCAATACCTTATCCAAACTTATCCTAAGGCTCAAAATACCACGAATAATATTAAAATCATAAATCAACGATCAAAATTTTTGTTTTAACTTTCAAACATCAAACTTCAACGAACACATCCGAATCACACTTAGATATTTCAGAATGACGCTAAATTTTACATACAAGTCACAAACCACAATACAAACCTATTCCAAGGCTCAAAATCCCAAACGGACATCAATAACACCAAAGTCTACTTCATATAAAACTTAGGAAATTTAAAAATCTTCTAAATGCCAACTTTTCACGATAAGCGCCGAAACACTCTCGGTCTACTCGAAACTCGATCCGAAGATATGCCCCAAGTCCAAAATTATCATACGAATCTATTGGAACCATTAAATCCCGATTCCGAGATCGTTTATTCAAAAATTAAACCTTGGTCAACTATTCCAACTTAAGGCTTCCGAATTGAGAATTATTCTTTCAAATCAACTCTAAACTCCTCAAAAACTAAAACCAACCATACACACAAGTCATAATACATAAAGTGAAGCTACTCAAGTCCTCAAACCGCCGAACGACGCGCCAGAGATCAAAATGACCGGTCGGGTCGTAACATTCGTATGATGATTTTGGACCGGGGTGTATATTCCTATGGAGTTTCGGGTGGACCAGGAGCATTTGAGCGCTCATTGTGGAAAGTTGGCATTTTTAAGGTTTTAGAATTTTCTAAGTTTTACTGGAAGTGTACTTTGTTATTATTGATATCTTTTTGGGACTCCGAGCCTTCGAATTGGTTTGTATTGTGATTTGTTACTTGCACGTAAAATTTGCTATAATTATGGAATGTTTAAGTATGATTCGAACGTGTTCGGTGAAGTTTGAATGTTTGAAAGTTAAAATAAGGATTTTGATCATCAATTCGTGGTTTTGATGTTATTCGTGGCATTAAGAGCCTTTGGATAAGTTTGAATAAGGTATTGGGACTTGTTAGTGTGATTGGACAGGGTCCCGGAGGGCCTCGGGTGTGTTTCGAGATGGTTTCGGGCCAAGTTTGGGTGATTTTCTATTGTTGGTTTGTTGGTTCTGGTTTTTTTCTTTGCGAACGCGGAGGGTAGATCGCGTTCACGAAGAAAGATTTGGAGCTAGTGGAGATCTGTTCTTTGCATTCGCGATTGTGGTCTCGCGTTCGCGAAGGTATGGTTAGTAATGCTTCATGTTCGTGATGCCAGGTTCGCGTTTAAGAAGCTGGGCCTGGGGGACTTGGCCTTCGCTTTCGCGAGGGTGATGCCATGTTCGCAATGGGCAATCTGGTAAAGCTTTGCATTCGCGAGTCTTATCTCGCGTTCACGTAGAGGAATTGGGGAGCAAAAGTTGAGTGTGCTTCGCGAATGCGAGGATCTTGTCGGGTTCGCAAAGAAGGGTCGACTGGGTAGTGTATAAGTTTGCAAAAAATAGGTTTTGATTCATTTTATCTCAATTCTTCCATGGGAGCCGAGCTTGGTGCAATTTTGAAGTGCCTATACATTAGTTATATACAGATTTAAACATGAAAATTTGTAAAACTTGTCGGTTATTGAAAGAAAACCTAAAAATGGTAAATTTGGATTTTGACCACGAAATTGGACATGGAATTAGGAATTAATTATATATTTGAGTTTGTGGTCTTATGGGTAATATTTATCTTCGCAAAGTTTTGGAATTCGAGCACGTGGGCTAGGGGGTTGACTTTGTTGACTTTTTGAGCAAAGATGGAAATTATTATAAATTGTCAAATTATGAGTATTGGAGTATATTTTTATTACTTTGCACGTTGTTTGACTAGTTTCAGATCGATGGACATCGGTTTAGGGTGTTAGAGAGGCGTTGGAGCCGGTTATGGAACTTCGGCGCGAGGTAAGTCTCTTGTCTAACCTCGTGAGGGGCAATCTACGTCGTAGGTGTTATAATTGCTATGTGCTACAGGTTGTAGGGGGGGGCTACGCACGTATGAGGTGACGAGTGTCCGTGCGTATGCTAGAATTCATGATTAGGTCCGAGTAGACTTAGACTCACACCATGCTTTAAATGTAATAATTGAGCTATCATTTCCTATTTAATGTCTTTAATTTATGTGCTTGTCTAAGACTAGACTTGCTTAAAGTATCGAACATATGATTTATGATATGCGGTTAGCTACTTGAGTAACAGCAAAGAGTACACTTCCTTTTATGGATTTCTCCTATGTGGTACGCATTTGTCCGAAAGTTTTTTGAATTTCAAAACTCACACGTATATTCGTGAGTGGGACTAGTGACCCGCTAAGTCTTCACTATTTCCTATGGGTTTGGGCTGATTGCCTCAGTAGTATCATTATTGGATCGAGTCTCTCGCCTCGGCAGTGTTATGGGATGCATCCATGGATCGGGCCGTGCGGCTTCGGCAGTGTATATATACGACTATTATGGGATTGGGCCATACGTGGCAAGAATTCGTGCCTTTACTCTTATGGGATCGGGTTGCTCGCCTCGGTAGAATCGTGCGAAATATTGGATAAGGAGTCAGTGTACTTATGAGTTTTCCTGACTTGCGATGTGACCATCGATTTGGTGTTGACTAATACATATTCTATTTGAAGAAGTTATCGATATTTGAGGACTTTGTGTTACTGTTTAGTTAAGGATTTAATTTTGTACTTATATCTGTTTCCACTGTTTTACCTGCCATGTCTCATATCTATTTACTTTTATTATGTATGATCTGTTGAATCACTAGTAAATATTGATGTTGACCCCTCGTCACTAATTCTTCGGGGTTAGGCTAGATACTTACAGGGTACGCATTGATTTATGTATCATGCTACACTTCTGCACTTATTGTGCAGGTATATTTCTGATGGTCATTTGGGCGCGTAGGCCCTGTAATGACCCGATTGTTGTTTTAAGAATTAACGGCCCGTTCACTGACTTAAGGTCTCGAGCAGCTTCATAATATGTATAATGACCCGCAGTTGTGGTCGAGTTTGGTTTTCGGATGATTCGGGACTAAATTGAAAGAACAATTCTCATTTTTGAAGCTTAAATGAGAAGAGTTGACCAGAGTTGAACTTTTGAGTAAACGACTCCGGAATAGCTTTTTGATTATTCCAATAGCTTCGTATAGTGATTTTGGACTTAGGAGTGTGTCCGAAAAATTATTTGGAAGTCCGTAGTTAAATTAGGCTTGAAATGGCGATAATAGGAAGTTTAAGTTAGAAGTTTGATCGGGGAGCTGACTTTCTGATATCGGGGTTGGAATCTAGTTCTTAAAATTTTCATAGGTCCGTTATGTATGACTTATGTGCAAAATTTGAGGTCAATCGGACTTGATTTGATAGGTTTCGGCATCGAATGTAGAAGTTGAAATTTTTTAGTTTTATTAAGCTTGAATTGGGGTATGATTCATGGTTTTAGCGTTGTTTGATGTGATTTGAGATTTAGACTAAGTCCGTAATATATTTTGATACTAGTTGGTATGTTCGGACGGGGTCCCGAGTGGCTCGGATGAGTTTTGGGGTAGATTCAGACTATTTCTAGGCCATATTTAATTGCTGATTTTTGGCCACAGAGGTATGCATTGCGATCGTGGACAAATGATCGTGATCGCGAAGAGCAATTTTGCTGTTTGGACACTGTGAATCGCGATCGCGGAAGCCTTTTCGCGATCGCGTAGAGGAAAATCCTGCTGCACTTACCCGGCTTTGGAATCTTATATCTCGCAATCTATAAGGAATTTGGAGATGATCTAAAAATAAAAGTTGTAGTCCTTTGTGTCTAGCTTTCGGAAAATCAAACCATTTGGAATTTGGAGTTGTGTACAAAATGTTATGGTTGATACACTAAAGGCTGTCTGGGAAGAATTTAGAAATCGCTAAGAAGAAATTTGTGTTGCACAGGGCTAAATTTGGAAGCTTATATCAACCAATCTATAATGAACTGGGAGATGGGAAAAATAAGAAAGTTGTAGCCCTTGGTGTCTAGTTTTTAGAAATTTAAACCATTTGCAATTTCGAGTTTTGTACAAAACGTTATGACCATTATACTAGAGGCTGTCTGGAAGAACTGAGCACTTGTTCTTCGCGATCGCAAAGCATTTTCCGCGATCGCTAAAGGCAAATTTTGGGCTGAGAAAAGTTGTGCTTTATGATCGCGAAGCATTTTCCGCGATCACGAAAAGTAAATACCTAGGCAGTAGCTATATTTCGAGGTTTCAGCCATTTTCAACATATTTGGAGCTATGGAGTTCGGATTAAAGCAATAATTTAGGCGATTTTCACCATATGGATTGGGGTAAGTGTTCTATATCCTAAAATATTTATATTTCATGAATCTTTAATTATATTCATTGTTTAATTCGGATTTTAATTTAAAAAATAAAGATTTTGGCAAAATCTTCCAAAAATGAAAATTTAAGATTTGGAGGTCGAGTTGTTATCGGAATTTGATAAAATTGGTATGGTTGAACTCGTATCAGAATGGGTTTTCGGATTTCATGAAAATTATATCGGGTTCCAAGAGGCGAGCCCCGTGTTGATTTTGTTGACTTTTTAGAATAAATTTTTAAGTCGGCGTATTATTATTCGAAATTTATTTTCGATGAATTGTAATGAAGTTGTACAATTAATTTGGATAGATTTGAGTTGTCCGGAGGTCAATTCAATCAAGAAGGCGATTTCGGAATATCAGCATAATTTCAAAAAAGTAAGTATCTTGCCTAACCTTGAGTGGGGGAATTACGCCTTAGGCATTGAGTCTTATGTGGAAATTGTGTGATTGGAAGCCGTGTACGCGAGGTGATGAGTACGTACTCGGGCTTATATGTGCAAATTTATTGGTTTAAAGTTTTAGGCATTTTTATGTATTAAATTGGATAATTGTTGGCATTTAGTAAATTCTTGAATTATCACGCCTCATTCCTTATTTGTCGAGTTTGTATTTTATATAATAATTTGGTGTTATTGTCACTTGGATTTTATGTGAATTTCGTGTGTTTGTTGATTTGATATTTTTCTTGAAATTAAATTCATGATAGAATCCTTATCTGCAAATATTTATTAAATAAGTTTAAATTGAGGAGTTAATATAATTATCAGGAATTTGGATTAATGAAGGTGTTGCCCTGTACTGAGTATTTTTCACCTCTGTTGATTGTTTTGAGATTTTATATACGTTGTGTGGAGCTTTGAGCTATTTGTTGAGAAGTTTATTGGTTCTGCTACATATTTGGAATTTGGTTGTGGTCAGTGGCAAATTGTGATATAAATTATTGTATTGTGTTGTGGTTTAAACACTCTCCTTGATGTTATTTATTCTTCCTACCTTGCTTGTTAATGATATACATGTGCTTGGTAAGGAAGAGTGTAAAGCACGAAGGGTGATGCCGTGCCATTTGAGAGTGTAAAGCACGAAGGGTGATCCCGTGCCATTTGAATTATATTATCATGTGAGAGAGAGTATAAAGCATGAAGGGTGATGTCGTTCCATTTGAGAGTGTAAAGCACGAAGGGTGATGCCGTGCCATTGAGAGTGTAAAGGACGAAGGGTGATGTTGTGCCATTTAATTTATATTATCAGGTGAGGATGAGAGTAAAAGCACGAAGGGTGATGCCATGCCATTATTTTTATATTATCATATATTCATGGCACGAAGGGTGTTTCCATGCAGGCGAGGACGAGTGACATACATTATATTGTGATATCGTTTTGTTGTGTATATATTCATGCCTTTATCTTGAGATATTATTGTGCACCTATATTTTCTATGTGACTTGTAGTCGTTGTTGCTTCCTGTGTGCCTCCACTTTATTTCTTTTATTGTTATTGGAATTTCTCCACCTAGTTGGTACTGTTATATGTATGCACGGTGAGAAAGATATAAATGCACGAAGGTGTTGCCGTGCCAATTAATTTGATCTACATATATATATTGGGTGAGAATGAGACAAGTGCACGAAGGTATTGCCGTACCATTTGATGTGATATGTTGAATATATTTCTCACGACATGAAAGTTAAATGAGGTGTCACATGGTGACTTTTATTTGAAAGAATTATATTGGAAAGATATTTATTTGAAAGAATTATATAAGAAAGATATTTACTTGAAAGAAGTATATTTGAAAGATATTTACTTGAAAGAATTATATTTGAAAGATATTTACTTGAAAGAATTATATCCGGAAGATATTTATTTGAAAGAATTATATACGAAAGATATTTATTTGAAAGAATTATAATGGAAAGATATTTATTTGAAGGAACTATATTCGAAATATATTTATTGAAAAGGATTATATTCTAGAAACTTTTATTGAAAAATTTATAGATAAAAGATGTATATTTTGAAGGACTTGATTAATTGGTTGTACCTGTGTTTATTATTCATTTGACCAATATTTATGGTATTCTTGTTGCCTTGCTATTTAAATCACTAGTTGATTGGTGTTGCTATCACTGCTATTTATTTTCTATTATTTTTGTATGCTATATTGCACAGATTATTTGACTAGTGAGTGTCTTGACAGTACCTCGTCACTACTCTACTGAGGTTAGTCTTGATAATTACTGGGTACCGACCGTGGTGTACTCATACTACGCTTCTGCATATTTTTGTGCAGATCCAGGTATTGAAGATATCGGATTCGGACAGAGACTAGAGTATGATCGCAAGGATTCAAGGTAGGACTGCTTGGTCATCGCAGTCCATTGGAGTCTCTCCATTTTATTGTACTGTTAATTACTTATTCGATCAGTACTGTATATTCGATTCCCGAGATAATTTCATGTATTCAGTTAGAGTTCGTGACTCAGTATTACCAGTCTTGGGAGGTTGTATTAAATTATATGTTTTAAAAAAACAATGGCTTGAATTATGATTATAATCGGCTTACTTAGTCTTAGAGACTAAGTGCCATCACGACGCCTGTGGTGGGAATTTTGGGTCGTGACAAGCGCAGTCGCCGAAGGGACCTTATGGTGAATTGTATTTCATGTTATGATCCATAGTGCACAGAGTCTTCATCATATTCATTTACTTTATCATGTCTATCTTATATTTCAGACACATGTTGTATTATTATTGTACTTGTGACACCGAGTTTTGGAATTTTTTTAGTAGATGTTTATAGCTTTTATCTAATATTGATAATCTTTTATTTTATGTATTATTAATGCTTTATATTTTCATGGTTTTCTACGCCTAATTTTCTTTACTTAATAAAACCCAAAAATTTTCAAAAGTAATAAAATGAGTAATTAAGTTGATAGTTCACCATTAGCTTGCCTAACGGCGACGTTGGGTACCATCACGACCTATAACGGGTATTGGGTCATGACAACTTGGTATCAGAGCTCTAGGTTCACTTAGGTCTCACAAGTCATGAGCAATTCTAGTAGAGTCTTGTGGATCGGTACGGAGATGTCCGTACTTATCTGCGAGAGACTACAGATCTGTTAGGAGAATTTCCCTTTCTTGATTCCTCGCCGTGCGATTTGATTTCATCGAAGCTTATGTCTTCATTTCTTTTCTACTCATTCTTAAATGATGTCGAGCATTCGATATTAGCTGGGCACTGACGAGTTGTGGAGATGATACAAATATGGTACATGATGTATTTCTTTGTGTGTGCGGGCATATTATTATCGTCGCCTTGTGGAGGGGTGTTATGTCGTTTCAGCCCGGTGTTAGTGTTGCTTACACTTTTGAGGCTATGCACGGTGTATTGTGATATTCATGCATTGTTATCGTGCAGTGCTGGTGTAAATGGTAGGGTGCTTAATTATGTGTCACGACAGTGAATGACTTGAGAGGAGGATTTTTTGGTTCATGGTTTAGAGGTTCGACGTTTAATCCCAGCAAAGGAGAGGAAATTGGACTATGGATGTTCAGTCTTTGGTTGACGGAGTAGCGAGATCAGATATTTTCAAACTTGGTGGAATTTTTGTTTGTGATGCGGTGTTGTCATCCTTGTTTGAACGCATTAAGGCTTTTCAGTGTGATGGCCTTCTTTGATTTGCCTTCGGGGCAAGGTGTTGTGAAATGGAGCCTAAGAAGCGGTTATCACAGATGGTGGTGTGTGGCGACTTTAGGGTCGAATCGGTTCTTCTAATGTTGATGGCTCGAGAAATATGATCTTTGTGGAGGCTTAGAGTTGGTGGCAACTTATTAGTTTGGATGCTACAGAGATGGATTATGATTCGAGGCAGTATTTTAGTAGCGAAGCAAGAGGAGGGACATGGAGGGTTATGTCTCGCGGTAGTTGAATTTTTAGCAGGTCAAGTATGAGAAGGAGAGACCAAGTAGTCGCTTAGGATGTTGAATGTGACGAGAAGCATTTTCTTGGAATGTAGAGGGATGTGAAAGCTTGATTATCGTTTTGGGATGCAACATGACTTCAAGTTTTGAACGCATTTCTTGATCTTCAGTTGATGTTAATGGAAATGAACGGGCTCTTCCAGTTAATGGGCGAGTATGGGCGTAGGAGGATTAACCAAATACGTGGTGGTTGTAACCAGGGAAATGTCATTGGAAGATGTCGATATGAGGTTACACGGGTAGGCTATCTCCTATGAGGATGTTAGGAGTTGCGTAATTTCTAACAAAGTTCCTATGAAGAGTTCTACCTTCTATCCAATAGGGTGCATGTAATGCAATGTGAGCTTGGATCGATTAAAGAAGAGGGTACGACTGTTAGAAGGTCGAGTGTGCGATTGTGGATGATAATTCAGGATATATTATGATTAGTGCAACAAGAATTTATGAGAAATTTGGCTGAGTAACGGTGCGAGATCATGGTAGCAGAGAAGGAGGAGTCATATTGGGTTTTGGATTTATGTGATTGTAGACTAAAGCAAAGTGGGGGAGCCTACCATCTATGATTGGGTTGCATGGTCATATGCCTTGGCAGTATCGGGTTATCAATACGTTGGTGAATTAGTTATGACTAAGGGTAGTGTAACGACCCAGCCAGTCGTTTTGATCATTTTAGCCCCGTTCCCTTATTTATTTTCTCCTCTATGTTAAATTGTGATTATGTGACTTGCCAAGTGGTTGGTTTGGTTTCGGATAAGTTTCGAAGTGAATTGAGACACTTAGTCCCAATGTTGGAAGCTAAGTTAAAAGAGTTGACCGGAGTTTGAATTTTTTGTAGACGACTCCAGAATAAAGTTTTGATGATTCTGATAGCTCCGTATGGTGATTTTGGACTTAGGAGTATGTCCGTATATTGATTTGAAAATCCGTAGGTCATTTTGGCTTGAATTGACGAAAGTTAGAAGTTGAAGGTTTGGAAGGTTGAGAGGTTTGACAAAGTGTTGACTTTGTCAATATTGGGGTCGAATTTTTGTTTCGGGAGTTGGAGTAGGTCTTCTATGTCATTTATGACTTGTGTGCAAAATATGAGCTCATTTGGAGTTGGTTTGATATGATTCGGCGTTAGTTTTAGAAAATGAATGTTCATTGATTCAATAAGCTTGAAATGGGATGTGATTCATAGAATTGATGTTGTTTGATGTGATTTAGGCCTCGAGTGGGTCCGTTATGTGTTTTGGGACTTGATGGTATGTTCAAACGGGGTCTCCGGGGCCCCGGACATGATTCAGATTGATTCGAGTCCATTTTGGACTTAGAAGGAATTTCGGTTGCAGCTGTGGGCTTGGCCGTAATAGGTGCGGCTGGGAGATAGTAGAAGGAAAGGAGCCTGGGCAGGGGGAAGGTTGCAGGTGCGGACACCTAGGTGTAGGTGTGCACTAACATAAGTGGCAACTTGTCCGTAGAAGCAGAATTTGGATGAGCTTGGAAGGACCGCAGGTGCGGTTAGTCTCAGCATCTGCGGAAGCGCAAATGCGTTCTTGATCCGCAGAAGCGGAAGAGCACGTGAATATTTTGTGCCGCAGAAGTGGAATGTCTCTGAGTTAGTTTAGGCCGCCCTTGCGATGGATTTTTCGCAGGTACGGAGTCGCAGAAGTGACAGAGAGGCCGCAAAAGCGGAATAACTAGGTAGAAATAGAGAAGATCGAGGGTTAGAGTTATTTTTCATACTTTGAGTTAAAGAGCTCAGTTTTGGGCAATATTGGAGAAGATTTTCAAGGATTGGATTGGGTTAGTATTTTTGACTCGGATTTGCTTATTATTCATGAATCCATCATTGTTTTTTATTATTTAATTAGTGTTTTGAGTTGAAAAAATTTGGGATTTTTGTGAAAACTTCATAAACTATAAATTGATGATTTGAAGGTCGATTTGAGGTCGGAATTGGATAATTTTAGTATGGTTGGACTCTTTACTGAATGGGTGTTCGGATTTTGTAATTTTGGTCGGGTTTCGAGGTGCGGATCTAGGGTTGACCTTTTGAGTTGACTTTTTAATTTTCTTTAAAGATTGCAACTTTATTATGCGGAATAGTTTTCTATGGTTTTTATTTATGGTATTATGTTATTTTGGCTAGATTCAAGCCGTCTGGAGTTGGATATTCGAGGGAAGGGCTTATTAGGGGATTGATTTGGCCTGTTTGAGGTAAGTATCTTGCCTAATTTTGTGTGGCGGAACTACCCCTTAGGATTTGGGTTGATTGTGCTATTTGTGTTATGTGAAAGCCGTGTATGCAAGGTGACGAGTGGGTACATAGGTTATATGTGGTATTTGACCGGTTTATGCTATTTAGACTCTTCCCATGCCTTTAATTGAATTGTAATAACATGCTATATCTTTCATTGTTAATCTACCCTTACATGTGTTAATCTACCCTCACATGCTATATTTGACATTGTTAATACTTCTTCCACCTCTTACTTGTTATTTCGCTCTTATATGCTTTAGTTGAAGTTATTGCCTTCCTTATTATCTTGTTACTTCTTTAATTGTTGAATTACTTATTTGAAGTTGTTAATTCATGGAATATCTTCTTGTTGAGTTATTGGTGTTGAAGTTGTAAAAGCCATTATCACATTGAGGCGAAGTTGTTTATTGTTGAGATATCATTCTTGTTGAGCTATTCACTTTCAGTTTGTTATTATTGAGATTCTTGTATAATTATGCTTGGAGTCGTGGGCTATATGTTGTGGAAGACATTGGTATTGTTTATTTTTGGCAAGTTGTGGAATATGGGCACTTGTGGTGTGAGTTGTTATTGTGTTTGATATTGATGCGCATGTGGCGGTATAATAATAAGGTTTAATGTGCAAGCGGCAGCATAAGATGGGATTTATGTGCGTGTTGCTAGTAAGGAAATTACTTGAATCCACACGACAACATAAGGTGGACTAAGGTGCGTGTAGCTACTTCAGGAAAATGTTTTCAAAACTTTCTAAATATAAGTCTCACGCAGCGGTATAAGGAAAGATTGTGATTGTGAAATGAGGTTAAGAGGCGGTACTCTGTTCTGATTGTTGTTATTATCTTTCATTTACCTCACTTGTATTTGTTCACATTGTTTTCTTGATGTTCTTATGATGTGTTCCTTCCTTGTTGTCGTTATTGCTTTAAATTCAGTTGTAGCTTACCTTGTTGTATTGCTTTATTGCCACTATTTCCTCATTTTCATCATTAAACTATACTATACTTGTTCAGTTTTTCTTATCCTAGTAAGTATCTTGACTTGGCTTCGTCACTACTCTACCAAGGTTAGGCTTGATACTTACTGGGTACCGTTGTGGTGTACTCATACTACGCTTCTGCATATTTTTGTTCAGATCCAGGTACCCCGACTTAGGGTAGGTATCCCTGAGTGGATCATTTAGTTCGAAGACTTCAAGGTATACCTGACCGGTATTTGCAGGCCTCAGAGTCACCTTCTGTCCTTATTTTGCTACCGTTTACTCTTTATCTAGACAGTGTTGTACAAGCTTGCATTACCACCTAGTTTATTTGTTGTTCACTCGGTGTTCCATGTTTCCATGCTCTAGGAGTATCACGGTGATCCGTCCCATGTTTTAGACTTCATCTCAGTCCAATTGGATAAGGATTTGACTTATGTTGAGGAACTGGTGGCCATCTTGGACAGATAGGTCCGAAAGTTAAGGTCAAGGAATACTGCTTCAGTGAAGGTTCAATGGAGGGGTCAACCAGTCGAGGAGGCAACTTGGGAGACCGAGCATGATATGCATAGCCATTACCCTCACATTTTCAGCAATTCAGGTATGTCTCTACACTCGTTCGAGGACGAACGTTTGTTTTAAGAGGGGGAGGATATAACGACCCTACCGGTCGTTTTGAGTATTTTAGCCACGTTCCCCTATTTATTGCCTTCTTTATATTAAATTCTGATTATGTGACTTTTCGGGAGGTTGGATTAGTTTCGGGTAAGTTTCAGAGTGAATTGGGATACGCAGCCCCAAAGTTGGAAGCTTAAGTTGAAAGAGATGACCGGAGTTTGAATTTTGTGTAGACGACTCCAGAATGGAGTTTTGATCATTCCAATAGATTCGTATGGTGATTTTGGAAGTCCGTAGGTTGTTTTGGCTTGAATTGGCAAAAGTTGGAAGTTGAAGGTTTTGAAGGTCGAGAGGTTTGGCCGAGAGTTGACTTTGTTGACATTAGGGTCAAATTTCGGTTCCGAGTGTTGGATTAGGTCTGTTGTGTCATTTATGACTTGTGTGCAAAATTTGAGCTAATTCGAAATTGGTTTGATAAGTTTCGGCATTAGTTTTAGAAGTTGAATGTTCATTGATTCAATAGGCTTAAAATACGGTGTGATTCATAGAATTGATGTTGTTTGATGTAATTTTAGGCCTCAAGTGGGTCCGTTATGTATTTTGGGACATGATAGTATATTCGGACGAGGTCCCCGAGGCCCCGGGAATGATTCAGATTGATTTTAGTCCAGTTTGGACTTAGAAGGAATATATGTTGCAGCTGAGTTTCTGGTGTCAACGCACCAGTGGTGAGCTTGGCCGCAAGTGCGGCTAGGAGATCTCAGAAGCGAAGGAGGCTACCCAGGGGAAGGTCGCAGGTGCGGACATCTGGGTGCAGGTGCGCACCCGCAGGAGTGGCAACTTGTCTGCAAAAGCGGAATTTGGGCGAGCCTTAAGGGACCGTAGGTGCGGTCTGTCTCCGCATCTGTGGAAGTGCATATGCGCTCTTCATCCGCAGAAGCGGAAGCACAGGTGTGCTTTTTGTGCTGCAGAAGCGGAATGTCTCTGAGTTAGTTGAGGCCGCACCTGCGATAGATGTTCCGCAGGTGCGGAGTCGCAGATGCGACAAAGAGACTGTAGAAGCAGAATAACTGGGCAGAAATAGAGAAGATCAAGGGTTAGAGTTATTTTTTACACTTTGAGTTAGAGAGCTAGGTATTGGGCGATTTTGGAGGGGATTTTCAACAAAAGTTACCCCAAGGCACCACACCTCTTGACCACAAATCATGATCCAAATTCCAAATCTTACACTTATGGTACCCGTGCTGACAATAATAATCACCTTCGCACGGTAAATTTCACGTGCTACCATGTACGTTTCATCCGTGTCAAATGGAAAATAAAATATTTGAGGGATTTATTTAAATACAATAAGACATAATGACAATCTTGAATAAAGTATGGCGTCAAATGAGATAATGGGATTGTTTTAGGATTAAATAAAGTAAAATAAAGTACAGTTTATACAAAAATAGAGTATCAAATGAATTTAGTTTAGAAATCAATAAGGTAAAGGAAAATAATATTTTTAAACAAAGTAAAACATCAGATAATTAAGAAAAGCGTGGAAACAATTTTAAGTAAAGTAAAACATCAAATAGGGTAATGAGTTTAATTTGAGAGCCCAATTAAAGTAAAATTTGATAACCATTTAAAAATAGTAAAGCGCCGAGAGAGATAACGAGTTCCATTTAAAATAAAGCATGTTAATAATTATTTTTAAAGCCCCATCTACGGTACAGTAACAACTGTCAAACACAATAAAATAAGTTTTCTCTGTTGCGGCGTGCATCCGAACCACAAATATATATAAATATCAATTCTTTTCTATTGCGGTGTGTAATCCGATCCACAAATATACATATAAATAAAATACCATTTCGGCATGCAACCCGATCCACAATTATACATATAAAGAAATACCGTTGCAACATGCAATCTGATCCCATTATATCATCATCTGTTCAAATCATATTCCGTCCTTATTTCTTCATATCATGTCATATCATATCAATACTGTTTCGGCGTGCAACCCGATCCCAACAATTACAATAATTACCATTGCGGCGTGTAACCCGATCGCAAAAAAAATATAAATAACCATTGCGACGCGCAACCCGATCCCGAAAAAATATGAATTAAATGAACAAACTACAACCAAATACGACGTATCACAAAATTAAACGCAATAAAGGAACTAAATAAAGAAAGTCACAAAGCAGATAAAATAATTATGATAGCACACAAAATCAAATAGCAAGTAATGACCTTTCATAAATAAAGACACGGTTACAAAGAAATAATTAACATTTAAGGCATGTAACTGATTAAGGCATTGTGATGACCCGGCCGGTCGTTTTGAGAAATTGCATCCAGTTCGGCAGTTAAGTTTATTATGACTTGCGTGCATCATTGGCTTTGGGTTTTGAGTGGTTCGGAATTGATTTTGAAGGATGACTCTCACTTGAGAAGCTTGAAATTAAAAGAATTGACCAAATTTTACTTTTGTGTATTTGATCTCGGATCTGAGTTTTGATGGTCCCTATAGGTACGGATGGTGATTTTGGACTTGGGCGTATGCCCGGATTTACATTTGGATGTTTCTAGAAGGTTTCGACACCATATGGCGGAAGTTGGAAATTTAACGATTTAAAATTTTCTTAAGTTGACCATGGTTTGACGTCAAGGTTATCGGGTTCGGATTTTACTTTTGGGACTTGGAGTAGGTCCATTTCTTCATTTGGAACTTGTTCGAAAAATCTGGTGTCATTTGGAGTTGGTTTGATGTAGTTTGGACGCTTGATTGCAATTCTAGAAGCTCTTGAAGTTCATTGTGATTTATCTGCGTTTTGGCGTCCGATTCATAATTCTAGATATTATTTTGGTGTTTTGACTGTACGAGTGAGTTCGTATGATATTTTTAGACTTGTTAGGATATTTGATTTAGAGCCCCGAGGGCTCAGATAAGTTTCGGACGCGTTTCAGAGTGTTTGGAAGAAGGTTCAGATTTGGTGGTGTTTCTAATCTCACATTTGCGAGATGAGGGTCACATTTCCAACTACCGCTTTTGCGAATATTTAGTCGCTTTTGCAAAGTTGTTGGGGACTGGCAGGCTGTAAGGGCCCATAAAAATTTAAACCAAAAACTCGGGGTTTCGTGGTGCCAAGCTCGCCACGGTTCGAACTTTTTGGATTGAACAGTACCCTACAGACTTAGAGAAAAATGTTTCGCAGAGGAACGCATTTTTGCGGCCCATTATGCGGCCGCATAATCACTCTGCGGACCACATAATGGCCACAGAGTGAAGCAGTATGTTGGCCAAATTGAGGTCAGTTTTGCGGTCGATTATGCGACCGCATAACCACTATGCGGACCGCATATCGGTCACATAATCCATCTTGGGTTTTTGCGGAGGGAGTTCCGCAGTGCATTATGCGACCGCAGAATAAGTATGCGGACCGCATACTGGTCGCATACCTGTGCTGAAAGTTCAGGCCCCTGAGGGCCATTTCTGCGGTCACTTTGCGGACCGCATAACCATTATACAGTCGCATCGGGGCACCCATTTTCTTAATTTAAAACCCAACCCCTATTCCGTTAAAATACCCCTTTAGTCTATTTTGAGCTCATTTTCTGATACTATAGAGTGAGAGAGGGAGCCTTAGAGTGAGAAAGTAATCCTCATCAATTATTCTTCAACTAGTAATTTTGCTCGCGCTTTGCGCGAGTAAGTCATAGTAAATTTATTATAAAAAATGACTACTTAAAATGATAAAAATAAAGCTTATAAACAAATGTCGGCAAATTCAAATAGAGGGAAGAGAAATAGAAAAAGTACTCAACTTTAGTTCATGGGAAACATTAACTGTCATACTTGTATGGTTAGGTGTCTGAATAAAATATAAATAACGAATATAGAAATATTTACCTTCCTAAGATAACCATTTAAAATTCCAATAATATAATTTTATTCTTTCTAATTCCGTCGTGTGAAAATAAATTATAAATAATGTTTAACTTTTCATATTGGAATAATTCAAAATACACCGAATGCTAAAGTGAAGATACAAAAAGTCTGGCAAATTCACAAAGGGAATAAACACTTGTATATAATCTTTGTTCCCTGAGAGTGAGTAACTTTATCTGGCGGTGAAGAGTATAAGACAAAGGAAAAGACTCCATTTCAAAAAACTATACTTCTAGAAGGTCGTTTTGCTATTTTTCTGTTCTTGAAAGACATTTTTCGAGGGATTCTCTTCAGTGAATCAACCAACAATCTTCTAAGCAAGAACCGATATGCACAACTGAACAATAAAATCAAATTAGAGAAGCCAACTGCTCGTGCACCGAACAGCTACTACAAAACTTTGTACGTGAATCCTAGGAAACAAACTCTGAGGATTAGAAAAAAGGGTGCGCTCTCTCTCTCTCTCTCTCTCTCTCTCTCTCTCTCTCTCTCTCTCTCACAGAATACACTTTGCAGGGGAGAACATAAACAATAGTAGTTTGCAAGAAAGTAAAACAAATCAACTTGGTAGAGCCAAATAAATACATGTCCCAATTTATGTGGCACAATTCGCTTTATGAGCCAAATAATTTGCTTGACTCTTGGTACCGTAAGTAATCAAGAGTAGAACCTTATAAATCCCATTCTGAAAGCAATATTAATCGAAAGCGATGGGAGCAATATAATTTTCGAACTTCTCAAAGGCCTTATTAATAATCTCAAGAGGCACAACATTTTTTAGCTCCACAATCTCAAAGGCCTCTACTGCATACATAAAAAAATAACGGAAAAATCACCAACTTTATCACAAACGCGATAAACCACCTACAAATTAAATAAAGTCTAATAAAAATTAGACATTCCATGAACAACCACTGTTGTGATTAATTGAACTATTGACTCATTCAATTTAGCATTCAATGGCATCACAATTTGATATCTTTGAACGGAAGCTGAGAACGATCCAGTTATAGAGAGAAGCACCTAATAGCTAGCGACATCGCCAAAGGAAAAGATAAGTTCAAATAATGCGAGGCAGAACTCTTCCTCATGAAGTCATATGCAGCTCTCCTTTAACATTCAACATCGAAGAAAGAATAGAAACGATATAAATATTTCATAGCAGAATGTTGACATTTATGCTGATAATTAGAAAGACTTAAAAAGTTGGCAAATAAGCACATAATGTATTTGAGTCCTAATTTGTATATACAAACAACATTTCAACCGTTTAAAAATTTAAAAAAAATCATCAAATTTCTGCAATTTCTATAAAGTTTCAACTTTTTCGGTCATAACTGTCAAAATTAAGCAGCGCAAAAGTTGAAACACCTCTGAAGGCTTATTTCTTATGGTAACCTAAATAATTTATGCGATAAAATAGCTACTCGATGAACAAAGTGATAGAGAGTACATCTCGGCATACAACATGAATTTGTGACCATTTCACAATCCAAACAAAAAGATCAACTGATAAATTGAGGAAAATTCAAAACTACAGAAATATCAAATTTTTTATAGAATTACCCAAATGAAAAGATGGACAAACCTCAATGGAAGGAGTAGGGGCAGACTAGCAGAGCCACCTGCCACCATGACTAACACCTATCTACCTTGTTGCTTCCATGGTGAAACTTTGGCACAAAACAACACCATTCTCTTTATCACAAAATCAAATAAAATAAGGTCGAAAAAAGAATCACCAAATTAATATTTGTTTCTCTACTTCCATCTTAGAAATCGTACTGATTAATATAATTAAAAGCTAACAGATTATGTAACGAAACATATATATTGGTGTAAACATTAGGCGTGCATGAATGTTACCCATAAAATATTTATTTAAGATATATAGCTACTATTGCTTTAGAAACCTTATCAATTTTTTAAGTTTATATTAGTCTTCTCAGTGATACAAATTCCGATAGTACTGGGTGAACAAAATCCGATAAGCACAGTAATTAGATAGAAGTAGATTAACGGTTAACTGAGAATAAAAAGGGGAGAAGGAAGATATTACTAACTAACTAATGATAATAGTGGTTGAATCTTTTCCTACAATTACTGGAAAAAAATGCTCTCTTCCACTTTGTGATCGAATCTGCAAGAAAGTGTAGCCAAATGACCAGAAGCTTGAAAACTTGGTAGCAGCAAGTACTTAAAACACAGTCCAAAATCATTTTATTCTATTATTAAAACGATCAAGAGAGTCAATGATTATAGGATTTGCTGCATAAAATTTGGGTTAGAAGAAAAGTTACTGGCCATTGTATTTGAATCCTTACGGTGAACTGCTATAGTGACAATGCAACGGAACTGATGTCATAATATTTTTGATAAGGGTTTATGAATTTTGCAACTGCTCCTATATCTATGATCTTCTCCGATTCAAGGTAGTATTCTGTGTTGAATTTCTTGAAGAGAATGATGAGATGTTGAAGTAGTAGGAAAATCTATTTGGAAAATGAATCAGCATTATAGATAGTTTTATAAGAAAATCTGGAGTAATTGAGGCATTTGTTAGGTACTTAGGTTAAGTTGGATGAGAGATGGGAGTAATCTGGAGTAATTTGCAGATGTGAAGGATTACCATTATCAATGAAGGAAGAAGAAACGTTTCGTTTGTCATTTAACTGGCGATTTCTACCTTTGTTATTTAATGAGATAATAGGAGTGGAAAAGCTCAAAAAATGGGAAAAAAAGATAAAGGTAATTCCTCGTTAATGAGGCAAGCCACATCAGCAGGTTGTTGCCCCTCAATTATATATATATATATATATATATATATATATATATATATATATATATATATATATATAGATTCTTGCTTGAAACTTTGAAGATTATCAAGGAAAGCAACCTAGGCCTCCATCCTAGAGGTAAGAATCTATACCCTAGCCCTAAATTTTGAAATTTATACTGAAAATGAGTAATTAATAAGATGGTCCATGGGTATGAGGGTTGTTTATCTTGCATGCATGTGTGGTAAAAGAGTGTGAAAAAGTGAACTAGAACCATGAACCTTTTCCTAATTTTGGGTTCAATTTGTATATTGCTAAAATAGATTGAGGTTGCTAAGGGTTCCGGATAATTGTAGAGTCTAAAGAAGCGCAATGCCTTATGTGATGGCACTTATCGACATGAATGATGACGTTATTTGAACGAATAAAAAGGGAAAGACTCGAATTGTAAAATGTGCCTAAGTGCCAAGAACTACTTAATAAATGAGGTTGTTTGTGCCATGTAATGAAACATGGGAAAGAAATATAAATTGAGTGAACAATTGAAAGAGGTTATGTCTCAAGTAGGATGGCTTAGCCGATCGGGTCGAGATCGGACGCCATGCTGTACACATGGTGGAATTTGTGTTGAAATTATTAATTTACATTGTGGATATGGATATGTCTCACTTGAGATGGCTTAGCCGATCGGGCCGAGACCGGACTCCGTGTAAAAATACGGTGGCATTGTGAGTTGTGGCTTTGGCACTAAAGATTATTAACCTAAAAAGATGGAAAGATTGAATTGGAAACTCTGTGATCCTTACTCTGTGTTTCTTTGTATTTATATGAAGTACTTATTTCTGTGAATTGGAAACTCTCCCTTACACTCATCACAACAGTCTTGGTAAGCCTCATTTCTTCCTGGGGTCATGTAGTCTTTTTGTTTGTATAAGTTTTCATATTTTAAGGTATAGCCGGGGCATTGTCATGTTGCTCTTTTGTACCCTTAGGGGCTCCGTACACGTTTATGTGGGTCATGTATGTATGTTGGGGTGGAAGCTGGATCGATTTGTATTTTGGAAACTTAACTATGGCATAATGTATATGACGAAAAATGAACTATCAACGTTTATATATTTATATAACTGATCTCTCCCCTATTTTACAAATGGCGATGCGTTCCCTTTTCGGATTATGAATGAGTCGGGTAGGAAAGGTTTAATAGGCTTGCTTGACCGAGTTCACTCGGTTGAGTGCCGGTCGCGCTCCCCGAGGTTGGGGCATGACACAGGCTTCGCACTTGCGAAGCCAGCCTCGCAAATGCGATGTTGGACTGGGCTGTTCGTAGTTCGCTTTTGCAAATATTTGACCTGTTCAAACTTTTGCGAATGTCCTGTCTTCATATTTGCGACATGTTCAAACTTTGCTTTTGGGAGGTAATGTCCGCTTTTGCGAGGGTTCATATTTGCGAATCCGAGATTGCAAATGCGACATCTACATCTTGTTTATAGCTGAATATTTTATCCTATTTTGAATCCTAGATTCCGTTGAGACGATTTTGTGAAGAGATTTTTATACCAAACTATTGGATAAGTGATTTTAATAAATTTTTAATTATATTATATGATTATATATAAGATTTAACATCAAATTCATGAGAATCTAAGAGGAAATTTGGGGATATTTCGCAAAGTTTAAAAAAAAAAATGTGAGATTTGAGAGTCGAATTGGACTCAGATGTGAAAATAAAATACATATATGGACTCGTAGAGTTATGGGTAGTCAAGACCTACCCTTGGACCCAGGTTCTGACCGGGTGGGCCCGGATTGACATTTGTTGACTTTTGGTGAATTGTATAAACAGCATAGATTTATTAATTGAAATGTTTTTCTGTTGTATTGCTTGATGTTCTTAAGTAGTTTTTTGCTAGATTTGAGCCGATCGGAGGTGAATTTGTAAAGGAAAAGCTAATTTTAGTATACGACTTGTTGGTATATTCGGATGGGGTCCCGAGTGGCTTGGGTGAGTTTCGGACGAGGTTTCGGATTATTATGCTAAGGCTGGTTCGGCAGATTTTGGTGCGACTGCATCTGCGTTGGGTTTGATCGCAGGTGCGTGACCGTAGGCGCGAAGAGAGCATCGCATAAGTGGTTTGGTTGGACTATCGCTAGGTTGCAAAAGGGATACATATTTGTGGAGAAGTGTGTCTGTAGAAGCGGAACTATGGATCGCATAAGCGAAGGCTAGCGCAGAAGCGTAAGTCTGCACCTGCGTTTGTGAAGAAGTAGAGACTTTCTGCAGGTGCGATGGTCTAATTATCTGTGCTCTTCTGCAAGAGCGTGAATTTTGTCACACAAGCGACGTTGCAGAAGCGAACATTGGTTCACAAAAGCAAAACTCGCTGGGCAGAAGCTATATTTTCGAGGGTTGGACGTTTTATTCTCATTTTGGGATTTTAGAGCTCGATTTGGGCGATGTTTGGAGTGATCTTCACCACGTGGTTTGGGGTAAGTGTTCTCTACCCGCTTTTGATTATATTTCATGTTTCTATCTTCGTTTTGGTAATTGGATTATGAATTATAAAAAGAAATTGGGGGTTTTAGCCTAAAGTTTCATAGAGTGAGTTTTTGAGTTTTGAACATCGATTCGGAGTCGGATTTTAGTGAAACTAATATGGTTGGACTCATAATTTAATGGGTTGTTGGATTTTATAAGTTTCGTCGAGTTTCGAGGTACGGGACCGGGTTGGACCTTTGGGTTGATTTTGGGCTTTTGATTAAAGATTCGACTTTTATCGATTGGATTTGTTTCCTTTAGCATTGTTTGATGTATTTGAGTAGCTTTTGGCTTGTTTTGAGTCGTTAAAAGGTCGGTACGCGCGAGATAGCATTTTGGGAGCATCGCTTGGCTTACTCGGTATTGGCTTTGGCTTGTTCGAGGTAAGTAACACTTCTAAACTTAGAGTTGAGGATATGAACCCTGATTATAAGTGTTATGTGTTTTGTGTTGAGGTGATGCACATGCTAGGTAATGGGCGGTGTGCATGCACCGTGTGAATTGTGACTCGGTTAATTATGTTGTACTGTGTAGTTACCTAATCTTATTTGTTTCTATGAAATATCTACATGCTAGAGTTATTGAGATATGATCCATATTAGAAACAATGTCTAGGCTATATGCTTATCATGTTAGGACCCACTGAGGTCATTTTTGCTGTTGAATTATTTGCTTACATTGCAATTAATTCAACTCAGTCATATGCATTCATATGCATATCATATCTCAGTCTCTGTTACCATTTATTGATACATCACATCATTATTTTGGGCTGATTTTCATGACATTGTGAGCCCGAGAGACTAGAGAGATTGACGACTGAGTAAGGCCGAGGGCCTGATGGTGAGGATAATGATGAAATCGTGTTGCACATTGTAGCAGGTATTATTGATTTATGATGGGATCGAGCTGCACGCCACAACATGTTTTATTGATTTATGCCATAATTGGCTTGTTATAGAGCTTGGGCTGAAGGAGCCCCTCAGGAGTCTGTACACACCTCCAATGAGCGCAGGTACCTACTGAGTGCGAGTGTCGAGTGCGAGTGCCAAGAGCGAGTGCCGAGTAATTGGGGGGACTGAGTGACTGTGAAGACTGAGTGACTGGGAGGACTGAGTGAATTGATACTCTGAGAGTATGCATATAGTTTTATCACTGAGTTGTATTGCATTCGACATGCACACTTGACATACAGGCATAGAGATGCATTTTCCTCATGCTTTACATACACATTGACATGTAGGCATAGAGATGTACTTTCCTCATGCCATTTAAAAATGAAACATTTACCTGTTGAAAGTTTTGGGAAAAAATCACCGTTATACAAACATACTCATATTTTGGTTATTTCGGTAAAAGATTTGGGTTTTCACTGACATACTTGAAAAGCATGCCTATTTTTCCGGAACTGTGAACAAGCTGAGCACTATATTTCTGACTTACTTCTTTTATCACTGTTATTATTTTGTTAAGAACTATTGTTGGCTATTGGTGTTGGACTCCGACCTTTGTTCCAGCTCGTCACTACTTTCAACCTAAGGTTAGGTTTGTTACTTATTGAGTATATGGGGTCGGTTGTACTCATACTATACTTCTGCACCTTGCATGCAGATATTGGATGTTGATGTTGCTGTGCGCGGCGGGAGCTGGATTTGAAGATGTACTTGTGTTTCAGTTACAACTGCCTCTTGTTCATAGTAGCCCTAGACTTATAAAAATCTGTTTATGAATGTTCGAACAAATGATGTATTTCTTTCACACTAGCTTTGTAAACTCTAAATATTAGAAGCTCATGATTTGTACTACCAGTCCGTGGGAATTCTTGTATCAAAGTTGTTTTATTATCATTTCTTTTCTTAATAAATCTCATTTAAATTAGATAGTTGCTAATTGACTTACCTAACGGGTTGGGTTAGGTTCCATCACGACCAGGTGAATTTTGGGTTGTGACATTACTGTTGTTTCTTAAATCATTTAACTTGTATTTTGATAGTATTTGGTTAACTGTCAGTATTCTAGTAATGGAAAAATATTGACTTCTTCTGTGAGTCATGCATTCTACGTGATTTGTTGTGTTGTTTTAACATGCCAATTTGTGCCTCTGTTACTTCTTGATAAATTGATTGTCAAGGTGAATTTATGTGCATGGGGTCCTTATCTCATATCCGATTGTCGTTGGTAATTTAGCAGTTTCAAATGAAAGAACTTTTAAGGTGTTTCACTTGTATGTGTTTCAAAATAAAACTCATACCTCACTCTGCGCTTTACTAATTTAAATGATTATCACATTTTTACTTTAGTTGGATTCTCAAATTTTACTCATCACCTTATTGTTGTGTATTTTACTTAAAAATTGCTACCATCTTTTATTTTTTTACAAAGTCTATATTTAACTTGTTAAATATAATCGATGTTTTACTTTGTTTAAATACGATATTTTTATTTTATCTCGTTAAGTTCTAAACTAAGCTAATATGATACTCTATTTGCACAACCTCTCATTTATTTTACTTTATTTCAATCTTAAAATAAACTTAATATCTCATTTGACTATGTACTTTATTCAAGTTTGAAATTGTGTTTTATTGTGTTTAAATTTATCCCTCTATCCTCTTTAATTGATATTTGACATGGGTATGATGTACATGGTAGCACAAGGGCTTTGCCATGCAAAGGTGATTATTATTGCGGGTACAAGACGCCATACGTGTAAGATTTGGAAATTGTGACTCACGATTTATGATTACGAGGAGTGGTACCTCGGGGTAATTCTTGTTGTAATTCGTGCATTAGGAATGATTTGATTAATTGAGTTGTCATCGGTTTTCCTTACTTGAGTTCGTTCATATTTCATCTGTATTCCAACTATGTTGTTGCTTTATCACCTGTTTACTTCTTGTTGCCATTATGCTTCCATTGTTTTCACTGTCGGATGTAAATTTGTGATCCTTCCACTGTCAGTATTACATAGATGTTCTTTCCATTGTTAGATATATGTTATATCCTACACATGTTTACATGTCTGGTAGGTGTCTTGACCTGGCCTCGTCACTACTCTACCGAGGTTAGGCTTGATACTTATTGGGTACCGTTGTGGTGTACTCATGCTACGCTTCTGCACATTTTTGTGCAGATCCAGGTACTTCTGATCAAGTTGGTTTGAGATTTATGTCTGCACGGCTAGATTCTTCAAAGTATACCTGCTCGACGTTCGCAGGCTCTGAAGTCACCCTCTGTTGTATTTTATTTCCATTGTTTACTATTATTCCGGGACAATGATGTACTTGTTTTTTCTAGTTACTCTTAGAAAAGATTATGACTTGTACTACCAGTTTTGGGGTTATGTAACTGATGTTGGTTCAGCTATATTATTTTAGTTATTAATAATTGTATGGTAGTTTAGTTGGTTAATTTATGTTAATCCTCTTCATTTGTTAGGCTTACCTAGTCTTAGAAACTAGGTGCCATCATGACATCCTAAGGTAGGAAAATGGGGTCGTGACAAGTTGGAATCAGAGGTCTAGGTTCATAGGTGCTACGAGTCATAAGCAAGTTTAGTAGAGTCATGCGGATCAGTACAGAGACGTCTGTACTTATCTTCGAGAGGCTATAGAGCTATTAGGAAATTCCACTTCTTTCATTCCTTATCGTGCAACATTGATTCTGCTTGAAGCATATATCTCATATTCCTTTGCATCCACTCATGTATGATATTGCGCACTCAGTATCAGCTATGCGCCGACAATTTCTGATGCTACAGATGAGCTACGTGGGAGCCATGGATACTCGATCATCATCTCGAAGTACTCGAAGTGTCGTCGAGACTGAGGATGCGGATGTATTGAGAGATCATACAATTATTCACATAGGGGGTGCAGCGGGTTCTAGCGTCCGGTTGATAAGTACGAGCTTGGGAAGATATAATTGGTTGCCTAATCATCGCGATCGGGGTAGATTCATGAGGTGAATGTTGATTTGAGGATAGTTGGTGGTATTAGAGACTATGTGGTTCGTATGGGATTTCTACTAAGTGACATACTATCATTCAAGACACTAGAGGAAGCGAGTTTGACTGTCACGAGGATGGACATGCGGTTAGTAGATAATTTGAGGTATCTTATGATTGGTGTTGTACGAGCTATGAAGGTTAGTATTGTAGATCATCGGATGTTGTGTCCTATGGCTTTGCACCAAGTGGGGGAGTCCATTATCGACGATCAGATTGCAGGGTCATGTGTTATATCAATTTTGGTCTGAGATGTATATGTGGTATTGAAGGTTCCATGGAATTTATATATGATTAAGATCTGATATTTGCATGGGATAATGCTGGAACTTGCGGTATTTTTGCGTCATTAATAATTCTATATTTCAGTATCAGAGGGGTCAGAGAAACAACTTCAAATTCAAAGAAGGTCTCTTCAGCGTGGGTATCTCGGTGTCACAACCCAAAATCCAACTAGTCGTGATGGCACCTAACCCAACCCGCTAGGTAAGCCAATTAGCAACAATCCGAATCAAATGAGATTTACAGAGAAAATAAATGATGAAATAGCTGAACTTTTATACAGAAATCCCAAGGATTGGTAATACAAATCATGAGATTCTAAGATTTAGAGTTTACAAAGTTGGTATAAAATAAATACATCATCTGTTTGACATGTACACAAAGAGATTATTTATAAATCTAAAGCTACCATGAGCAAGAGCAGCTATTATCGGAACGCAGATACATCTTCCATGCCAGCTCCCGCCATACACAGCAACATCAGCTCCAAATTCTACACACTATGAGTACAACCAATCCCATGTACTCAATAAGTAACAACCTAACCTTATGTTGAAAGCAGTGACGAGCTTGGACAACAGTCAAGAATCTAACATCAACAACCAAGAAAAACTCGTAAAATGTAATGAAAACAGTACAAGTAATACTCAAAGATATGATGCTCAGCTCGTTCATAGTTACGGAAAGTAGGCATGCTCTTCAGGTATAACAGAAAAACACAAATCTTTCACCGAAGTCAGCAAAATGTGAATATGTTAGAAAAACTGTGATTTTTCCCAAAAAACCTTTCAATAACAGATAAGATACTCCATTATCAGATAGTATGAGGAAAGTACTTCTCTATGCCTACATGTCAATGTATATGAGAAGTCATAAGTGTCACAATACCATATAGCATGAGGAAATGCATCTCTATGCCTACATGCCAAGTATGCATGTCAAATGTAATGCACCATAGTGATAAACTCATGTGCTCATGCTCTCGGAGTGTTCAACCTCACTTAACACGCTCAATCACTAAGCACTCCAAATCACTCAACACTCTCAATCACTCAACACCTCCCAATCCCTCAACACTCTCAATCACTTGGCACTCACACTCGACACTCGCACTCAGTAGGTACCTGCTCTTACTGCTGGTATGTCAGACTCCGAAGGGGAGGATCCTGCCCAAGCGCTAATATAAGCCAATCATGGCATGCTGCGGCGTGCAGCCCGATCCAATAAATATCACTCACAATCAGACCCTCGGCCTCACCCAGTCATCAATCTCTTCGGTCTCTCAGGCTCACAAATCTCATGCCAATCAGCCAAAACAATGATAAGATAATGTCACAACAAATGATAATAGAGACTGAGATATGATATGCAAATAAATGAATATGACTGAGTATGTAATATCAATTTAAGCAAATAACTCAACATCAGAAATGACCTCAGTGGGTCCCAACAGAATAAGTATATGGCCTAAACATGATTTCTAACATGGCTCACAACTCAATTACTCTAACACGTAGGAATTTCATGAATAGAAACAATATAGATAACTAAACAGTACCACAGAATCAACTGAGTCATAACTTACACGGTGCACGCCCACACGCCCATCACATAGCATGTGCGTCACCTCAAAACCAACACATAACATGTATATTTAGGTACCCTCAGCACCAAGTTTAGAACTATTAATTACCTCGAACAAGCCGAATCCAATACCGAGCAAGCCAAACAATACTCTAGAAGATTTTTTTTTAAAGCCTATGATGTTCTGGGCCATCCCGCACGTACCGACCTCCGAACCGCTCAAAACTAACTAAAAGCAACTCAAGAACATTAAATAATGCCAAAGGAAATAAACCCAATCAATAAAGGTCGAATATCTAATCAAAAGCCCAATGTCAACAAAAATGTCAAACCCATTACCACACCTCGGAACCCGACAAAACTCACAAAATCCGACAACCCATTCAATTACGAGTCCAACCATACTAGTTTCACTCAAATTCAACTCTGAATCGATGTTCAAAACTCAAAAATTAAATTTATGAAATTTTAGACAAAACCCCCTAATTTCTCTTTTGAAATCGTCAATTAAATGCCAAAAACAAAGATAGATTCATGAAATATAATCAAAACCGAGTAGTGAACACTTACCCAATCCATGTGGTAAAAATCGCCTAAAACATTGACTCAATCCGAGCTCCATAGCTCCAAATATGCTAAAATGGATGAAACTTCCGGAAATAAAGTACTTATAATCACTAGACAAATCAATGAATCGCGATCGCGGAAATACCATGGCAATCACGAAGAAGAAATTGCATTGCCCCCTGAAATACTCTTCGCGATCGTTTGGATACACAAGGCTAACAGAACTACACAATCGCGGGAACAACGTCGCGAATGCGAAGAGGAAACCAGTATCCTACCAAATCAGCCCAATCACTACGCGAATGCATAGAAGCAGATGTGAACGCGATGAAGACCAGTCCCAACTCTACGCGAACACGTTCATCCTCATGCGAATGCAAAGAACAAATTTACAACCGACCAAAAAAACCTTTCGCGATTGCAAACAACACCAGAAGCAACAGGTAACAGCAGAAAACCAGCAATGGAAAACCTTTCAAAATGATCTGAACCACGTCCGAAACTCACCCGAGCCCCTCGGGACCCCATTTGAACATATCAACAAGTCCCATAACATAAAACAGACCTACTATAGGCCTAAAATCATGCATAACAACATTAAAACTACGAACCGCACCTCAAATCAAACTTAATAAACTTTTGAACTTTTAACTTCCAAAACTCGAGTCGAACCATATCAAATCGACTCGGAATGAACTCAAATTTTTCATACAAGTCCCAAATGGCTAACGAAGCTCTTCCAATTACCGGAACCACAATGCGAACCCGATATCACCAAAGTCAACTCCCGGTCAAACTTATGAACATTTCAAACTTTCAAATTTTCAACTATCACGAATGAATGCCGAAACACTCTAGAAATATCCAAATGCAAATCTGGGCACATGTCAAAGTCCAAAATTACCACCCGGACCTAACGGAACCATCAAAAATTTGGGGTCAAATACTCAAAAGTTAAACTTGGTCAACTTTCCAACTTAAAGCTTCAAATATGAAATTTATTCTTCCAAACTAATTCTGAAATACTTGAAAACCATAACTGACGATTCACACAAGTCATAATACATCATATGAAGCTACTCAAGACTTCAAACGGCTGAACGGAATGAAATTGCTCAAAACGACTGGTCGAGTCATTACATTTTTCCCCACTTAAACATACGTTCATCCTCGAACGTGCCCAGAGTTGTTCCAAAGCAATCAAATCGCCGTGTAACCTTACCATGCACATACCCGGGGGTGATACCATGTCATCCCAACCCATATAAGTCTGACAACACAACAAAACTGAAGATGCTTAATTCAACCTTAGCTCATAAGCCTTAGAACCCGATTTCCAACATCCAGAATTCCTTACAAGACTCGAATCTCGCATCTACCCACTGTATAAGTATGAACAGGCTGTATCAATCCATAACCATAACCCAAGACGTAATCACATGATATACCACACAACTCGCATACTCATAGCAATATTTCTCGATTACATTAGCTGCTAAACAAAACCCAATACCGGTAATAAACCTCATATCAAGTAAAACCTTATTCAAAACCTTCGCACATTGTCGATGATAAAAGAAACATACAGAAACACATAACCACTCATCAAATCAAGAAGTGATGGAGCCCTCTCTCATTCGACAAGAACCGAAGCAAATTCTAGGCCGATTTCTGATATTATTCCTTCATACATACCGTAATCAAATCCGATAGTATCCATTCTAGGTCCAATGACCTCATCATCAAACACCACCATTCTATTGACATGCCACACTAGCACAATCTAAAGCCACAAACCGTGAAATCTGTGCACCAATAAGCAACAATTCAAATGTACTCAAGCATGGAAAATGACTCAAATGAGAGAACTATCCCGCAAGCTCAACGAGTACCACCATATCGTAATACTATGGAACCATCACACATAGGGGAAACATAACACACGAAATAGGCCCAAAAGATCATATCCTAGCATAACGTCGCTACGATACATGACCCAATCCGAACACCGGTCCATATGAAATACCTCAAGCCACAATGCTAAAAATAAATAACCACATGCAATTCGACATCAAGTACACGCAATGCATGACCATAACCATGGAGAAATGAATAACACAATATATCATAGCCCGAAAAGACCATACCAAGGTGCAATCAACTATTCAACACCCCAATCACAATTTCGCTCGAATTCCGCCACAAGGCCCAAGCAGAACCGCATCGTGTGTGCATATGACCAACAAATCACAACCCGTCGTAGCATAGAAGAGTAACACATAGAACATATCAGAACGCGAACAAGCTCAACTCTAGACAGATGACACACCCCTCAATATTAACAGTTCTAATTCAATAAATCCGACCCGGTGTAAAATATACATCCTCATTGGGCCTACCAATGGGCTCCCAAATCAACTCTTTATCATCCCCAAATGAATAAATGGCCCTCCTAAAGTCCACAATGACCTAACCATAGCACATACCACCATTTAGATAACTTTGGCCACATTTTCACAGTCCGCAACCCTGAAACAACCTCTCTGAGATCTCCCTGTCTCTAAATCCATAGAACACATGAATCACCATAGCCGATCTCAACTTCACTACTCGAATAACCAACACATCTCTCATATCAGTAGTCGATCAACAAGACGAGTACCGCAATACCCATGAAGCATCCGTAAGTCAAAACTCAGTGCACCTTCTAAAATACGCACCCTTCTCAAGCATTACCAAGCAGTTATAGAATTCATCGAAACATCGAAATTCGTCCATGTTGTCTAAGAATTCATGACCTTCCCTTCAAAATTAAACTGTGACCTTGCTCATGCAAATCTCAATCCCACACAACACACCACATCTATCATGCCATCATATGAAAAGTTTGAGAATCTCATAATCAACTCTGAGTCACAAGCAAACTACATACTTAATTATCCAGGAACCTTTCACATGATCTCATACAGTAGAAAATCACAATACTCAACATGCTCCTCACGCCGGTAGAAAATATCCATCTCAAACCATGGTAGAAACCATCGAGAACCCTCTGAAATCCATTTGCACATAACCAAGCCATCAGAACTAAATCTCTCTAACTCAATCCAGCCATGCATGTCGCCAAACACAAGAGTATTGCCCTAAAATACCTGTAGAGACTCACCATATCATAAGTAACCAAAGAACCAATCATATCCATTGCCGTCTTGATTCAACCTACTACCAAGCTATCTTATTTCTTCGAGTTCCTTCCAAATTACCCTCAAGTTAACAATTCTCCTTGCCAGAACACCACGATTCTTACCCCAAACTCACTACAAGAGATCCTAGCATAAAACCACATCGCCCTAAGGCCCATAAGCTGTTATATTCCCTCTTAAGCACCCTAAAAGTACAACAACTGAGACTCCCAATCTAAAGACACCTTATGTAAATCTAAAGTCGTTTCCTTTACCCTCATGATACTAAAATGTAGAATCCATAATGATATAGAAATACCGCGAGTCTCGACACCATTCAATGTAAATCTTAGATTCTAGCCATATACAAATTCTAAAAATTCCCAATTGCTACATATAACTCCTGAGTCCATTAGAACCTTCTTGAGAGTCATCCACTTTACTCAAATCTCAATTGCACCACCGAAACGAGCAGACCGACCTGTGCCCCATTAGCTCAATAACACCCAAAGAAGTAATCTACACCTCTAAGCAACCGAGTGAATCCATTTTCCTTAGTACATCATATCTACCACGAACAACAAACCCGAATCACTCTAAGATTACTATATATCCATCGTGTGTAGTACATCATACATCCAAAAATTTCCTTGCTTAAGTCATCCTCAAAACCAGCCTCGACAAGTCATAACCGATCCACAAGTATGCCTCAGGCTGGAACCAATACAACATGTAACCATGGAACCAAATCGTCGATAGAAGACTCCCCTACTTGGCTCAAAGCCATGGAATAAAACATCTAATAATATACAATAGCCATACCCTATTACTGCCATAATACCGTAGTGAGATTCAACAAAATCCTTTGTAAGCTCATGTAACACAAACCATCTAATACCTCAAATCATCTGCAAACCTCGCATTCATCCTCGTGATGGCCACGTCAACTAATATAACCGATCCAAACTTAAATCGCACAAATATAACCAACTGGTAGAAAAGAAATCCCCTACACAACATCATAAGGATCACACACCCGTAAATTTTCCCGCATGTGCTAACCAGCCTACTTAGCCTCAAACTAACATCTCTCTATACCCTTTCACAACCACAACTACTATGCAATCACTTAATCTTCCTGAGTCTGAACTCATCAATAAGACATGAGAATCTTATTCGTTCCACAATTAAACAACATGAAAGATCCTTCAACACACTTATAACTCGAGACTATACGTCACATCAAGATAGAAATCAAGCACCCAGTAGTCCTTTTTACATCTCAAACAAACTCTTCTTGTCACATTCAAACCATCTGAACACAGCCCACAGTCACATCATACTCATCATTTAGTCATCTAACAACTCATAGGGCCACAAATTCCACTCATAGGGATATTACTAGACATAGAAGTCCAAAAGCACATGCTCACACAACTGAAACTATCGAGCCTAAGCTACGGTCCAAACCCAGCCTCAAGTCCTTTAGACTGGCCCATCACCAAAACACAGAAAACATATCTCGTACCTCATTCATGGAATTCCACAAGCCGACGATGCACATCTGATACCGAGCGCTTACATGCACACACCAGTGCGTGGAAGGAATTCAAAACGTTACGCTTCAAGCTGAATCAATGACGCAAGATAAGGAAATAAAGATGGGAAGTTTATCCTAAATGCCCTGTAGCCTCTCGAAGATAGGTATGGACGTCATCATACCGATCCAGAAGACTCTAATAGACACTTGCTCATGACTCGTCGAACCTATGAATCTAGAGCTCTGATACCAACTTGTCACGATCCAAAATCCAACTAGTCGTGATGGCACTTAACCCAACCCGCTAGGCAAGCCAAATTAACAACTATCCAATTTAATTAGATTTATTGAGACAAATGAATGATAAAATAATTGAACCTTTATACATTTCTCAAGGACTGGTAGTACAAATCATGAGCTTATAAGATTTAGAATTTACAAAGCTGGTATGAAATAAAATATATCATCTGTTTGAAATATACATGAACAGATTTAAATTTTTAAAGCTACCAAGATCAAGATGCACCTATGACCGAAATGCATGTCCATCTTCAAATCTAGATCCCGCTAATTACATCAACATCAGCATCCAACATCTGCATGCAAGGTGCAGAAGTGTAGTATGGGTACAAACGACCCTATGTACTCAATAAGTAACAAACCTAACCTTAGGTTGAAAGTAGTGACGAACTTGGACAAGGGTCAGAGTCCAACACCAATAGCCAGGAACAACTCATAACAATATAGCTAAAGCGGTTCAAGTAATAATTCAAAGGTAAAATGCTCAGCTCGTTCACAGTTCCAAAAAATAGGCATTCTTTTCAAGTATAATAGTAAAACCCAAATCTTTTATCGAAATCACCAAAATATGGGTAAGTTTGTAAAACTGTGACTTTTCCCCAAAACCTTTCAACAGGTAAATGTTTCAATATCGGATGGCATGAGGAAAGTACATCTCTATGCCTACATGTCAATGTGTATGAGAAATCATGAATGACGTAATACCGTACAACATGAGAAAAATGCATCTTTATGCTTGTATGTCACGTGTGCTTATCGAATGCAATGCAACACAATGATAAAACCATATGCATACTCTCAGAGTATCAATTCATTCAGTCCTCCCAGTCACTCAGTCCTCACAGTGACTCAGTCCTCCCAGTCACTCGGCACTCACTCTCGGCACTCGCTCTCAGTAGGTACCTGCGTTCACTATGGGTGTGCAGACTCCGGAGGGGCAGATCAAGCCCAAGCTCTACAATAATCCAATCATGGTATGAATCAATAATACCTGATGCGGCGTACATCCCGTTCCCATCATGAATTAATAATACTTGCTGCGGCGTGCAGCCCGATCCCATCAATATCCTCACAATTAGATAGATTGAATCCATGTTCAAAATTCAAAAATTCACTTTATGAAACTTTAGACAAAAACCTCCAATTTTCTCTTTAAATTAATAATCTAGTTACCAAAAATAAAGATAGATTCAGGAATTATAATCACAACCGAGTTAAGAATGCTTACCTCAATCACAACCCCTCGTAGCATAAAAGAGTAACACATAAAACATATCAGAATATGAACAAGCTCAACTCTAACCGAATGACACACCTTTCAGTAATAACGGTGTTGCGTCAACAAATCTGACCCGGTGTAGAAGACACATCCTCATTGGGCCTACCAATGGGCCCCCAAATCAACTCAAGTCATCCCCAAATAGATAAATGGCCCTCCAAAAGTCCCAATGACCTAACCATAGCATGCAATACCATCTAGATAACTTTGGCCACATCTTCACAGTCCGCAACCACGAAACTATCTACTTCTGAGAACTCCAAGTCTCAAAATCCATAGAACGCATGAATCACCATAGCATATCCCAACTCCACCACTCGAATGACTAACATATCTATCATACATAATCATCCCCACGAGAAATACTTCTATAATTCTTCCATGCCACATAGCAAAAGCTGAACATTAGCAGTCGATCAACCAGGCGTGTACTATAATACCAATGAAGCATCCGTAAGTCAAAACACAGTTCACCTTCTGAAATGTGCACCCTTCTCAGGCAATGCCAAGTAGTAATAGCATTCATCTAGTTATCGAAAACCGTCCATGTTGTCTAAGAATTCATGATCTTGCCTTCAAAACTAAACCGTAGCCTTGCACATGCAAATCTCAATCCCACATAACACACTGCATTTATCATGCCATCATATAAAAAGCACGAGAATCTCATAATAAACTCTGAGTCACCAGCAGAATACATACCCGAACAGTCAGAAACCTTCCATTTGATCCCATTTAGGAGAAAATCACAATACGCAACATGCTTCTCATGCTGGTAGGAAATATCCATCTCAAATCATGGTAGAGACCATCGAGAACTCTTCAAAATCCATTTGCACATAACCAAGCCATCAGAACTGAATCTCTCTAACTCAACCAAGCCACGCAGTTCGTCAAACCCAAGAGTATTGCCACAAAACACTTGTAGAGACCCACCACATCATAAGTACCCAAACAACCGATCATATCCATTACCGTGCTGATCCAACCTACTACCAAGCCGTCATATTTCTCTGAGTTCCTTCCAAATTACCCTCAAATTGACACGTCTCTTTGAAGAAACACCACGATCTTTACCCAAAGCTCACCATAAGAGATCCTAGCATAAAACCACACTGCCCTAAGGCCCATAAGCCGTTGTATACCCTCTTAAGCGCCCCAAAATTACCACAATCGAGACACCCACTCTGAAAAGACCTTCTATGAATCTAAAGTCGTTTCCTTCACCTTCCTGATACTGAAATGTAGAATACATAATAATATAGAAATATCGCAAGTCTCGAATGCATCCAATGTAAATCTCAGGTTCTAGCTATATACAATTCCGAAAAATTCTCAATTGCTACGTATAAATCTTGAATGCATTAGAACCTTCTGGAGAGTGATCCACTCTACTCAAATCTCAATTGCACCGCCCAAAATGGCCGAACGACTTGTGCCCTATTAGCATGACAACACCCAAAGAAGTAACCTAGCCTTAATACAACCGAGCAAATTCCTACTCCATGAGCACTACATCCTTCACGAATAACAACTCAATTATTCTATGATTCCCATAAAGTGTAATACACCATGCATCCAGAAGTTTCCTTGCTTAAGGCATCCTCAAAAACAGCCTCTGGAAGTCATAACCAATCCATAAGTATGCCTCGAACTGAAACCAATACAACACGTAACTATGCAATTAAATCGTCGATAGTAGATACCTCCACTTGGCTCAAAGCCATAGATCTAAATACTCGATAACTCACAATTCCCATACTCTATTAATGCCATAACATCGCAGTAAGATTCAACTAAATCCTTCATAAGCTCATGTAAAACAAATCCTATAATATCTCAAATCATCTGCTAAGCTCGCATTCATCCTCGCGACAGTCAGGTCAAATTTCTCAACCAATCCAAATTCAAATCGCAACACCTATACCCTCTAGTAGAAAAGAAAGCCTCCACACAACATCATAAGGGTCACATATCCGTAGATTACCCTGCAGGTGATAACCCACCTGCTTAGCCTCAAACTGACATCTCTCTATACCTTTTCACAGCCAAAACTACTATGCAATCACTTAATCTTCTTGAGTCTTAACTCATCAACAAGACATAAGAATCTAATTTGTTCCACAATTAAACAACATGAAATATCCCCAAACACGATCATAACTCGAGACTGTACAACATATCAAGACAGAATTCAAGCATCCAATAGTCCTTTCCACGTCCCAAACAAACTCTTCTTGCCACATCCAAACCATCTGAATGCATACCGCAATCACTTCATACTCATCATATAGTCATCCAACCACTCATCGAGCCATAAATTCCCACTCATAGGGACACTACCAGACATATAAATCCAAAAGCATATGCTCACACAATTGGAACATTCGAGCCTAAGCTGCGGTCTGAACCTAGCCTCAAGTCCTCCAGACTGGCCCATCACCAAAACACAGAAAATACATCTCATGCCTCATCCATAGATTCACAAGTCGTCGATGCGCAGACAATACCGAGTGCTCACATACGCATATGAGTGAGTGGAAGAAATTCAAAGAGATACGCTTCAAGCTGAATCAATGCCGCATGATAAGGAAGGAAAGATGGGGATTTTATCCTAAATGTCATGTAGCCTCACGAAGATTGGTATGGACGTCATCATACCGATCCGCAAGACTCTACTAGACACTTGCTCATGACTCGTAAAACCTATGAACCTAAAGCTCTGATACCAACTTGCCACAACTTAAAATCCAACGAGTCGTGATGGCACCTAACCCAACTCGCTAGGCAAGCCAATTAGCAACAATCCGACTTAAACGAGATTTAAAAAGAAAATAAATGATGAAATAGCTGAACTTTTATACAAAAATCTCAAGGATTGGTAGTACAAATCATGAGCTTCTAAGATTTAGAGTTTACAATGATGGTATGAAATAAATACATCATATGTTGGACATGTACACAAAGAGATTGTTTATAAATCTAAAGCTACCATGAACAAGAGGCAGCTTCAACCGAAATGCAGGTACATCTTCAATGCCAGCTCTCGCCATATACGGCAACATCAACTCCAAAATTTGCACGCAAGGTGCAGAAGTGTAGTATGAGTACAACCAACCCCATGTACTCAATAAGTAACAAATCTAACCTTAGGTTGAAAGGAGTGACGATCTTGGACAACGGTCAGAGTCTAACGCCAACAGCCAAGAACAACTCATACAATGTAATGAAAACAGTAGAAGTAATACTCAAAGATATAATGCTCATCACGTTCATAGTTACGGAAAGAAGGCATGCTTTTTAGGTATAACAGTAAAACCCAAATCTTTCACAGAAGTCACCAAAATGTGAATATGTTAGAAAAACAATGATTTTTCCCAAAAATAACTTTCAACAATAGATAAAATACTCCATTATCAGATAGCATGAGGAAAGTACTTCTCTATGCCTATATGTGTATGTGTATAAGAAGTCATAAGTGTCACAATACCATATAGCATGAGGAAATGCATTTCTATGCCTATAAGACAAGTATGCATGTTAAATGTAATTCACCACAGTGATAAACTCATGGTCTCATGCTCTCAGAGTATTCAACCTCACTCACCATGCCCACACTCCTGTCCCTAGCATGTGCGTCACCTCAACACCAACACATAACATGTATATTCAGGGATTCATACCCTCAGTATCAAGTTTAGAAGTGTTACTTACCTCGAACAAGCCAAATTCAATACCGAGCAAGACAAACAATACTCTAGAAATGCCATCCGGCCTCTGAACAACTCAAAACTAGCCAAAAGCAACTTACAAACATCAAATAATGCCAAATGAAACAAACTCAATCGATAAAGGTCGAATCTTTAATCAAAAGCCCAAAGTCAACCAAAACGTCAAACCCGAGCCCGCACCTTGAAACCTAACAAAACTCACAAAATCCGATAGCCCATTCAAATAGGAGTCCAACCATACTAGTCTTACTCAAATCTGAGTTAAAATCGATGTTCAAAACTCAAAAAATCACTCTTTTGAAATTATCAATAAAATGCCAAAAACGAAAATAGATTCATAAAATATAATCAAAACCGAGTAAAGAACACTTATCCTAATCCATGTGGTGAAAATTGCCTAAAAATCGCCTTAATCTGAGCTCTAGAGCTCCAAATATACTAAAATGGCTGAAACCTCTTAAAATAGAGTACTCATAATCACTAGACGAATCAATGAATCGCGATCACGGAAATACCATCACGATCATGAAGAAGAAAATGCACTACCCCCCTGAAATACTCTACGCGATCATAGAAAAAACCCCGCGAACGCGATACAAAAGGATGACAGAACTACGCGATAAGAGGAAGCCAGCATCCTGCCCAGCTTAGCGCAATCACTACGCGAACGAGTAGATGCAGATGCAAACGCGATGAAGACCAGCCCCAACTCTACGTGAACATATTCATCTTCAAGAGAATGCGAAGAAAACATTCACAGCAGACCAAAACACCTTTCATAATCGTGGCTGGACCTTCACGATCAGGAAGAGAAGTAGAACCAAAAGGTAACAGCAGAAAACCAACAATGCAAAACCATTTGAAATGATCTTAACCATGTCCGAGACTCACACGAGCCCCTCGAGACCCTGTCCAAACATACCAATAAGTCCCATAACATAACACAAACCTACTCGAGGTCTCAAATCATGCATAACAACATCAAAACCATGAATCGCGCCTCAAATCAAACTTAATGAACTTTTGAACTTTCAGCTTTCAAAACTCGAGCCAAACCATATCAAATCAACTCGAAATGAACTCAAATTTTTCACAAAAGTCCCAAATGACATAATGAAGCTCTTCCAATTCCTGAACCTATAATCCGATATCACCAAAGTCAACTCCCGGTTAAACTTACGAATATTCCAAACCTTCAAATTTCCAACTTTCGCAAATGAGTGCCGAAACCCTCTAGAAATATTCAAATGCAAATTCGGGCACACGCCCAAGTCAAAAATTACCATCTAGACCTAATGGAACCATCAAAACCCCGATACGGGGTCAAATACTCAAAATTCAAACTTGCTCAACTCTTCCAACTTAAAGCTTCAAACATGAAATTCATTCTTCCAAACTTATTTTGAAATACCTGAAAACCAAAACTGACGATTCACACAAGTCATAATAAATCATATAAAGTTACTCAAGACTTCAAACGGTTGAACGGAATGCAATTGCTCAAAACGACCGGTCAGGTCGTTACACTCGGTTGCAGCCTTATGGGGACTTCAGAAGAAATACAGTGGTTTATGAGCTTTTGGGCTACGTGGTTCGTGCTAGGATCTTCTGCATTGAGCTTTGGTTTTGGGATCATTGTGTACCAATAAGAAGAAGTGTTATCCTGAAGAAAAGTCGAGGAGGATCCGAATAAATGGGTCAGCTCGGTGACATTGGGTCAGCATTGCAATAGAGGTAATTGGTCCTTTTTTATTGTAATTCTCTACCGGTGTTTGTGGCAGTACTCTTGGGTTGGACCATTTGCGTGACTCATTTGAGTTGGGAAGATTCAGCTCTGATGACTTGGTTTTGTACGGACGGGTTTTAGAGAGTTATCGATGGTGTCGACCATGGCTTAAGTCGGCGATCTACTACTAGCATAAGGAACATGTTGTGCATTATGGTTTTCTCCTGGATGGATATCAGAAGTTAATAGAATGCGGGCACTATTGGATATTGCATGTGAATGGCGTGCATTCTGGGAGGCACCTTGTGCTTTGAATTGTGGATGCTTAACTAGTGTTATGATGATTGCCTAGTTTCGGGCTTAAGAGGTTCAAGTTTTATGCGTGTCATTGAAGATCTATGTGAGTGGTTTCCATAAAATGAGGGAGTATGAGTGATGTACCAGCCATTTGAGTAGCGGGATTGAGATCGGGCACGAAAATTCTTGCATTCGCGATGGTTTTGGGGCTGGATGTCCTCGTAAGCGGACTATTTCTTGATTGAAGATTGTGAAGAAATGTTAAGAATATGATAATTGATGGTATTTGTTATGGATAGGTTGCTATGGACTTTTGGGAAGGTTATTCCTCTGTTTGGGGATGATCGGAATGTGTTTGGTAAGTCTAATAAGAATATATATTCTATATCAGATCGAGTTTGGTTACTCTATTGTAATTGATATCCTGGGTATATTACCGGGCATATTGGATGTTATTAGTGCCCCAATATATGTTATATGCTTCTCTCTTATGCTATGATGGATTGTGAGGTAATATGATTATTCACACGCATATTGTAATCCCGTTCAGGCCTGATGGTGATATGGGCGAGATGGCCCTCGTGATGTTGATTTTCTCATTGCACTCTATTGTGCTTGATGTTTCCATACATGTGATCAGTGAGCCTGAGCACTTTGTCTCGATGGGTATCCCTATGTGGATTGATATATTTGGGATTGGGTTACGCGCCACAACGGAGTTATGTGGGATACCCTTCCTTGTGTTTATATCGTGTTTTATTTTTTCCCTTTGTGGGATGACTTAATAAAAATTTTACTTTTGTGTTATATCTGTTGTACTAGTTAGATAGTCCTCGTAACGTGCTTTCTTTTTATTTTTCTGCATATCTGAGTTATTGCTTGTTTGGTGTACAAATCGTGTTGTGTGAGAATCCATGCAGTTTTGGTGTGACTTGTTAGTTAGGCTACTTCTACTGGCTGAGACGAGGCTTCTAGACCTAAGATTTGCATTATCGTATCAGGATGAGGATTGTTTGGAATAGTGATAACATATTTCCGCTTAGAATTGGGAAATTGTCCTTGTTGGATGAGAGAGCTTCTTGGGTTGTTGATTTCATGGGTGGTTATGAGTTTCTGCATATTTTTTCTATCACTAGCAGCGTTGTGGAGGTCCAGAATGAGGTTTTATTTGGCATGAAGTGTATTACAGGTACTGAGATTGTTATTGGTCAGCTATGGTGGTCGGAAGTTACTGCTACGGGCATCTGAGTTATGTGAAATATCATGTGATTATACCTTGAGTTGAAGTAGTGACTTAATCCACCTTGTTCTGGCTTATACAGTGTATTGATGCGAGATTCAGGTCATATGATGAGTTTCAGATGTTGAGGATTGGGTTCTAAGGTTTATGGACGAAGGATGAAATGGGATCTTCAGTTACGTTGTGTTTGTCATGCCTACATGGATTGGGGTGATGTGGGATCACCCCCGCGTGTATTTACGGTGAGCTCATGCAGTGATTTGATAGCTTTTGGAACGACTCCTGGCACGTTCGAGGACGAACGTATGTTTAAGTGGGGGAGGTTATGACGATCCGGCCGGTCATTTTGAAAAATTACATCTAGTTCGACAGTTTGAGGTCATGAGTAGCTTCACATAGTTTATTATGACTTGTGTGCATCGTCGTCTTTGGGTTTTGAGTGGTTCAGAATTGATTTTGAAGGATGACTCTCACTTGAGAAGCTTGAAGTTGAAAGAGTTGACCAAGTTTGACTATTGTGTATTTGACCTCGGATCGGAGTTTTGATGGTCCCCGTAGGTTCAGATGGTGATTTGGGACTTGACTGTATGCCTGAATTTGCATTTGAATGTTTTAGAAGATTTCGGCACCATTTAGCGGAAGTTGGCAATTTAACGCTTTGAAATTTTCTTAAGTTTGACCATGGTTTAACTTCTAGGTTATTAGGTTTGAATTTTTGTTTTGGGACTTGGAGTAGGTCTGTTTTGTCATTTGGAACTTGTCTGCAATATTTGGTGTCATTTGGAGTTGGTTTGATATGGTTCGGACGCTTGATTGCAATTCTAGAAGTTCATTATGATTTTCATGCGTTATGGTGTCCGATTCGTGATTCTAAATGTTATTTTGGTATTTTTACCGTGCGAGCGAGTTCCTACGATGTTTTTAGACTTGTGTGGATGTTTGGTTTAGAGACCCGAGGGTTCGGATGAGTTTCAAACGCGTTTCAGAGTGTTTGGAACAAGGTTCAGATTTGCTGGTGTTTCTGATCTCGCATTTGCGAGATGAGGGTCGCATTTTTGACTGCCGCTTTTGCGAAAATTAAGTCGCTTTTGTGAAAGGCTGGGGACTGGAAGGTATCGCATTTGCGAAGCCAACTTCGCAAATGCGATGGTGGACTGGGTTGTTGGTAGTTCTCTTTTGCGAACATTTGACCGCTTTTGCGAATGTCCTATCTTCACATTTGCGACCTGTTATATCGAATTTACTGTAAGTGCATAACTGTTCAAGCTTCGCTTTTGCGAAGTAATGTCCGCTTTTGCAAGGGGTCGCATTTGTGACCTCTACAGCTTGTTTATAGCTGAATAATTTGGGACATAACTTCATTCTATCCTATTTTGAACCCTAGACTCGGTAGGAGCGATTTTGTGAAGAGATTTTCATACTAAACTATTGTGTAAGTGATTTTAATAAATTTTTAATTATATTTCATGATTATCTATTAGATTTAACATTAAATTCATAAGAATCTAAGAGGAAATTTGGGGATTGTTGTCAAAGTTTTAAAAAATAAAAATGTGAGATTTGAGAGTCGAATTGGACTCGGATTTAAAAACAAAATACATATATGGACTCGTGGGGGTTATGGGTATTCAAAACCTACCCCTGGACCCGGGTTCTGACCGGGTGGTCCCGGGTTAAATTTTTGTTGACTTTTGGAGAATTGTATAAAAATCATAGCTTTATTAATTGAAATTATTTTCTCTTGCATTGTTTGATGTTATTAAGTCGTTTTTGGCTAGATTTGAGCCGGGCGGAAGTGAATTTGTAAAGGAAAAGCTAATTTGAGTATTGATTTGGCCAAATTGAGGTAAGTATCTTGCCTAACTTTGTGTGAGGGAAACTACCCCTTAGGAATTGAGTTGATTATACTATTTGAATTATGTGGAAGACGCGTACACGAGCTTATATGTGGTATTTGACCGGTGTAGCCTTCTAGACTTCTTCCATGCATTTAATTGTATTTGTCACAACATGTTATGTCTTTCATTGTTTAATTTGCTCTTACGTGCCTTACTTGAACTTGTTAGTAGATATTCCATCTTTTATTGTCAAGTTCACTCTTATATGTTTTATTTGTAAATTGTAATTACTTTTTAAATTAATGCCTTGTGTGTTACATACCTTAATTGTTAAATTGATTCTTGGTAATCGTGTCTTTATTTATAAATTAACATTACTTGCTATTTGATTTTGGGAGTTATCGTGTAACTTTATCATCCGCTTGTGACTTCCTGTGTAACTTTATCATACGCCGTAGTTTGTTGTAGTTGTTTGTGTAATGCCAATTATTTAGGGATTGGGTTGCACGACGCAACGATATTGAAATTATATGAAAAGATATGATATTAGGTGATAAAGACAGATGATATGATATAGGTGGGATCGGGTTACACGCTGCAACAGATATTGTTATTATTGTGTGGGGTCGGGTTGCACTCCACAACTGTAATGCCCCGGCCGGTTGTTTTGAGTATTACAACCCCATTTTCCCATTTACTGTTTATCCTGTGTTTAATTATAAATATGTGACTTGTCGGAGAGGCTTGAGAATGAAATTGGAATAGTTAGTTCCAAGATGTAAAGCTTAAGTCAAAATAGTTGGTCGGATGTTGACTTATGTGTAAACGACTCCGGAATAGAGTTTTGATGATTTCAATAGCTCTATATGATGATTTTGGACTTAGGAGTGTGTCCGAAAAATTATTTGGAAGTCCGTAGTTAAATTAGGCTTGAAATGGCTAAGATAAAAATTTATGTTTGGAGTTTGACCAGGGAGTTGACTTTTTTATATCGGGGTCAGAATCCAGTTCTGAAAATTTTCATAGGTTTGTTATGTCATTTATGACTTGTGTGCAAAATTTGAGGTCAATCAGACTTGATTTGATAGGTTTCGGCATCAAATGTAGAAGTTAGAATTTCTTAGTTTCATTAAGCTTGAATTGGGGTGTGATTCGGGGTTTTAGTGTTGTTTGATGTGATTTGAGGCCTCGACTAAGTTCGTATCATATTTTAGGACTTGTTGGTATATTTAGTTAGGGTCCCAGGGGCCTCGGGTGTGTTTCGGATCATTTTGGGCTACTTTGGATGCTGGTTTTCTGATGTCTGGTGTTGTTCTTCGCGTTCGTGAAGAAGGATTTGGCTTCTGGACGTTTGTTCTTCGCGTTCGCGAACAAGGAATTCCTGCTGTCCGTCACCCCACTTCGGGAGCTTATATCTTGCAATCTATAAGGAATTTGGAGATGATCCAAAAATAAAAGTGGTAGCCCTTTGTGTTTAGTTTTCACAAAAGCAAACCATTTGGCATTTGGAGTTCTGTACAAATAGTTATAGTGGATATACTACAGGCTGTCTTGGAAAAGTTTGGAAATCGCGAAGATGAAATTTGTGCTGCATAGGGCTGACTTTGAAAGCTTATATCTCGAAATCTATAAGGAATTGGGAGATGAGCAAAACATAAAAGTTGTAGCCCTTGATGTCTAGTTTGCAAAATGTTAAACCATTTGTCATTTGGATTTTTCTATAAAATGTTATGACCATTATACTAGAGGCTGTCTGAGAAGAGTTTGGAAATGGCTGTTGAAGAATTTGTTCATCGCGAACACGAGGGGAGGGTCACGAACGCGAAGAACAAACCCCTGGGCAGCAGAATAAAGTCAAACAATCTTCCATTTTTGGACGAAGAAAGCTCAGATGAGGTGATGATTTGAGAGTTTTTCAAGGAAAACATTGGGGTAAGAATTCCTAACTCGATTTTGGTTAAAATACATGAATCTATTGTTGTTTTTATCATGAAATTAGTGAATTGGGTTGAAAATAATAGAAATTTTCTATACCTTAAATTGAGAATTTGAGGGTCTAATTGAAGTCGGAATTTGGTAAAATTTATATGGTTGGACTCGTAGTTGAAAGGGCGTTCATATTTTATAATTTTTATCGGGTTCCGATATGTGGGCCCCACGGGTGATTTTTTAGTTAATTTCGGATTTTGTTGAAAAATTAATATTTTTATATGGAATTAATTCCAATAATTTGTATTGACTGAAGCGAATTAATTGTGACTATATTCGAGGCGTTCAGAGGCCGATTCACGAGGCAAGGGTATAGTGGAGTAAAGTATTACACGATTTGAGGTAAGTAACATTTCTAAACTTGGTTTGAGGGTATGAATCCCCGAATTTTGTGTTATATCAATTGTTAGAGATGACGCACATGCTAGGTGACGAGCGTGTGGGCGTGCACCACAGAAATTGTGACTTAATTGATTCCGTGGAGTTGCATAATTAAATAAATGTCATTATCCACATATCCTCCACGTGCTAGAGAAATTGAGCTGAGACACATATTAAAGATCATGTTTAGGCTACGCGCCGATATATTTTGGGACCTACATAGATCGTATTGTTGTTGAATTATTTGTTTAAATTTATAATTTTGTACTCAATCACATCTATCACTTGCATATTATATCTCGGTCTCTGTTTTCATTTGTTGATACATCATATCATCATGTCGGGTTGATTTTATGTCATTGAGAGCCCGAGAGACTGGAGATTTTGAGTGATATTTATGGGATCGGGCTGCACGCCGCAAAATATTTATCTATTTATGCATGGATCTGGCTATTATAGCGATTGGGCTAAAGGAGCCCCTTCGGAGTCTGCACCCCCCACAGTGAGTGCGGTTGATTTATATTAAGGGATAGATCTTCCTTAGGCATGGATCTTGCCCGAAGCATTTATATTGAAGGATGGATCTTCCCTGGACATAGATCTTGTCCGAATCATTTATATTTGGGGATGGATCTTCCCCTGTGCTGGATTGGCATTATACAGTACTGAGTGACTGACTGTCAGTTGATGTGTGTGTGTGTATATATATATATATATATGGGATAGATCTTCCCTGGGCTGGATTGGCCATATACAGTACTGCGTGATTGAGTATTCTGAGAGTGTGAGTACACGAGGTTTCCATTGTGGTACATCACATACAACATATATTTTTTCATGTAGATATAGAGATATCATATTCCTCATATCATGCATATTTTATCTATTTTTCCTGTACTGAGTTTAACTGTTGAACTGGAAAACATACCTACATTTTTGTACGGTTATTTATGTACTAGATTGTACCTATTGAGTCCGTCGCTACTTTCAGCCCAGAGGTTAGTCTTGTTACTTATTGAGTTGGTTGTACTCATACTATACTCTGTACTTCGTGTACAGATCAGGTACTTCCAGAGATAGCGGTTGCCAGATTTGAGGACTTACCTGTTAGAGACTATCAAGGTAGTTGTTTGGCGTCCGCAGACCTTGACTCTCTTTCCTTTCAGTTATTGTACTATTCTATATTTTAAGACAGTTTTCTTATCAGTCGGACTTGTTATTATTTAGATGCTCATATACTCAGTGACATCAAGTTTTGGGAAGTGTTTTATATCAGTATTTGTGATATTTTTATATTGAATTTAAATATTATATTTTTAAACTTAAGATGGTATTGTGATTTATTGAGGTTGTCGGCTTGTCTAGTATTGAGATAGGCGCCATCACGGCATGTGAATTTTGGGTCATGACAGAAACGGATATTGTTATTATTATGTGGGATCGCGTTGCACGCCGCAACGGATTTATGTGTTGTAATTGTTGTGATAGTAAGGTTATACCCAGTTGTCATTCTCATGGTACATTTTATGTTGAAGCGGTTTATCATATGAATGGTTATTGGTGTTTCTTAAATCATTTCACTTGTATTTTGATCGTATTTGGTTAACTGTCAGTATTCTAATAAAGGAACGATATTGACTTCTTTTTTGAGTCATGCATTCTACGTGATTTGTTATGTTGCTTTAACATGCTAATTTGTGCCTCCGTTACTTCTTGATAAATTGATTGTCAAGGTGAATTTATGTGCATGGGATCATTATCTCATATCCGATTGAGTTGTTGGTAATTTAGCGATTTTAAATGAAAGAATTCCTAAGGTGTTTCACTTGTGTGTCTTTCAAAATAAAACTCGTATCTCACTTGGCGCTTTACTAATTTAAATGGTTATCACTTTTTTACTTTAATTGGATTCTGCAATTTTACTCATCACCTTATTGTTGTGTACTTTACATAAAAATTGTTACCACGTTTTATTTTTTTACAAATTCTATATTTAACTTGTTAAATTTAACTAATGTCTTACTTTGTTTAAATACGATATTTTTAGTTTGTCTCATAATTTCTAAATGAAGCTCATCTGACACTCTATTTGCACAACCTATCCTTTATTTTACTTTATTTGAATCTTAAAATAAACTTAATATCTCATTTGACGCTTTACTTTATTCAAGTTTGAAATTGTGTTTTATTGTGTTTAAATTTATCCCTTGATCCTCTTTAATTGATATTTGATACGAGTACGATGTACATGGTAGCACGAGGGCTTTTTCGTTAGGTGATTATTATTGAGGGCACGAGGTGCCATACGTGTAAGAGTTGAAAATTGTGACTCACGGTTTATGATTATGAGGAGTGGTACCTCGGGGTAATTTTTGTTGTAATTCGTGCCGTAGGAACGATTTGATTAATTGAGTTGTCAGCAATTTTCCTTACTTGAGTTCGTTCATATTTCATCTGTATTCTAACTATGTTGTTTCTTTATCACCTGTTTACTTCTTGTTGCCATTATGCTTCCATTATTTTCACTGTCGGATGTGAATTTGTGATCCTTCCATTATCGGTCTTACATAGATGTTCTTTCCATTTTTAGATGTATGTTATATCATGCACAGGTTTACATGTCTGGTAGGTGTCTTGACCTGGCCTCATCAATACACTACAGAGGTTAGGCTTGATACTTACTAGTTACCATTGTGGTGTACTCATGCTACACTTTTGTGTATTTTTATGCAGATCCAGTTACTTCTGATCGAGTTGGTTTGAGACTTATGTCTGCGCTGCTGGAGACTTCAAGTTATACCTGCTCGACGTTTGCAGGCCCCGAAGTCACCCTCTGTTGTATTTTATTTCCACTGTTTACTATTATTCTGGGACAGTGATGTACTTGTTATTTCTAGTTACTCTTAGAAAAGCTTATGACTTGTACTACCGGTTTTGGGGTTATGTAATTGATGTTGGTTCAGCTATGTTATTTTAGTTATTAATTATTGTATGACAGTTTAGTTGGTTAATTTTTGTTAATCCTCTTCATGTGTTAGGCTTACCTAGTTTTAGAAAGTAGGTGCTATCACGACATCCTAAGGTGGGACAATGGGGTTGTGACAGACATGAATTCAACAAGTAATTGCAATTAATAATTTAAGCATAAAAGAGTAAACTTGACAATAAAAGATAGGACATTTACTAACAACTTCACACAAAGCATGTAAGAGCAAACTTAACAATAAAAGATATAACATGAAATGACAACTTCAATTAAATGCATGAAAGAAGCCTAAGAGTCTAAACCGATCAAATATCACATATAAGCCCGTGTACACACTCGTCACATCGTGTACACGCCTTTCACATAATTCAATTAGTATAATCAACCCAAAACCTAAGGGGTAGTTTCTTCTACACAAAGTTAGGCAAGATACATACCTCAATTAGGCCAAATCAATACTCAAAATAGATTTTTCCTTTAAAATTCACCTCTGCTGGGCTCAAATCTAGCCAAAAATGACTTTACAATATGAAACAATATAAGAGAAACCAATTCCGATTAATAAAGCTAAGATCTTTAACTAAAATCAAAGAGTCAACCTCAGGCTCGCACCTCGGAAACCGACAAAACTCACAAATTCCGACAAACCCATTCGATTATGAGTCCAACCATACTAATTTTACTCAAATCCGACTACAAATCGATGTTCAAAATCAAATTATTCATTTTAGAAAAGTTTAGACAAAAACCCCCAATTTCTCTTTTAAAATCAATAATCAAATGCCAAAATCGAAGATGGAATCATGAAATATAATCAAAACCGAGTAAAAAAATACTTACCCCAATCAATGTGATGAAAACCCTCTCCTGTCACGACCCAAAATCCCACTGCAGGGATCGTGATGGCACCTAGTCTTTAAGACTAGGTAAGCCGATTACTAACAACGATTAAGCCAGTTTAACAATGATAATTTGAAATAAACTTTAATGTGAATACCTAAACAAATACGAAATAAGCCTACACGACAATTATCATAACAACCTCCCAAGACTAGGTAATACAAAGTCACGAACTCTAACTGAATACATGGAAAAATCTCAAGGATCGAAATACAATATTGTTCAAATGACAAGTTGACAGTACAATGAAAGGAAAGGAATCTAAGGGACTACGATGACCGAGCAGCTCTACTTTGAATCATCGCGATCAATAAGTTAACTCCGCCCGAGTCCGATATCTCCAATACATGGCTCTGAACAAAAATGTGCAGAAGTGTAGTATGAGTACACCACAATCGGTACCCAATAAGTATCAAGACTAACCTCGGTTGAGTAGTGACGAGGTACAAGTCAAGGCACCTACTAGTCAAAATAACATGTGCAATATAGATGTATAAAGCTAATAATGAAAGCGGAAATTAGTAAATGGCAACAAAAATTAACATGTGATATAAATAGTAAATTAGTAAAAATACCGTAAGGGTACCATCGAAACCAAATAAGGAAGACAAATAACAACCAATTAATTAAGCTGTTCTAACATAGGTTTTGTAACGAAATTACTCCGAGATACCCCATCTCATAATCACAAGTCACGGGTCTCAACCCATAAATCATATGCTCAAGGCACCTTGTGCCCACATATCTAGTCACGACCGCACGGACAACTCACGTGCCATTATCTCAATCCGCCCGGCATGATCACATGCTCACAATCACAATCCGCCCGACATGGTCACAGGCTCAATATGAACATGAAGGCAGATAATACAAGAACACATGGGGATGATCAATAAATGTCAAGTTTTATACTAACAAAATGTCCCCAGGCCATCACACATCATCCCTGCCATTGCCTCCCTTATCTCTCTGTTTGCCACTCTTATCACTCCACCTTGACAATATCATTAGCCACCCTTATCACTCTGATAGCCACTCATATCACTCTGTATAATAGCTACTCTTATCACTCCGCCAGGAAAATAACACAATAGCCACCCGTATCACTCCGCACAATCAACAACAGTGAGATGCCACCCTTATGCCCCGCATAACATCAACAGTGAAATGCCACCCTTATACTCCACATAACAACAATAATAAAATGCCACCCTTATACTCCGCATAACTACAACCAATCTACACAACAATTCACATATGATAACATCACACCAACACGGCATATTAACTCGTACCACAAGTGCCCATAGGCCACAACCTTTCCCAAGAACCAACAATATTAATATTTCCACAACAAATAGCCCATAGTTTAAACATAGTATGTATAGAATCTTAATAACAACAAGATGAACTGGAAAGTAACTCAACAAGTAACAACAACCCCTTTAAACATAACTTCAATTAAAATAGATTAATGACTTTCAATAACTTTAACTTCAATTATTTGCTTAAGGATAAACTCGATAATGAAGGTATTTCCATGAAATGGCAAACTTCAGATTCTAGTGTATGAAATAGGCTAACAATCAGAGAAATGACACGAACTAGCAACTGCATCTAAATGCATGAGAATAACTCGACAACAAAAGGATATCATGTAACAACAATTTTAATTAAGAGAAACTCAACAATAAAAGAAGTCACATGATGATAAAAGAGAAAACAACTTCAAATAGAGCATATAACAATAAACTTAACAAGTAAAGGATGTGACATGTAACGATAACTTCAAATAAGCATGTGATAGTAAACATGACGAATAAGATATATAACATGTGCAAACAATTCCAAATAAACCGGTCAATTTTCACATATAAGCCCGAGAATGCACTCGTCACCTCACGTACACGGCTTTCACATAATACAAATAACACAAACAACTTAAATCCTAAGGGGTAGTTTCCCCCATAAAAAGTTAGGCAACATACTTACATCAGAGAAGCCAATTCAATACTCTAAAATGACTTTCTCGTGTGAAACAAACCTCAGAATGGCTCAAATCTTGCCAAACTACTAAAAATCATAAATAAAAATTATAGGAAACAATTACGGATAACAAAGCTCCGATCTTTAATGAAAAATAAAAAGTCAACCCCATGCCCGCATCTCGAAACCCAAAAAAATTCACAAAATCCGAATACTCATTCCGATACGAGTCCAACCATACCAAAATTATCCAATTTTGACATCAAATTGGCCTTCATATCCTCATTTTACCTTTTTTAAAGTTTTCTTACAAAAGTCCTCAATTTCTCCAATTCAAATAACTAATTTAATGATAAAAACAAAGATGAAATCATGAAATATAATCAAATCCGAGTAATGAACACTTACCCCAATACAAATCGTGAAGAACCCCTCCAAAATTGCCCAAAATCGAGGTCTACAACTCAAGATATGATAAAAATGGGAAAGCCCTCCAATTATAAACATTATGCCAGATATTCCTCTTTTGCGGACTCACAATCGCATATGCGAAGCTACATCTACGGAAGATTTATCGCAGATGCGCAAACGACTAAAATCCCAGATGACCGCACCTGTGTCCAAGACACCGCATATGGTATCGCTTCTGCGACTAGAGAAGAGCACCTGCACAACTGCTTTTATGACAAAAACTCTACATCTGCAAAGACTTCCAATCCGGCTCATAACCGCACTATATGGCCCTGTGTAATTTTTCCTAAAAATTGGGGTTCCATGATGCCGGGATAGGCGTAGAGGTTAATAATAGTAGAGTTGAAGAACAGTGCCGCGATTCGAACTTTTGGATTGAATAGTGTGCTGGAGAGTTGAAGAAAAATATTTGGCATAAATAGGCATTTTTGCGGCCCGGCCCATTATGCGGCCGCATAATCACTCTGTGGGCCGCAGAATGGCCGCAGAGTGAGACAGTCTTCTGGGCCATTTTTTATATCAATTTTGTGGCCCATTATGCGACCACAAAACCATTTCGCGGGTCGCACTCTGATCGCATATCCAGTTTTGAGATTTTTGCGGAGGGAGGTTCTGCAGCGCATTATGCGACCGCAGAACATGTCTGCGGGCCGCATAATGACCGTAGACCAAGACAGATATTTCCAGTATTTTTGGCACCAAATTATGTCGCCGATATGCGGACCGCATATCCATTCTGTGGTCGCATATGCAACAGCAGATCCTATCTCGGGGCTTCATTTTTGGGGTTTTTAAACCCGACCCTATTTCGTTAAAACATATGCCATCTTCCATTTTGAGCAAACTTTCTGATACTTTTAGAGTGAGAAAGAGTGATTAGAGTGGGGGAGTAACCTTCAATCTATTATCCATCAATTCTTGCTCAATCATTGAAGATTATCAAAAAAGTCCTCATCCTAAAGGTAAGAATCTATGCCCTAGCTCTTAATTTCGAAAATCTACTAATAGGGTTGTAATTAGCAAGGCAATTTTTGGGTGTGGGAGTTGTTATCATGCATGCATATATTATCAAATATTGTAGGAAGGTTGTAGATAATGGGTTGAGGGGTGATGGAATCTTTCATAAAAGGGCCTTAAAGACCTTAATGCACACCTAGTGCTTGATAATATGATCAAATGAGCTAGAATCATGATCATCTTCCTAATTTTGGTTCAACTTGTTATATTTCTAAAATAGATTGACGTTGCTAACAATTCCGGAATGTTTTAAAGGTTTAAGGAAGCTCAATTGAGGTATGTTGGCTAAACCCCTCTCTTAGAATCGAATTCAACGGTGTTCATATAAGTTACGAAAGACCCTAGTTGATCATTATAAATTCGGTTATCCCGAGTAATCTTGTGTTGAGAGACACATGTTCAATATGTGTTTCAAATGCATTTATTCATACTATGTTATCTTTTTAGTATATATATTCAAAGTGTGGCAGTGTGTGTTATAATTGTTACGATTTCAAGTTATGCTTGAGTAAAGGTTATCATGCCAAATTATGTGAACAAAATCTCTATATGTCTAAGACTCTTAATTGCACTCATATGTATCTAAAAGCATTGAATTGAAGAGTCTTGTGGTCGATAATGGTAATGGTGTGTGAAAATGAAAAGGGGAGCATGAAATGTGAAATTCGGCCAAGTGCAAAGAACGGTATTATAATTGTGTCCATAAGTGCCGATGAATTGAATAGATATGAAAGAAGTATGATGTGAGATGATTGACTAAAAAAAGTAATGTTTTGGGTGAGACGGCCTAGCCAATCGGGCCGTGATCGGACGCCATGCCGCACACATGGTGGTGACTGTGCTGGAGATGATAATTGAAATTGTGGTTGTGGTTGATTTCTCAAATAAGAGGACCTAGCTGTTCGGGTCGTGATCGGACTCCGTGTAAGAACACAGTGGTATTGTGAATTATGGTATATCGGTACTAAAGATCACCCAACCTAATAACATGGAAATTGACATGAAAATTTATGTGATCCTTAACTTGATGTTTTAGTATTATTTGAAGCTCTTATTGAACTCTTGACTGTTTCCCCTTGTATTATTATTCATTCTATTGAGATGGTGTTTAGTTTTACATACTAGTACTCCCTGTGTAATTAATTGGGCTATTGTCGTCGCCCTGCGAAAGGCCGCTCTGTCATTTCAAATTAAGTATCAGTACTACCTAAGGTTGTGAGATTTGGCATTAATTGTTATGACGATTCATGCGTTGTTATCGCATAGTGTTTATGAAATGGTAAAATGCCCGTCTATGTGTTGGGGCAGTAGACAACTTGAAAGAAGGTTTTCTCAGTACATGATTCAAAGGTTCCATGTTTTAATTCCAGCGGAGAAAAGGAAATCGGACTATGAATGTTTAGGTTTGGGGTTGATGGAGTAACGAAGCTTGTTATTTTCGAATGTGGTAGAGATTTCAATTTTGATGTAGTGTCATCGTCTTGTAAAATGTGGTAAGGTTCGTCGGTGTTATGGTTTTCTTCAACTCGCCTTCATGACGGGGTGTTAGGAATTGGTATAGGGGAAGCAGTCGTTAGAGATCGCGGTGTGCAGTGATTCAGGATCGAAGCATCGTTCTAGTGTTGATGTCTCAAGAAAGATGATCGTCAGAAAGGTTTAAAGCTGGTAACGAGCTATTGGTTCAAGTGCTATAGAGATGGATTTTGAGTTAAAACAACAACTGTGAAGTGAAGGATGAGGAAGGACATGTGGTAGGTGCCTTGCGGTGGTTAGGCTCCGAAAAGGCCAAGTGTAAGAAAACAGAAGCAGAGTAGTTGCTTAAAGGAGATGGTTGACCAAAGTGGGAGAGTGCTAAGGTAGCACATGGGTTACGTGGTAGGATGATTACATGTCTTGAGGAACGTTTGGAGTGATTTGGGATGTAGAATGGACAATGACTAGGTCTACGGACTTAAGTTGCAATATTAGCTGCTATATTGAGGAATATTGGATACAACATGAGGGAGTTTCTTGATATGAAGAAGGATACAACATGACTTTGGATTGGAAGGTATTGTCGCACCACTAGTTGACGTCCGTGAGGAGTGAACGGACTGGTGCAGCTAGTGAATGAGCCTGGACTCAGGATGATCTACTGATTTCGTAGTATTTGCACCCAGTGCAGCGGCGTTGGCATATATCGGCATGTAATTTCCACGGGTGGGTTATCTACTGTGAGCAGGTTAGCGGTCGTGTGGTGTTGACAAAGCTTCTGCGAAGAATTTTACTGGCTACCCGGTAAGAGATTTAATATGTAAATATGGATAGTGGTTCGGAGTGTTTATTAAAGGTTAATAGAAGGATTCCTAGATATTTGGCGAGTTGCGTGTGCAGGATCATGTCAAAGATGAAGAAAGAATCTCGGTGGATTCCAAAATTTTATAATTGTAGCTTCAAGCTAAGTGGGAAAGCCCCACCATCTATGATTCGATTGCGTAGTGTCAACTTGTGCGGTTTCTGGTTATCGGTGTATTGGTGGGTCATTGCAACTAAGGAAAGAAAACATCAGTGGTAATTTGAGCAAAGTATTTGAGGAATGTGTGCCATATTTGGCCTTATTAATTCATATTCAGATTTTTGGAAGACTCAGAGTTTATGCTTCGTGTAGATGTAATGCACAGGAGAGTGAGACAGACGGGTATTTCCTTGAGAAAGTGTCCATGTGCTAGCAGGGCCTTGGAGTTGATCATGTATGGGAACAAGTCAGAGCAAGTGACTCTCAATAACGGTCCTAGTGGATTCAAAAATAAATAAATTAAAGTGTGGTGTCTAATGATCTCGAGTTTATAGTATGGTTGAGTATCGAGCTTTTGCAACAGATTATTACACGGGGCTTGGAGTACTCTACGTTATCTTTAGGTTGTGGTGTAGCATTGGAAAAACGGAAGAAAATAACTTCGGATTCATAAAAAGAAGTATCAGAATAGGTGTACCAGTTGAAGATGTAAAAAGTCCGCACAAGAAGGGATATGAGATAAGTAGTGGGTTTTGAAATAGCGTGGTCTCATGAAATAAGGTCACTTGGGATGAGTGCGGATTTGAGTTCGTGATGTAATGAATGGAGCTATTATTATTTCTAAGGCAAGTTGAGAGTAAATTGAGAAAAGAAAAAAAAATCGGCTAACAATGGTTGAATCGGCACGACAGTGGCAATGATCAATTCCTTCATCGCATTGAATTATGCATGTGATTTGTGGCAGTACGTGCGAGGCTTGACGACCGCCGTAATTGATTTTATTTTGGAAAAACAAAATCAAGTATTATGACATGTTATGTGTAGAGGGATCCCAGAAAAGTTATGGTGATTTAGACCACTACTTGAGGCCAGTATTTTCTATGGATATGGGAATTCAGTCACGTGTTGCAATGGTTCTCTTGAAATGAGTTAAGAAGAAGGTTTCTACATGATGAAGTGTTTACTCTATTAGTGGTCCGAGAGTTATGATGGAATTCTTGTACTCATGCGCACTGGCATGGTTAAGTGCACTAAGTAGCATGGGATTCGAAAGTTGAGGATTTAAGATTTCGGTTCGGTGTTGACAAGGATGTCATGAGCTCGGATGAGTAGGAAAGGGATTTAGATGTTTAAAGTAAGATGGTATTGTTTTTGGCATCATCTAAGGTCGATGTCAGGTGTAAGAGACCTTGTGTATTGATTTGTGGATTTTTTTTTTATATGCTTTACAGCATTAGTGTAACTGGCAGCATAGATGTGCAGACTTGTTACTTGGTGAGAAAGGTCGTGGGAGCGTGTCTCACGGAAAGATTGTGTAAGAGTGACATATAGTCACTTGATTAAGTGAATATTGAAACCAAGTATGAAGATTGTGGTAATATCGCTGAATTTATGCCTGGAGGGCGCTCTGTTCATTTGGTTATGAACTGTGGAAGTTGTTCCGATTATGATGTCTATTCTTGTGTGTTATGGGGAAAAAGGGTTATTATGGATCCTTGAAAGGTTATTAGCCTAGTACAGTGCGATCAGAATCGGCTTGAGGTATGTGGATGGATTTAAATATGAATACGGGCTCTATATCAGGCCGAATGTGTTCATTTCAGCATAAAAGCTCCCAATGGAGGAGTATTCGGACGTTGGATGTCGTTTCGTCGTCGGTTATTTCATGTAATACTATATTGTGCCGTGTGAGTTATGAAACGGCTTGATAAATTTCTTATGCGTTGAGGTTCCGCAGAGCGATGGTGTTATGTGAGCAGGATGGTTCTCGGGATTCAGATTATATGTCGCACCTTAGTTGTGCTTGAGTTTTGTAGCATATGGCGATGTCGGTCCTTCCAGGGATGGTATTATGCACTTATCGTGCTTGTGTCCGATATTCGCATATTTTGTAGTAATGAACATTCTACCTTAGTAAGTATTTCCTTATAGATTCTTTATGTGCGGATCGGGTGGCACGCCGCCACGGGTATGTTGTTTGGATCGGGTTGCACGTCGCAACAGTGTGATGTTGAGTACAGTCCCCTATATTTTATTTTGTGTGTTTGTGTCTCATTTTCTGAGGAAGGTTGATGACATCTTTTCAATTGTCTAATTAGTCACGTGGGTTGAGAAATCCTTTCCAGAGTTCATTTTTCTTATGTATCGCAATCGAGTCCGTAGCTTATTAGCTCATTGTGGCGTCATATGTGGCTTTTTGATCATGTCTGAGGTGGTTTATTGCCTAAGCAGCTTATACTTGGTGAGACGAGATTATTGGATTTTGGATCTATGCGATCAGATTATATGGAGTGTAATAAAGAGCAAATACCATTATTTGGTTATAATGAGGCAATGGTTCTTGTCATAAGGAGAAACTCAATAATTGTTGACTCGGCAGTTTATTATGAATTTCTACACATTTCTTCCATCGTGGAAGCATTTCAAGAGTTGGAACATGACTTATATGTATCATGAGGTGTGTTGTGAACATCAGATTCGTGAAATTTTGGCTATTATTATCGGAGGATGTTATTATAGTCATGTGAATGATGCGGCGCATGGTCTAAATTCAACAAAGGTATGCAGTCCTGTATTAGTGCATCGTGTAGTGATTGATACGACATTCATAGGTTGGAGACAGGCATGATGGAGAATTCTGGATGTTAGAATTGTGCTCTAAGGCTTATTTGCTTAAGTAAATGGGAGAATTTTAAGATTGGCTCGAGTTAATGTGCTCAACTGGGTGTGGTAGCACGGGTAGGTGCACGAGGTATTAAACAGTAATTTTGGATAACTCCAGAACACTCCTTAGCACGTTCGAGGATGAACGTATATTTAAGTGGGAGAGAATGTAACGACCCAACCGGTCGTTTTGACTTTTAGAACCCCCTTCCCCTAAATAAAACTTTCAGTATGTTCTTTAAAAGATTTATGACTTGTGGGGATGGTTGGTTCGGGATTTGGAAGTGTTTGGGTTGAAATCGGAACACTTGGTTCCTTAAGTTGGCTTTAAAAGGCTAAGTTTGACTTTGGTCAATATTTTGAGCAAACAGATTCGGATCAGTGTTTTGGCAGTTTCGGTAGGTCCGTATCGTGTTTTGGGACTTGGGCGTATACCCGAAATCAAATTCTGAGGTCCCTAAACCGAGATATGGAATTTTGATAAAATATTAAAATGTTTAAGTTCAAATAGTGACCGGATGTCTAATTATGTGAAAATCACCTCGGAATAGAATTTTGATTATTCGAACAGCTCCGTATGGTGATTTTGGACTTAGGAGCGTGTTCGGAATTTTATTTGGAAGTCCGTAGTTAAATTAGGCTTGAAATGGCTAAAATCAAGAATTTAAGTTTGGAAGTTTGATCGAGGAGTTGACTTTTTGATACCGGAGTCGGAATCCAGTTCCGAAATTTTTTTTAGCTCCGTTATGTCATTTATGACTTGTGTGTAAAATTTGAGGTCAATCGGACTTGATTCAATAGGTTTCGGCATCGAATGTAGAAGTTGGAAATTTCATAAGACTAAAGTTTCAAGTGAGTTCGCACAAGACCCAACTTTGAACGAGAATATCTACATATATATATATATATATATATATATATATATATATATATATATATATATATGGATTTATGTGATGTTCTACCTATCAAATGAAAGATCTTCGAGTCTAGTTTCTAACGATTTAAACCGTTCATCATTCGGACATTCCTACACGAAGTTATGATCAAATACCCAAAGGCTTTCCTGTAGATCGCTACAGAGCTCGCGAAGCCTGGCGAGGCCAGGTGTAATACCAGGCTTTAGCCTGGCGAGGCCAGGCCTATTGCCTGGTCTGGAATTTTTGGAGTATTCATTCTTCTATTGTTATAACCCGACCCAACTTCGATAAATAAGCCTTGAAGCTCATTTTGGAGCACAAATCTGATATTTTTAGAGAGAAGGGAGAGTGTTCTAGAGATAGGAAGAAGCTCAAGTACTTTGTTCATCAAGATCTTGTTCAAGCTTTGAAATCCAACAAGGAAATATCACAAGATCTTCACCCAAGAGGTAAGGTTCTAACCCCTAGTCTTCAATTTCGAGTTTGGGTAAAGATGGGTGATTAAGAGTATGATTCTTGGGTGTAATAGTATCATTTATACACATCAATAAGGTTTATGGAAAGATTGTTGAGATCAAATGGGTACAGATTGGGTTAAAAATGGTAAAAAATCTTAAAAGACTTTAATTGAAGATTTGAGGGTCGAGTTGATGTCGGAATTTGGTGAAATTTATATGGTTGGACTCGTAATTGAATGGGTTATCGGATTTCATAACTTTCACCGGATTTCGAGATGTGGGCCCCATGAATGAATTTTTAATTGATTTCGGGATTTTTATTAAAAATGTAGTGTTTTCTTATAGAATTAATTCCTATAATTTTTAGTGATTGTATCAAATTATTTTGGCTAGATTCGAGCGAGACAGAGTTGGATTATCGTGGAAAAGGCCTTATATTGGATTAAATTGGAGCAAGACGAGGTAAGTATCTTGTCTAATCTTGTGAGGGGAAAATTACCTCATAGGGATTAAATTGAATATTATTGATAATTGTGGGGGGCTACGTATGCACGAGGTGACGAGAGTCCGTGCGTAGCTACTATTAATGCTAAAGTCCGGGTAGTTTAGGACTCAAAGCATGCCTTACTTGTGTAAATTATATTCTTTGATTTATTTATATTAATTGATATCTATATGAATATATTGTGAATTGTTAGATAAAGATATTAAAGGATGAAAATCTCATATGCTTGATTTTTGTTTAAATCAATTAATTGTTAAAACAAAATTGTTCTCCTCCCAAATTTATCTTATAATAAGCATACTGTCCTTCCGGAGGCATATAAGAAAATGTTCTCCTTTCTTGTGGAGCGGGCCGAACGCCTCGGCAGGATAGATGCATCTATGGATCGCGCCGCACGTCCCTCGGCAGTGTACACGACACTCTGGATCAGGCCGTACGTCCTCGGCAGAAATCGTGCTTAATAATAATAATAATTACACGATACTTTGACGGTTTATTGCAGCTTGTAAAGCTATTTGATAAATTGGACATTCATTGAAATTGAATTGCAGCTTGTAAAGCTATTTGATAAATTAAAAATTTATTGAAATTGAATTGAAATTTGCAGCTTGTAAAGCTATTTGATAAATTAGAAATTCATTGAAATTGAATTGCAGCTTGTAAAGCTATTTGATAAATTAAAAATTCATTGAAATTGAATTGCAGCTTGTAAAGCTATTTAATAAATTGGAATTTTTATTGAAATTGAAGGATTTAATATATATATATATATATATATATATATATATATATATATATATATATATATATATATATATATATATATATATATATATATATATATTGAGAATTGTTGCATTTTGAAAGAATTTAATTAGTTCTGTTGGTTAAATAAATTATTGTTATATTCTGTGAATTATGTTGATTTAAATATTCTAGTTTATTTTAATTATTATTATTGACCCATAGTGAGTGTCAAAGTCGGCCATCTCGACTCTACCACGTCGAGATTAGGCTTGATGATTACTGGGTACACGTTGTTTACGTACTCATACTACACTTGCTGCACTTTTTGTGCAGGATCTGAGATAGGTACTAGTGGAGGACCTATCATCACATATCCACGCCATCCCGAGGCATAGTGGTGAGCTGCCTTTCTGAGTCGTTCTGCAGCTACCAGTGTCTCTTCTTATATTTACATTCTGTCTATTTCATTTCAGATAGTATTTAGAGTTTTGTATAATCTACTAGATGCTCATGCACTTGTGACACCGGGTCTTGGCACATACATTGATAGAATTTGGTATTTTATGATTTTCTTGGATTAAAAGTTTAATCAATATATGTTTGATTTGTCAGTTGGCTTGCCTAGCTGTAGTGTTGGACGGCATCACGACCTATAGGTGAAATTGGGTCGTGGCAGATTAGCACTATATGAGGAACATATCTCGACTTGATGATGAATTCACTGCTAGGGAACCACTTGAACATCCAATGTACCTTGTCATCAGTCAAATTGCTAAAGAAATGTACCCAACTCACAGCGTTTCCCGGTTGTGCAAACCTGTCTGGGGTAAAAGTCATTCTCTTCGGATGGTGATAAGCTATGTGGTCATTCCATGGTCGTCGCAGAAATTATTGACGGTATTGTCCTCTCTGAAGGTGTTCCAACAACCATATTTGCAGCAACAAATTACAACCCTCGAAATGCCTATATCCTTTTTTGCAACGGTCTAAGGCTCGGTACATCTCAGCCACGATCATTGGGACAATAGTGTAAGTTTGCCCCTTAATTCTTTCCATTAGGGTCTTAGTGACCATAGCTAGGCGAGTGTGGATCCTTTCTCCTTGTATCGGGAATAGAGAATCCCCAGAAAACAGACAATGAATACAAAAATCCGGCGGTGAGTCCAACCCAAAGAAGTGATGGCAAATTCATCGTGGTAAAGACGATATGACTTGCTGTAACCATAACGCTCATAAAGGAAGTCGAATGGTATGTGAGATTTCTTCAGACAGACTAACTCATCATTTTTCCTGAAACCCATCATTTTTAGGAAACCTCGAGAAGTACGGTTTACCGGTATCAACAAGCCAGGGCTATCCCATGGGAGCCCAGCGAAGCCTCCTATTTCCTCTAGAAGGGGAGTCATTTCTATATGACCAAAACGGAAGACGGCCCTCTTCTCATCCCAGAACATGGTGGCAGCCTCAATTAACACATTGTTCGGCTCAATATCTAACAAAGAAGGTAAATTCCCGAGAACTCTTTACACATGGTTTATGTCACTTGGCAAGAGATTTTTCCACCAATCTAGCAACAAAGGTGGGATACTTCAAACCATGCCAAAACTGGGGACTTCGTGCCTCATTTCTGCAAAACAAATAAAGTTAGCCTTTTCCCCCTCCGGATTCGACTATTTACACATTAATGATTAGCATATCGGCACGTTTTCTCCAAATAATGCACATATCATGATTGTACCCATTGGGATTTAAGGAAATCCCGGCGGGCTTTGGACAAGGCTTGCCTTAGAGAGTTATTACGCGGACAGCGTTCTAACCTATACTAGGTTTAGACATGATGCATGCACAGTTAATATTAGAGTGGGGGTTTCTAGAAGAGTCTAGACTGGTACCCTCAAGTGGACAACTTGAGAGGGGAAGGCACGGAATCGTCGATTGCACTGCTGATCGACTAGTTTTACCACAAATAAGTCTTTTCTAAATTTAAAAGGGTGATTTAGGAAGAACACGGACACTCATCAAGCGCCGCTATGGTATTAATTATGCACGAGTGGAATATGATGTGGACTATGCTTTATGTAAAAACAAAACAACACGTTGTCAAGTATTTTGCCTGATGAAGACAATAAATGCAGTATTAAATGGAGCGTAAAGACATAAAAAGAAAGAAAAATAAGGAAGAAGTTAGTTCGCGCAATGTGAAAGAATTGCAATAAAGCAAACAAAAGGATAGGGATGGGGAAAGACATGATATAGCAAAATTTAAAAAAATGATTCAGAGCAAGTGAACATAACTGAAAAATAAAGGGAAAACGCATATTGTAACCAAATTAGGCAAAGATTTACATATTAATATGAATTCACATAAAGGAAAAATAGGGAAAAGGATGTGCATGTAGCAATAAAAGGGAAACGGGAGCGGGATATTCATGTAACAGCAAAATAACAAAGACACGCTTATCAGTGAAGACTAATTCATATATACCAAGTTCGCTATGGTAAGAGCCTAAATCATTTTCCCAGCAGAGTCGCCATGCTATCGCGCCCCGCTTTCTCGCGAAATCGGGCTTCGACACGTGACAACTCTTTTAAAGGAAGGTGTTAAAAGAGAGAGTTGCTACTAACAGGTTTGAGGTGCGTTAGGGCACCTATTTGCAAATAACTCTGGTCTAACCAGTTTGCATCGCCAAAGATCGGGTAAGGGCTCAAATTATCTCGAGGAGAAGGTGTTAGGCATTTCTCGAGGTCCATAACTGTGGGTCTCAGCCGAACTAGAATTATATGAATTAGTCATAACAAGAGGGAAAGACAAGAAGTTTGGGTAATCAAAAGTCTACCAATAAACACAAATAATTGACTTTAAGACAAGATGGGGGTCCTAAGTTTTTTAGCCTAAAGGATCACCCCGTGCAACATAAATAATACTTCGTAACTCCCTCGAGATGGGGTGTTACTCGTATTATTCAACGGTCACAGACTATCATCTCCTGCTACCCGATTACTATCTTTAAGTTGTTACCTAAGGCGCTCTAATTGATTCTAAGTCGTACCTTATGCGTGCACTACCCATCCCATGCCTATGGCTAGGAGGCATTTGGACCTCTATTTTGGATGGTTTCTAGACTTAACTTAGGCTGCTCAGAAATGATAAAACTAGGCGACATACAAAACAAGTTGGACTTCATGTAAAAGAAATTAAGGGCTCAAGTTAGCCTCCACACTTAGACAACAAATGCACGCGAACAAATTTTCACATAAACGTTAGACAATTTCAGGATTGAGGCAAATTAAAGTCATTAGGCCCTATACACATGGTTTCTATGTGACCTTGGGATTCGAACATTCATGCAGTTTCAGATGCAAGATGTTACCTTTATAGATGTGATTTCTGAACAACTATACATTTTAGGGAATATCGTATTGCGAGGTGATTGTTGAAATTACAGATTACAAGTGGTTAAACCTATATACATGATTTCTAGGTGATTTGCGCAGTAGTTGACAGTGATAACTATTGAAAATACTCAGAATTACCCAGTTTGATCCTATAGGCATGCTTTCTAATAGCGGCAGAGTTAAGCAATGAAACAGTGTTTGAAAGTTCAATATTAGCACTTAAAGCAAGATTTCTACGATTAGCGATCGAAACTGATTTTAGCTCCTATAGGCATGTTTCCTAAATGAGCAATTATAACAACAACACATTAACCAATTAAACCCTATAGGCATGATTTCTAAAATGCAGATTTGGTAGAACATAAATTAATAAAACCCTATGGTCGTAGCACCTAATGAATATGCTGTAATGCACATTGAGACATTGGTCATTTTATTTTCTATAGGCATGATATCTATCATATAGAAGCCGAATACATTAAGCGAATGAAATGCTTAGGTCCTATAGGCAGGTTATCTAATAGCACAAAGGAGCAAAACATTTTGAGCAAATTAACCCCTATAGGCAGGATTTCTACTCGTTCATGCAAAGTGAGAATAAACTCATTTTTCTAATTTTACTAACACCCCAATTGTTATTACAATATTATTACAGACCCAATGAGTGAAATAAATTGCAGAATTATAAAATAGCTATAGTGGGCCTAAGGCAGGTCCAAAGTATACCCAGCCTGGCCAGGCCTTCAATCTCATGTTAATACAGTTTCACAACTGCCCAGAAAACAAACTCCATTTACATAAAATGGCCCACATCCAGTAGCCATAACTTGATTAAAAGTCCCAGGTGAACAACCATTTACACAAACCAACTGGTTTATCCAGTAGGTAAAAAGGGGGCAAAGTTGAGCAATTAGAAAAAGTTGCAAAGAACCTGGACCCTAGTGTGTCAGAGTTCCTAGGGGCTTCAAGAACCCAGGGCAGTGCTCACACTAGGGAGGTTGATAGAGGAGACTTAGGGGGAAGGGCTTTGGCTTTCAGCTAGCCCCAGAATTAGAAACAAGTGATAAAGATAATAAGTTTGGAAAAGCATTTGCAAACACTATAGGATAATCACATAATGAACTCCAAAAGCAAATTAACACACTGGGCAGGGTGACATGTGCTAAGAGACAAAGATTTTAGGATTGCAAACTTAACATGCAAGGGCATTAGGCTAGTAAAACCAAGTAATGCAACCAGTTTATGACTTAATGGATCAGATAATACTAACTCAGGTTTAGACAGTATAACACAAACAGGATCAGGTATCATAGAGGGCATTAGCCAAATAAGATTAGTTTTAAGAAGATTACAAGTTATTAGAGATACATATTGGTCATGGCAAGAACACATAGAGTGGCGACAATAGTCATAGGAACATACAACATTTAGAGCAAAGGTCTTAAACAAGCAGGGGCAGGTTAATAACATCCATTAACCACTGGAAGTTCATAATTAGGCAGAAAAACATGGATTAAACCATGTAATTAGAACAACACTATACTAAGCATGTTTATTCTGTCTGAATTAAATAAGTTAAGTATAAAGACATTATTAAGCTAGCAATTATAGGAAGAATTAAACAGGAAAAAAGTCAGGAGAACATATTAGGTCATGCAATTCGAAGAACATGACAATTAGAACATGATAAACATTGCGAAAGTTAGATATTAACTAGTGATTGTTCAACTAACAAGAAAAGAACGGCAGTAAGGACCCAGAATCTCGAAGTGTCAAGTTCCAAGGGTTACAAGAACCTAGGGCAGTGCTTACACACAAGATAGGTTGGGAAGAATAGAAATCTGGTGGCCTTGGCTTTCAGCCAGCCAAGAGCCAAATAGAACAGAGTAATAAGCAAATACAGAGTAGAAACCTCAGTTGTTTTAGTGGAAAAATAGTGATTGAAGTCTGTTCAAAAAGGGGGTAGGGGGATAGGTTTATATAGTGGTAAAAATTAAACACACAAATAAGGAGAAACAATCAATCAATCTTTAAAAAAAAAAGAATAGCATGCGAAATTGATTCAGAATCAATTTAGGAGAAGTCAAGCAAACCCTAGTTTTTAGGAAAAATAAATATTACCAGAATATACTCAAAAACAGTAACATAGGATGAATATAACACAAATAGTACTAAAAGTCGGAGAATCGAACCAATTTTGGTCCGATTTGAAGAAATCTGAAAACCCTAGTTTTAGGGTAAGTAAGAATCAACAGAAAATACACAGAGATTTGTTCCCATAATAGAACAAAGGATGAATATAGACAAAATAGCAGAAAAGTCAAGGATTTGAACCGATTTTGGTTCGATATTGACGAGATCTGCTTGTCATGTTTAGGCAAGCAGTATAGAAGAGTAACCAGTACTAGGGAGAGGCCGTATATGGCAAAGAATAGCCATAGAATCCTATATTGTATGGGATTAGGAGAGATTTTGGGGGGGGGGGGGGCTAGAGAGACTTAGGAGGGAGAAGGGAGGTGAGGATACGAGGGCGGCGGACGGTGAGAATGAGGTTAGGGTTTGGGGGTTTAGGGTAATTAAAAGGGGGGAGTTGATGTGGGTCGTTGATCTCAGAGATCAACGCCCACGATTAGAAAGGAGTTGGGTCGGGTTAGGTTTGGACGGGTCGCGACCGGGATGTGGGATTGGGTTAATTTGATTTGGGTTGGAGGTTATTTGGGCTAGGATATAAGGTTTTGGGCCATTGCTTGGTCCGAAAAATAGGTAGGATTTAGGCTAGTTTTTAAATACCCAATATTTAATAAAAATAATAATTTATAAAAGTAATTAATAAATAACAAAATATTATTTGTGCACTAAAAATGATTAAAAATAATTACTTAATATTATCAAAATATAAAAAGTCATTTTTTGCATAAATAATATAATTGTACATGAATATGGGCTATTATTGCAAACAATGTGCAATTAGCCCTAAAATGCAAATATAATTATAAAAAAATGCAGTAAAATATTTAAAACATACGTGTTGGTATAAGTGATAAGTTTAGAGGAAACAATTGGGTATCAACATGACCTCAAATTGAACTTAATGAACTTATGAACTTTCAACTTCTACAACTCGCGCCGAATCATAACAAATCAACCCCGAATGACGTTAGATTTTGCATGCACGTCACAAATGACAAAACAGAGCTATTCCAACTCCCGGTATCGCAATGTGAACCCGATATCAACAAAGTCAACTCCCGGTCAAACCTCTCAACCTTCCAAACCTTCAACTTTTCACCAAAATGCATCAAATCAATCTACAGATCTCGAAATCCAAATCCGGGCATGCGCCTAAGTTTAAAATCACCATACGAAGCTATTCGAATCATCAAAACACCATTGCGGAGTCGTCTACACAAAAGTCAAACTTCGGTCAACTCTTTTTACTTAAGCTTCTAAAATCGAACTCGACCACACATGCAAGTCATAATACATAATACGAAGTTGCTCGAGACCTTAAGCTACCGAACGAGACGCTAATTCTCAAAAAGACCGGTCGGGTCGTTACATCTCCAAAATTGCCCAAATCCGAGCTCGCCAACTCAAAATGTGATAAAATGACCAAAACCTTTGAAATAGAGTACTTTATAATCACTGAACATGAATACCCTTCGCGAACACAGAAGAACCCTTGCATTCGCGATGCACAAATTACTAAGTTGCAAAATAACACTATGCATTCGCGGAATAACACTCGCGAATGCGAAGAACACAGCTTCCACACAACCATGAACGCAGAGACGCTAGTGTGAAAGCAAGGAGAAATCCATCATGACCTGCCTATCCTAGCTCCACACTACGCAAATGCGTAGAGCTGGACGCGAACGCGAACACAGGGACGCGAACGCGAACGCGAAGAAGATCACCACTAACACTTCGCAAACGCAAAGACAGGTATGCAAACGCGAAGAATAAATGAAGCACAAGAAATCAGTAGAAACCAGCAGAACTAACATGGCCTCTGAAACCCGTTTGAAACTCACCTGAGCCCCTCGGGAACCCGTCTGAACATACCAACAAGTCCCAAAATATAACAAGGACCTACTCTAGGCCTCAAATCACACATGAAAACATCAAAACCATGAAGCGCACCTCAAATCAAACTTAATGATATTTTGAACTTTCAAATTCTAAAACTCGTGCCGAATCATATCAAAATCAACTCGGAATGACCTCAAATTTTGCACACAAGTTACGAATGAAATAACGATCATGTTCCAACTATCGAAACAACAATCTGAACCCAATATCATCAAATTCAACTTCCGGTCAAACTAATTAATATTCCACACCTTTAAATTGCCAATTTTTGCCAAATAGCACCAAAACATTCTAGAAATATTCAAATGGAATTCCGGGTATACGTCCAAGTCCAAAATCATCATCCGGGCCTAAAACAACTATCAAAACTCTGATATGAGGTCAAATACACAAAAGTTAAACTTAGACAATTCTTCCAACTTAAAGCTTCCTAGTTGAAAATCATTCCCACAAAACAATCCCGAATTGCCCGAAAACCAAGACCGACCATACATGCAAGTCATAATAAATCACAAGAAGCTACTCATGCCCTCGAATCAATAAACGGAATGCAAATTCTCCAAACGACCGATCGGATCATTACAGAGGCACATGGTAATAGGAAGGGATGGGTTGCAGGAGAGGTGGATCTTGGTTCCCTGCTTTACAGTTTCTCTCCATTTCCTCAAGTGCATACTTGGATGCTTTATACCTATTTATTTTAAATTTTAATGGTTTAAATTAGGGGTATCAAAGGTTCGGTTAGGCTGGTTATTTTATAAAATTTGTATCATACTAATTTTTAGGTTACTCTATTTTGTTTAACCAAAATAAGACTTTCAAAATCTTCCGAATTATCTCAGTTTCTCTTCGGTATCGGTACGGTTCAATAAATTTTCAGTAAAATTTTTTAAAATATCACGTAAGAGTCACTAGTAGAAGTTAGAACATAAATATGCATATTTGTATTGGACTTTGGCAAAACTCTCTCTATATTTTTATTGTTTAAATGGAGTCGAACCAACGAAACATGAAAGAATGATAGATAGAGATCCATCACACTATTCTACAGTAGCATAAAATAAATTTAAACAAAAATAAAGAGAAATATAAATCACGCGAGTAAAAAGATATTAATCAAGTCGGGACTAAAGAATAAAATCTATTAGAAATTTAAATATCCAACAAGCGAAATCTAAATAATACGAGAGGAAAGATATTTAATACCTTGTTGCTTCCTACACCAGATCGCTATTATACATATTGACTTGTTACTCAAGATGCCGGAACTAGTTTAATTTCAATAGGAGTAGCAGAATAGGTTTGGGAATTGCGGTTTTGGGTGTTAATCACTTGTTGGTTTGTAGCCATTTTCATAATCCCAAGTCTTAAGGAAATAAATTTAATTTAATATTTTCTTATTTTAAACTAATAATATAAAATATATTTATTATATAGAGATTTATTCAGTACGATTCAGTATTTTTTGATTTATTTTTATAGAGTTAAAAATCTACCTTAATTGTTTGATACAATTATAGATTCATAAAAAGTCTACTATTTTATCCAAAAAAAAAACTAATAACCGGCTCGGTATGGTTTGGTTCGGTCGATTAAGTTGGTTTTTAAATATCCATTGTGTAATAACCCGATAGGTCAAGTTGAGTACTAGCTCCCCTTTTATAATTTGAGACCTTTAACTGTGCTATTTGATGATTTATGGCTTGCGTGCGTGGTCCGTGTCAATTTCTGAAAAGTCTAAACGTGGAGTTTTAAAGAGACTTGATTTTTGAACTGGAAAACGGTTAAAGTTCACCACAGTCAATATTTTTGATAAACGGTCTCAGATCGGTGTTTTGACAAATTTGATAGGTTTGTATGATGATTTTGGACTTGACGGTTTCAGCACTTAATGTGGAAAGTTAAATTTTGAAGATTGAATAATGAAATTCCTTGAGTTTTGGTGCTTGATTCTTGAATCTAGTGTTATCTTGAAGATTTGATCTTACGAGCAAGTTTGTATGATGTTATTCCACTTGTGCATATATCTAGATTGGAGCCCGAGGGACTCGGGTGAGTTTCAGATGAGTGTCAGACTATTTTTGTCATAGCTGAGGATTTCTATTTCTGCAGACCTCGCATTTGCGAGAGTTTGTTCGCAGATGCGAGCCTCGCATTTGCGGGTGCTAGCTAGTATTTGCGAAGTCTGGAAGGGAATGGGCAACTTCTCTTTTGCGAAGTGTTGGTCGCTTTTGCGAATGGTAGGGCATCGCAATTATGAGGGCTTTGTCGCAATTGTGACACTGGAGAGCTGGAACTGCTTCGCTTTTGCAAAGCTTTGTTCGCTTTTGCGAGGGGATGGTCCTTCACAAATGCGAAGGTTTGGTCGCATTTGTGACATCTGTGAGGCTCAGACATTGTTCGCATTTGTGATCAGTGGTTCACTTTTGCGAACATCGCAATTGCGAATAAGAATTCGGAATTGCGATATTTGCATCTGGCTAAAAGCTGGAATTTCGGGACTTAGCTCATTTTACACCATCTTTGAGACCTAGACTCCACATAGAGGCAATTTTGGGAGAACAAATTCTTCCCAACTTCATAGGTTAGTAACATTATTCAATTCCCATTACTTTTCCAAAAAATTTCATTATCAAATCTAAGATTTCATAGAGTAGAAATTGGGGTTTGGGGCAGAAATTATGAATTTTATGAAATTTAGATTTAGACCTCAAATTGAGGTTAGATCTCGAAACAAATTACATATTTTGACTCAGGGGTGAATGGGTAATCGGGATTTGGTCTTAGTTTCGGATTTTGACCATGTGGGCCCTGGTTGACTTTTTGTTGACTTTTCCAATGTTAAAGATCAAACTATTTTCATACGAGTGTGGTTTCTAAAGCTTTTTTGACTTATTTGAACAATATTTGCCTAGATTCGGGTGGTTTGGAGGCTTGTTTTAAAGGGAAAGCCATGTTGGATTGTTGATCTTGTTCCAGAAATAGTTAAGTGTCTTGGTTATCCTTGATTTAGGGAATAGTGTGTAATTGTGTCACGACCCAATTCCCACCATAGGTCGTGATGCCTCCCAACGTCGCCGTTAGACAAGCCAACGGTGAATTATCCATATAATTATTTATTTTATTACTATTAAAATCAATGCTTTTATTAAATAAGGAAATTAATGCTTAGAAAAGTCGTGAATACATATGAAACATTAGTGTGCTGCAAATCTTGACATGGAATACAGCTCACCAAAAAGTCCTCGCGGCAACTGCACCTACGCCCCCAAATGTCCATCAGAAATACCTGCACAATCAGTGCAGAAGTGTAGCATGAGTACGTAAATCAACGCGTACCCAGTAAGTATCTAGCATAATCCCAGAGAAGTAGTAACGAGGGGTTGACATTGATACTTACTAGTGGTCCAATAAATCAAATATAATAAAGTAGACAAGGGTGAAACATGGTAAATAAACAGCGAGAACATATATAGGCAAATAATACGGTTTACGACTGAACAGTGAACACAAAGTCCTCAAGTACCGGATACCTCCTCAAATGGGATACGTAATGGTCAACACCAAATCAATGGACATATCTCAAGTTAGGAAAACTCGTGAGTACGCAAAATCCTTATCAAGTATTTGGCACGATTTTGCCGAGGCGAGCGGCCCGATCCCATAAGAGTAAAGGCATAAATTCCTGCTTTGGCGTATAGCCTGATCCCATAATAGTACCGCTGATGCATTCAGCCCGATCCCATAACCATGTACACTGCCGTGGGTCGACCGGCACAAAAAATAGATGCATCTCATAATACTGCCGAGGCGAACGTCTCGATCCCATATAAATAGTGAAGACTTGACGGGTCATTGGCCCCACTCATGAATATATATGTGAGTTGTGAAATTCAAGAAATCTTCCGAATAAATACATACAATGCGGGAGAAATCTGTAATAGGAAGTGAAATCTCTACTGCTAATCAATTAGCTCTCCATACATGACGAATCGCAAGTCCAATACTTTACGCAAGTCTAGTCTCAGGCAAGATGTATATTAAAGCAATTAAACATGCAAGACTATCCCAGATATTATAATTAAAGCATGGCGCGGGTCTAAGTCTATCAGACCTAATCATGAATTCTAGCATACGCACGGACACTAGTCACCTCATACGTGCATAGCCCCCACAACATGTAGCACATAGCAAATATAATACTTACGGGGTAAATTCTCCCTCACAAGGTTAGACAGGAGACTTACCTCGCTCCGAAGTTCCATAACCGGCTCCAACGCCTCTCTAACACCTCAAATCAATGCCTAACGATCCGAAACTAGTCAAACAACGTGCAAACCAATAAACATATACTCCAATACTCATAATTTAACAATTTATAACAATTTTCAACTTTGTTCGATAAGTCAACCCCCGGGCCCACATGCCCGAATTTTGAAAATGATCGAAGATAAATATTACCCATAACACCACGAACTCGAATATATATTTTATTCCAAATTCCATGTCCAATTTCATGGTGAAAATCCAAAAATACTACATTCTAGGTTTTCTTCTAAAATCCCAAAATTTCCATAAATTTTCATGTTTAAATCCACATATAATCTATGTATTTAACTCACAATGTGTAAAAATTACTTACCTTAAGATTGATGATGAAAATGGCTCCTCCAAATCGTCCAAAAATCGCCCAAGCAAGAGAGAATTGAGTGAAATGAGCAAAAGTCCCGGTTTGAATAACATATATTCTGCCAGGCGTCGCTTTTCGCGATCGTGGTCTAAAGCCTCTGATCGTGAAGTAATATCGCCTCTTCCGCCAAATATTCTCTACGCGATTGCGTCTGTGGCCTCGTGATCGCGAAGCACGGCCAATCCACCAATCGCGAATGACGCGGGACAACTTCGCTTTCGCGAATACCGGCTCCATCAATCAGCCCCCGCTTCAACACTACGCGAATGCGTACCTCCACCCAGGAACGCGATGATCCACCCTAAGAAATGACGCAATTGTGTATCATTGTCCAGGAATGCAAAGAACAAATTACCATCAGCTCCCACTTACCTTTAGTGATCGTGAGTCCCTCTTCGCGGTCGCGTAGCATGCGAAAGACACCAGAAACTAGCAGCTGCAAATCACCCAAGCTTGGTCCGAAACTACCCCGAAACACACCCCGAGGCCCCTAGGACCTTGTCCAATCACACCAACAAGTCCCAATACCTTATCCAAACTTATTCAAAGGCTCGAAACACCAAAAATAACACCAAAACCATGAATCGATGATAAAAATCCTTTTTTCAACTTCCAAATATTCAAACTTCGACGAATGCATCCGAATCATACTTAGATATTCCGGAATGATACCAAATTTTACGTACAAATCACAAATCATAGTACGAAACTATTCCAAGGCTCGGAATCCCAAACGGGCATAGATAACACCATATTCAACTTCATATCAAACTTAGAAAATTCTATAACCTTCAAAAATGCCAACTTCCACAATAAACGTTGAAACGCTTTCGGACCATCCGATACTCAACCCGAACATACGCCCAAGTCCAATATCCTCGTACAAGCCTATTGGAATCTTCAAATCGTGATTTCGAGGTCGTTTACTCAAAAGTCAAACCTTGGTCAACTCTTTTAACTTGAAGCTTCTCAATTGAGAATTACCCTACCAAATCAACTCCGAACTCCCCAAAAACCGAAACCAGCCACACGAGCGAGTCACAATACATGAAGTGAATCTACTCAAGGCCTCAAACAGCCGAACGACGTGCTAGAACTCAAGATGACCGGTGGGGTCGTTACATTCTCCCCAACTTAAACATGCGTTCGTCCTCAGACGTGCCAGGAACCATTCCAAAGTTGCCCAAAATCATTGTTTAACACCTTGTACATCTACCCGTGCCACCATTACCCATATGAGCACATTAGCTCAAGCCAGACTGAAGATCCTTCCTGCTACCTTAGCCCACAAAACTTGGAACCAAATTCCAACATCCAGAATTTTCTACAAGACCTGATTCAAACACCCTATCAATCTCAATACGCTAAACCAAACATGATCTATACACCCATGATGTAATCACACAATGCACCACATAACTCATTTGCCCATAGTGACTTCCTCAAACCCTAATAGCTGCAAATTGACGAATTTGTTGCCTGTAATATATCTCATAACACATGCAAGCCATGTTCAAACTCTTGCAATATTGCAACAATGAAATAGATGTGTAGGAACACATAACCACCCGCCAAATCAATAATTCACAGAGTCTCTCCGCTTGACAAGAACCATTGCCTCATTTTGAACTGACTAGTAACATTTTCACTTCTAACATACATTATATAAATCCGATCACACTCCAAAAACGTCGCCTCACCCAGTACAACCTGCTCGAGCAATAAGCCGTCTCAAACACCATATAAAACCTCATGTGACGCCATCAACGCGCCAACCAACCACAACTCGAATATGAAAATAAACACGAATACAGGACTATCCGACCCGCGTAATGATTAAAACAACCAAACAAATGTTATGGACCCAACTCAGAGATAAGAAACAAAACATATAAATTAGTACAAGGAACCGTACTCCACATCTCACAGTTGCGGCCTACAACCCAATCTATACATCATACCCGTGGCGGCGTGCCACCCGATCCACACATAACAATCAATAAAGAAATACTCATTGAGACAAAATGCTCATACCCATGAAATGCCCAAATATCGGCCACAAGCATGCCAAGTGCATAAACACAACCCTGGGAAGACAGATAGCGTGATGCGCTACAAAAGCCAAGCACGACTAAGGTGCATCAAACAACCAACATCCTGAGACCCATCTCGCTCATATAATACCACAACTACACAGGGTCAAAACGCATATACGAATAATCAAGCTGCCCAACAACCCTCATGACATAAAAGAGTAGCACCTAAAATAGAGGAAGGCAGAAATATCATCCATCGCCGGAAAACCCATCCATAAGCGATGTTATGTTGAATATGCACATTTTCTCTAGTGTAAAATATACATTCACATTAGACCTACCAAAGGACCTCAAGCCGATTTCGATTATCCCATAATGGGTCAATAACCTTCCAAAGATCCACAATGACCCTATTCATGACACATATGATCAACCGTCAAATCTGGAACAAATTCCACAGTCCACAACCAAAAGAATAGAGCGTCTCTCAGACATAAACTCTCCAATCGGCGACAGTACCAGAATCTTCATACCTGATTTCAATCTCTACCACTTAAATGATCAACACGTCACACTTACAGAATCATCCCGTGGAAGTTACTCCAACAACCTACCACACCCGGTAGCAAAATCAGCACATCAATGGCTACCAACCATACTATTTCTGTAATGCCAATTAAGAATCCACAAACCAATAAACAATGCCTCTTCCACTAAACAACATTCTTAGGAGACATTAAGATAGTGCCAGCATACTCTGAACATCTGAATTCTTCTCCCGCTTCTCCGAGATCGTGACATTCTTATCAAAACTGAACTGCAACCTTGATCCTCAACTTCTGCACAAAAATGTGCAGAAGTGTAGTATGAGTACACCACGGTCGGTACCCAGTAAGTATCAAGACTAACCTCATTGGAGTAGAGACGAGGTACAGTCAAGACACTCACTAGTCTAATAACCTGTGCAATATGATATACAAAATAATAGAAAACAAATAACAATAAGGGCAACATAAAACAACCAGTGATATGCACATTAAGACAATAAAATCACCATTAATATCGCTCAACAATTGATAAATACAATTACACCCAGTTAAATCAAGTTCTTCAATTAAATATCTTTCGCATATAATTCTTACGAATAAAACTCTTTTTCAAATATAATTTCCTCAAATAAACATCTTTCGAATATAAAATTCTTTCGCTATATCTCTTCAAATATAATTCTTTCATATAATTCTTTTTGAATAAAAATCCTTCCTAATAAATATTTTGAATATAATCCTTTCAATTAAAAAGTCACCATGTGACACCTCATTTCATAATCATAGAAATACGGGTCTCAGCCCAATTTTATATTTTTCATAAACATGGGTCTGAGCCCATTTTTCATATTTTCACGACACTTCATGCCCATAAATAAATCATCATATTTCCCCGGCACCTCGTGCCCACTTTTCATATCACAGCTACACAGACAGTTCACGTGCCAATATTATTATCATTTAATCACAGCACCTCGTGCCCACATTTTATATCACAACTGCACGGATAATTCACATACCAATATCTTTATTATTTACTCACGGCACCTCGTGCCCACATTTCATTTTATAATCCGCCTGGCAATAGCCATAGGCTCTCAATTTTAACATAAATCGGATTGTTATCAATTTACCAACAACAAGACAAATTGCACAAGGTATAAAATAAACACAAGAAAATCACATTACATGAAAATCACCAACACTACAACTCCACATCATCACATATCGTCCCTGACAATAGCCACCCTTATCGCTCCTATTGCCACCCTTATCGCTCCTATAGCCACCCTTATTGCTCCTATTGCCACCCTTATCACTCGTCCAGATAATATTAATAGCCACCCTTATCGCTCTTATTGCCACCCTTAACGCTCCTATAGCCACCGTTATCGCTCCGCCCAAAAAATATTTCAACAAACACAACAACGGTGAAATGCCACCCTTATACCCACATAATATCAATGGTGAAATGCCACCCTTATACCCCCAAAATAATAGCTCACACAACACAACAATTTACACGGGATATTATCACGGCAACATAACAAAATCAATTCATATCACAATTTTCCCAATGGCCACAACCAAATTCCAAAGATATAACAAGGTCAATTAATTCACAACAAATCGCCCAAGCCTCCACACAATGTATATATAAAACCTCAAAAACAATCAATAGAGATAGAAAAATAATCAACATAGGGCACACCTTCATTAATCCAAATTTAGATAATTATATTAACACCTCTTCTTAAGTTTATTTAATTAATTATTTGCAGAGGAAAAATTTAAAATGAAATTAAATCCCACGAATATCAAACTCACGGAATTCACATAAATATACAGGTAACATGCACATCAAATCGTCATATAAAAATAAATTCAATAAATGCGAATTGAAGCATGGCAAACAGATGACTAAATAAATGCCAACAATTATCCAATTTACTACACAATATGCCCAAGACTCTAACTCAATAAAATTTGCACATATAAGCCCGAGTACGTACTCGTCACCTTTTGTATACGGCTTTTCACATTTCACAAATGGCACATAAGACTCGATGCCTATGGGGTAATTCCCCCACTCGAGGTTAAACAAGACACTTACCTTTTTGAAGTTAGGCCGATATTCCAAAATCGCCTTCTTGTTTGAATTGACCTCGGGGCAGCTCAAATCTATCCAATTTAATTGTATAACTTCATTAAAATTCATCGGAAATAATTCTGGAAAATAATACGTCGACTTAAAACTTTATTCCAAAAAGTCAACGTGGGGCCCGCCTCTCAAAACCCGACATAAGTTTCATGAAATCTGAACACCCATTCCGATACGAGTTCAACCATACTAATTTTATCGAATTCCAATAACAACTCGACCTCCAAATCTTAAATTTCTATTTTTTGGAAACTTTTTCAAAAACCTTGATTTCTTCCATTTAAATCCGAATTAAACGGTGAATATAACCATATATTCATGAAATATAATCACTTTAGGATATAGAACACTTACCCTAGTCGAAGTCGTGAAGAAATCCTCAAAATCGCCCAAAAATCGAGCTCCAGTAATCCCAATCGAAAATGAAGAAATGACAGATTTTCAATCCTTATGTTTCTGCCCAGGTTCACATTTGAGGACAAAAACTTCGCATTTGTGAATGAATAGTACCTCCCCATGAACAGTGTTTTCGCAATTACGATAAATGGTTCACAATTGCGAATGAACAGTGTTTTCGCAATTGCCATAAATGGTTCGAAACCACCCCGAAACTCATCTGAAAGCTCCCGAACACAAACCATATATGCATTTCAATCATAAAACATGCTACGGACCTGCTCGCGCACTCAAAACACTAAAAGGAGGTTCGTCTTGACCCGATATTGACCATGGTCAAACTCTCAAATTTCTTAACTTTACTAGTCTCTCAACCAATGATCCAAAAATACATCTAAGCCCCTCGGGACCCGTCAAATCATACCAACAAGTCCCATAACATAACAAAAACTTGCTTGACACCTCAAATCATATCAAACAATATCAAAATCATGAATCGCACCCCAATTCAAACTTAATGAATTTTGAAACTTCAACTTCTACAATCGATGCCGAAACATATCAAATCATGTCCGATTGTCCTCAAATTTTGCACACAAGTCATAATTGACATTACGGACCTACTCCAACTTCCAAAATCGGATTCCGACCCCGATATCAAAAATTCAACTCCCCGGTCAAACTTCCTAAAAATTCTATTTTCGCCATTTCAAGCCAAACTCCACTACGGACTTCCAAATAATTTTTCGTACACGCTCCTACGTCCAAAATCACCATACGGAGCTATTGAAACCATCAGAATTTGAATCTGAGGTTGTTTACTCAAAAGTCAACTCTACAGTCAACTCTTTCCATTTATGCTTCTAAATAAGGATTGTTCTTTTAATCTAATTCCGAATCTTCAGTAAATCAAACTCGACAACACCCGTAGGTCATAATACATATTGCGAAGCTACTCGAGACCTTAAGTCACTGAACGGGCCGTTAATTCTTAAAATGACAAGTCGGGTCGTTACATTCTCCACCTCTTAAACAAGCGTCCGTCCTCGAACGTGCTAAGAATTATTCTGAGGTTACCAAATCGATGATTTTTACTTTTACACATATAATCACAGTTGATCCCACGTTACTGCATTGGAGATAAGTCCGACAACACCGTCTCAATTGAGATTATTTCTTTTATCCATATTTGTATACTTTAAGACCAATTTCTTACACTCCAAATATTTTCAAAAGGCCTGATTTTTCACAACAACACACGGTATTAGTCTCAACTGGATATAACAGCTCGTGCCTACGCACACATCAACTTTTCTGATAGTGTTGAAGTACTTCAAAAAATTTCTAGGGTGTTTCATTCTTACCCGCTTAGGATCATTCGCCCTCAAACACATAACATAATTTATCTCTTCTTTCGCACATATCAATCTCCCAAAAATTTTTATAACTCCCAAATTTTTCAAAAATTTCGGCAGAGTCTCCTCAGTAATTGGGCCTAACCACCTGCCAGAGTAACACCAAAATAACTCCTAACAGCACATCCATAACCCAACAAGGCACCACAATGTATATATCAATAAGACTAATCTCAGCATTACAAGCACTGTATTATCATAATGATATCAGGACATGAAGCACATCATATGTATGCTCATCACCACATCTCTGGTCTTAAAAGTCGTTCATAATTAATTCCATCATCATCAATTAATCTCATATTAACCAACACCTCATTTCGAATTTTCACAACACTGACAACAAAATGTGAAGCATGAAGACCTCATAACTATTTACCCGAGTTAACGAGTCACATTTAACGTCACCTAGGCACTCATCTCAATGTTTACAGCACGAAAATGGCTGAATATGCACAAAAAATATATAAGAATTATCAAATAAGCCTAACAGGCATGACTCCCTATTAATATTATTGCACAAATTAAATTTCACACAGGGAGAATTTTTAACTCATAAATATTTCACCATAAGGATCTCGTCCTTATATAACTTCCACCGCGGCTTGTAGCCCGGTTTAAATATTTCATCTTATATAAAAATGCGAGGATCTCGTCCTCAACTCCGAATCATAAGTATTTTGCACATTGTGCCAACTGAAATTTCAATTTCCTTTCTTTCTTCTTTTCAACATATTTCATAAACAGTTTTCACAACACATAATGAACCCTCATACCGGTAGGGCATATAATTCATAAAAATTGGAATCAATTATTCCGAAACACATTAAACCCACTGTAATGAATAATAAAAATTACTTTTGAAATTATAGCCCTCAATGGTGTACAAAAATAAAATGACAGATACGGGATCACATCTTCAAATCTCCCAACAGGAATAAACATATAAGTGGGTCACAAAAATTATGAAGCTCACCCATAAGCGGAGCATAATAGGAGGACTCACCTCAATATTCAGAACCGAATCAAATTAAAGGAAAATATCCTTTTATAACAGAATCAGGATCATACCTATAACGACACCATCTGGTGTATCAGCCTCAGCCAAATCATAGCGATCATATCAACGGGGCGGGCCTCCACCTCTTAGGCGCCCTCTACCCGCCTATCCTCCGCCTCTAACTGACTGTGTCCGTGGAGTATTAACTGGAATAAAGCTTGTAGCTTGAGTGCTCTGATGAAATCCACCCCTCCCAAGTCTGGGACAATCTCTCATGATGTGCCTAGTATCACCACATTCATAACAACCCCCGTGAGGTCGCGGTTGCTTGTACTGAGTCTGTGCCGGATAACTGAAATAATCATTATAGAAATCTTGTGCCGGTGGTGCGTTGTAAGAACTTACTAGAGCATTTCAAGTAATCTGATATGCGGACTGAGCTGGCCGACTGCTTGAGCCTCCGCTATAATGGGTCCTAGATGAAGAGTAAAATCCACTGAACCCTCCAGATCTTCGAGACCTTTTCGCCTTCTTAGACTCCCTTTCCTCGCCTAAAACACCGTCAATCTTCCTTGCAATCTCCACTACTTGTTGAAATGGAGTATCAGTTTGCAACTCTCGAGTCATGCATATTTTAATATCATAATCGAGCCCCTCAATGAATCTGCGGACCCGTTCTCTAACTGTAGGAACCAAGATAGGTGCATGATGGGCTAACTCACTGAACCCGATAGCATATTCTGACACTGTCATAGTGCCCTAACGCAACTGTTCAAACTCTGTGCGCCACGCATCTTAAAGAGTCTGGGGAAGAAACTCTTTCAAGAATATTTTCCAAAATTGAGCCCAAATTGGTGGTGTTGCATCGGCTGGTCTACCTTCTTCATAGATTTGCCACCACCAATACGTTGTGCCTGACAGTTGAAATGTAGTAAAGGAAACTCCACTCACTTCCACAATACCTATGGTGCGGAGAATACGGTGACAATTTTCTAGAAATCCTTGGGCATCCTCTGTAGCTGTGCCACTGAAGGTAGGTGGACTATACCTCTTAAACCTTTCAAGTCTCTTTTGTTCTTCTTCTGATGCCTCTAGCCTAACCTCAGGCCGAACCGGAATAACAGGTTGTACCGGTACTATACCCGGAACCTGACCAACGTGAACCTACTGCTCTGGAGTTATGGTAGGAGTCGGAGCTACTCTCCCAATCTGCGGAATATTTGGTGCAACATAGATCAATCTTGCCTGGGTTAATGTACCAAACATACTCAAGAACCGTGCCAAAGTCTCTTGAAGTCCGGGGGTAACAACAGGTGCTTCTGGTACCTATACCCCAACTGGAGCTACTGGTGGCTCCTCCACTGTTGTTCTGACAGGTGCTCTAGTCATGAAACGTGCCCTTCCTCGGCCTCTACCTCGGCCTCGGCCTCTTGCAGACCTAGTCGTATGTGCAGGTGCCTGGTCAGTTGACCCGGTAGCACGTGTCCTCACCATCTGTGAGAGAATAGAGATAGAAAGGCTCAAATTCCAAATTTAACAAATTCCGCACGACTGAAATGAAAGAAGTGAAAATTTCCTAACAGTTCTGTAGCCTCTCGAAGATAAGTACAGACATCTCCGTACTGATCCGTAAGACTCTACTAGACTTGTTCATGACTCGTAGAACCTATGAACCTAGAGCTCTGATACCAACTTGTCATGACCCAAAATCTCACCACAGGCGTCGAGGTGGCACCTAGTCTCTAAGACTAGGCAAGCCAATTTTCATTACATTTTGAAGCCATTTTTTTAAAAATAAATAAATAAATAAGTAATCAAGACTAACAGGAGAAACAAGTATGAATACAACCTCCTAAGACTGGTAGTACTGAGTCACGAACTCTAACTGAATACATGGGATGATCACGAGGACCGAATATACAATACTATTTGATTAAAATTAACAGTACAATGAAATGAAAAGACTCCAAGGGACTGCGACGACCAAGCAGCTCTACCTTGAATCCGTACGATCTCTCTTTAACTCTACTCAAGTCCAATATCTCCAATACCTGGCTCTACATAAAAATGTGCAGACATGTAGTATGAGTACACCACGGTCGATACCCAGTAAGTATCAAGACTAAACTCAATGAAGTAGAGACGGGGTACAGTCAAGACACTCACTAGTCTAATAACCTGTGCAATATGATATACAAAATAATAGAAAACAAATAACAATAAGGGCAACATAAAACAATCAGTGATATGCACAGTAAGACAATAAAATCACCATTAATATCGCTCAACAATTGATAAATACAATTACACCCAGTTAAATCAAGTTCTTCAATTAAATATCTTTCGCATATAATTCTTACGAATAAAACTCTTTTTCAAATATAATTTCCTCAAATAAACATCTTTCGAATATAAAATTCTTTCACTAAATCTCTTCAAATATAATTCTTTTTGAATAAAAATTCTTCCAACTAAATATTTTGAATATAATTCTTTCAATTAAAAAGTCACCATGTGACGCCTCATTTCATAATCATAAAAATACGGGTCTCATCCCATTTTCATATTTTTCATAAACATGGGTCTCAGCCCATTTTTCATATTTCTATGGCAATTCGTGCCCATAAATAAATCATCATATTTTCCCGGCACCTCGGTCCCACTTTTCATATCACAGCTGCACGAACAGTTCACGTGCCAATATTATTGTCATTTAATCACAGCACCTCGTGGCCACATTTCATATCACAACTGCACGGACAATTCACGTGCCAATATCTTCATTATTTACTCACGGCACCTCGTGCCCACATTTCATTTTATAATCCACCTGGCAATAGCCACAGGCTTTCAATTTTAACATAAATCAGATTATTATTAATTTACCAACAACAAGACAAATTGCACAAGGTATAAAATAAACACAAGAAAATCACATCACATGAAAATCACCAACACCACAACTCCACATCATCACATATCGCCCCTGACAATAGCCACCCTTATCGCTCATATTGCCACCCTTATCGCTCCTATAGCCACCCTTATCGCTCCGCCCAGACAATATCAATAGCCACCCTTATCGCTCCTATATCCACCCTTATCGCTCTTATAGCCACCCTTATCGCTCCTATAGCCACCCTTATCGCTCCGCCCAGACAATATCAATAGCCACCCTTATCACTCTTATTGCCACCCTTATCACTCTTATTGCCACCCTTATCGCTCCTATAGACACCCTTATTGCTCCGCCCAGACAATATTCCAACAAACATAACAACAGTGAAATGCCACCCTTATACCCACATAATATCAACGGTGAAATTTCACCCTTATCTCCCCAAAATAATAGCTCACACAACACAACAATTTACACGGAAAATTCATATCATAATTTGCCCAATGGCCACAACCAAATTCCAAATATAGAACAAGGTCAATTAATTTCACAACAAATAGCCCAAGGCTCCACACAATGTATATATAAAACCTCCAAAACAATCAACATAGATAGAAAAATAATCAACATAGGGCACACCTTCATTAATCCAAATTTAGATAATTATATTAACACCTCTTCTTAAGTTCATTTAATTAATTATTTGTAGAGGAAAAATCCATAATAAAATTAAATCTCACGAATATCAAACTCACGGAATTCACATAAATACACAGGTAACATGCACATCAAATCGTCATATAAAAACAAATTCAATAAATGCGAATTGAAGCATGGCAAACAGATGACTAAATAAATGCCAACAATTATCCAATTTACTACACAATATGCCCAACACTCTCACTCAATAAAATTTGCACATATAAGCCCGAGTATGTACTCGTCATCTCGCGTGCATAGCTTTTCACATCTCACAAATGGCACATAAGACTCGATGTCTAAGGGGTAATTCCCCCACTCGAGGTTAAGCAAAACACTTACCTTTTTGAAGTTAGACCAATATTCCAAAATCGTCTTCTTGCTTGAATTGACCTCCAGACAGCTCAAATCTATCCAATTTAATTCTATAACTTCATTAAAATTCATCAAAAATAATTTTGGATAATAATACGTCGACTTAAATACACCTAAGCCCCGCGGGACCCATCAAAACATACCAACAAGTCCCATAACATAATTGTCACGACCCAAAATCTAACTAGTCGTGATGGCACCTAATCCAACCTGCTAGGTAAGCCAACTTTCAATTATCCAATTCCAATAACAATTATTAAAGCAATTTAAGTAAATAATTATCTTATCCTTATACATTCCCCAAGATCTGGTAGCATAAATCATGAGCTTCTAAGAATAGAGTATACAAAGCGGAAATGAAATAAATACATAGTTTGTTTGAATAATACATATACAGAGCTTTTATAAATCTAAGGCTACCCTGAACAAGAGGCAGCTACAACAGGAACGCAGGTATATCTTCAAATCCGGCAACCATCAAACACAGCAACAACGGCAGTCAATATCTGCACGCAATGTGCAGAAGTATAGTATCAGTACAACCAACCCCATGTACTGAGTAAGTAACAAACCTAGCCTTAGGTTGAAAGTAGTGACAAGCTTCCACCATGGTCGGGTCCAAAACCAATAGTCCACAACAGTCCATAACAACAATAAGCAAATAATACCAGAAGTAACTCAGAGATAAAATGCTCAGTCAAATCATGATTTCAAAAATAATAGTTCTTCATTTCAAATCCATCAGTAAAAACTCAAATCTTTTGCCGAAGTTGCCAATAATATGAATAGTTTAAAACAATAAATTTCTCAAAAAACTCTTTTCAATAATAAACGATATGTTTCATTTTCCTTCCGGATAAACCATGTAAAACAAATTCATCACTATGCCCATCTGTCAAAATATGTGAGAAATCATGAATAATGTGATACCGTACAGCATGAGGAAAACACATCTCTATGCATATATGGAATGTGTGCATGTCAATGCAATGTATCTCAGAGATTGCACTCATGTACTCACACTCTCAGAGTACTCAATCTCATGGTCTCACATTCTCTCTCACTATGCTCAGCACACTCAATCACTCAGCGCTATACAATACCTGCTGCGGCGTGCAGCCCGATCCCTGTTTATAGTCGACTGCGCTCACTAGGGGTGTATAGACTCATGAGGGGCTCCTACAGCCCAAACGCTATAAGCACGGACAACTCACGTGCTGCACAGACAACTCACGTGCCATAATATAAATATCTGGATCCGCACGGCCAACTCACGTACAATAATAATATAAGGATCTGCACGGCCAACTCACGTGCAATAATAATATAAGGATCCACACGACCAACTCACGTGCTGCATGGCCAACTCACGTGCAATAATAATATAAAGATCTGTACGGCCAACTCACGTGCAATAATAATATATATAAAGCCAACATGGCATGCTGCGGCGTGCAGCCCGATCCCATAAATATCCTTATAAATCAGGCTCTCGGCCTCACTCAGTCATCAATCTCTCCAGTCTCTCGGGCTCACAATGTCATGAAAATAGCCCAAAATGATGATATGCTGTATCAATAAATAACAACAGAGACTGAGATATGATATTCAATGAAATAATATGACTGAGTATGAATTTTTAATTTAACACAATAATTCACAGTAATATAACCTCTATGGGTCCCAATAATACTGGCACATAGCCTCAACATGATTTTTAATATGCTTTTCAGCTTAATTTCTTTAACACATAAAACCGCATGGAAAATGCCAAGATTATTTAACTATAAAATTCCACAGAAACAATTATGTCACAATTTCTATAGTGCACGCCCACACGCCCGTCACCTAGCATGTGCGTCACCTCCCAACAATTCACAAAATACATATATTCAGGGTTCATACCCTCAACTCCAAGATTAGAAGAGTTATTTACCTCGAACAAGCCAAATCCAATGTTGAGCAAGCTAAGCAATGCTCCAGAAATTTCATTCTGCGCGTATCAACTTCCAAACGGCTCGAATCTAGTCACAATTAATTTTATTCAGTCAATAAAATTTATTGGAATTAATTCCATAAGAAAATGCTAATTTTCCATCAAAATCCGAAATTTAGCTCAAAAAAATCACCCGTGGGGCCCACATCTCCGAATCCGACGAAACTCACAAAATCCGACAACCCATCCAATTACAAGTTCAACCATACTAATTTCACTCAAATCCGACTCCGAATCGATGTTCAAATCTCAAAAAATTATTTTTATGAAATTGTAGAAATTCCTCAGATTTCTCTTGGAAAAACCAATAATCTAACGCCAAGAAAGAATATTAATTCATGAAATATAATCACAAGGGAGTCAAGAACACTTACCCCAAGTTTTGTGAAAAATTTCCTCTCCAAAGTCGCCCAATCCGAGCTCCAAAATCCGAAAATGAAGAAAGAAATAAAAACCCACAATTTTATCTTCTGTCCAGTCATTTACTCTTCGCGATCGCGAAAAATGCTTCGCGATCGAGAAGAACAAAAATTTCCAACCCAAAATTTCCCTTCCGCGATCACGGAAAATGCTTCGCGATCGCGAAGAACAAATGCTTAGCTCTTCCAAATAGCCACTAGTATAATGGTCATAATATTTTGTACAAAACTCCAAATTACAATTGGTTTAGCTTTCTGAAAACTAGACACCAAGAAATATAACTTTCATTTGTTGTTCATCTCCCAATTCCTTATACATTCTGAGATATAAGCTTCCAAAAGCAGCCCTGTGCAACAGAGAATTTCCAAACTCTTCCCAGATAGCCTATAGTGTATCCACCATAACTCTTTGTACACAACTCCAAATGACATTTGGTTTACAGTTCTGAAAACTAGACATCAAGGGATACAATATTCATTTTTGGATCATCTCCAAATTCCTTATAGATTGCGAGATATAAGCTTCCAAATTCGGGTCAGTGCAGCATGATTTTCCTCTACGCGATCGCGATTCACAGTGCCCAAACAGCAAAATTGCTCTTCGCGATCGTGACCATTTGTCTGTGATAGCGATGCATACCTCTGTGGCCAAAAATCAGCAACTAAGAATGGCCTAGAAATGGTCCGAAACCACCCCGAAACTCACCCGAGCCCCTCGGGACCTCAACCAAATATACCAACAAGTCCTAAAACATCATACGAACTTAGTCGAAGCCTCGAATCACATCAAACAACGCTAAAACCACGAATCATGCCCCAATTCAAGCCTAATGAACTTTGAACTTTTAAATTCTATATCTTGTGCCGAAATACATCAAATCAATCCGGAATGACTTCAAATTTTTCACACAAGTCATAAATGACATAACTAAGCTATTCCAATTTCCAGAATCGGATTCCGGCCTCGATATCAAAAAGTCAACCCCCCGGTCAAACTTCCCAAAAATTCAACTTTCGACATTTCAAGCCTAATTCTACTACGGACCTCCAAATAATTTTCCGGACACGCTCCTAAGTCTAAAATCACCATACGGAGCTATTGGAATTATCAGAATTAAATTCCGAGGTCGTTTACACATAAGTCGACATTCGGTCACTATTTTAACTTAAGCTTTAAACCTTGGAAGTAAGTGTTCCAATTCATTCCAAAACCTCACCGGACCCGAACCAATTACCCCGGCAAGTCACACAACAACTGTAAAGCCCAATTTGAGCAGTAAATGGGAAAACGGGTTGTAATACTCAAAATGACCGATCGGGTCATCACATTCTCCCCCACTTAAACATACGTTCGTCCTCGAATGTGCCAAGAGTTGTTTCCAAGCCATCAAATCACTGCTCCATCTTACCACACACGTACTCGGGGGTGAACCCACGTCACCCTATTCCATATGAACTTGACAACACAATACAACCGAAATCATTGATTTAAATTTAGCCCATAAACCTTGGAATTTAATTTCTAACCTTTAGAATTTCTTTCAAGACACGAATCTTACATTTACACCATGTATGAGTTTGAACAAGCTGTATCAAGCCATAACCACTATTGATAATAAAAGTAACATGCGAAATTTCATGACCACTTACCAGATCAACAAGTCACGGAGCTCTCTCACCCCAACCAGAATCGTAATCACTTTCTGAGCCGATTTTCAATATTATACTCCTGAATACCGAAATTAAACCTGATAGTACCTATTCCACGTCCAATGACCTTATATTACTAAACATAACTGTTCCACAGACATACCGCACCAATATAACTCAGAGCCACAACCCGTGCAATCCGTGCACCAATAAGCAACAATTCAAATGTACCCAGTCATGGAAAATGACTCAAATGAGAGAACTGCCCCGCCAGATTAACAAGTACCGCCACAACGAAATGTTGAAAATTCATCATACACCATAGAACCATCACTCGATTCTAACACAAGGTTCATATTATATACCCCGAGCCACCCTGCTCCAAAATAATAACAACGGAGAGGCAAATGACAAAAATGCCACACAAAACCTGAAAGGACATAACCATTACGCTATCGCTCATGCAATACCCAAATAGTCATCACGCTCAAATTCCTCTAAAAGGATCAAATAGAACTGCACCATCTGTGCACATAACCAATGAATCACAACTCCTCGTAGCATAAAGGAGTAACTCACAGATCATTTCAGAACATGAATAAGTTCAACATCAATCGAATGACATGTCCCTCAACAATAGCAGTATGGAGCCAACCATCCCGGCTCGGTGTAGAATACACATCCTAATTGGGCCTATCAATGGACCCCCAAATCACTTTGGTTACCCACAAATAGATAAAAATCCCTCCGAAAATCCATAATGACTGAATCATAATACATTCTATCATCTGGCTAGCTCCGACCACAACTTCACAGTCCACAACCATGAAACAATTTGTTCCTGACAACTCCTAGTCTCCAAATCCATAGAACACATGCACCACCATTTCTGGTCCCATCTCCACCGCCCGAATGTCTAACACTTCTCTCATACACGATCATCCCATGAGAAATACTTTAAAAGTTCTTCCGTGCCACTTGGAAAAATTTGAATATCAGCAGTCTATCAACCATGTGAGTACCGCAATACTAATTAAATATTTGTAAGTCAAAATACAATGCGCCTTCTGAAATACGCACCCTTCTCATATAACACCAAGTAGTAATCGTATACATCTAGTCATTTGGAACCGTCCATGTTGTCTAAGAATTCATGACCATTCTACCCAAACTTCGTTACCTTCCTTCAAGACTGAACGACCACCTTGTACATGTAAATCTAACTTCCGCACAACACATAACATCTATCTTGCCATCATGTGAAAAGCACAAGAATCTCATTATCAACTCTGGTCACCAGCAAATTATATATCCGGTTAGTTAGAAACCTTTATCTTTCTTCCTTCTAAGAGGAAATCACAATACACAACACGTTTCTCACACTAGTAGAAAATATCCGGTTCAAATCATGGTAGAAACCATCAAGAACACTTTAAAATCTATTTACACATAACCAAGCTATTAGAACTAAATTTCTCTAACTCGACCAAACCACGTGGGTCACCAAACCCAAGAATATTACCACCAAAACATCTGTAGAGTCTCACCACATCATAATTACCTATATAAATACCACAACCGAAACACCCACTATGAGAATACCTTATTTGAGTCTAAGGCTGTTTCATTCACCTTCCTGATACCAAAATATAAAATCCATAATGATATACAAAAATTCTACAAGTCTCGACACCATCCAACTTAAATCTCAGATTTTATCCATACACAAGTCCGAAGAAATTCTCAATTGCTATATAAAATTCTCAAACCCACTAGAATTTTCTCGGGAGTCACCCACTTTACTCAAATCTAATTGCACCGCCCAAATGGGTCAAAAGACACGTGCCCCATTAGCACAACAACACTCAAAGAAGTAACTCTACTTTAATACCCCCAATCAAATTCATACTCCGTGCGTACTACATATTTTGAAAACAACAACTCACTCATCCCATGATTTTCACATACTCATAAAGTACAATATAACCCGTATCCAAGAATTCGCTTACACAAGTCATTCTCGAACTCCATCTCTGCAAGTCATAACTAATCCACAAGTATGCCTCAGACCAAAACTAAAATTTAATATATAACCATGAAATTAAGCCGTCTGCAGCAGGCTCCCCCACTTGGCTCAAAGCCATAAATTTAAACACTCCATAACTCACAATATCCATACTTTACTGCTGCCCTAATACTTCCGTCAGTTCAACGAATAATTCTTCTCAAGCTCATACAACGCCAACCATAAAAATACCCCAAATCATCTGCTAAGCTCATAATCATTCTCTTGACACTCAAGTCAACTTTCTCAGCCAGATTCAAATTCAAATCTACACACATACGCCATGCTGGCGGAAAAGTAACTCTCCACTCACATATAAGGAACACACCTACGTAGATTACTCTCCAGGAGATAACCCACCTCCTTAGCCTCAAATTGGCATCTTGTTATATCTTTTCGCAGTCACAATTACTATACAATCACTTAGTCAATCTTAGTCCAAACTCATTACCCAGAAATGAGAATTTAATTTACCCTAAAATTTAACAATATGAAAGATCCTTCAAAACATTCATACTCAAGATTGTATGTCACATTAAAACGAAAATCAAGTACCCAATGGCCATTTCTTTACATTTTAAGGAAACACTTCTCGTCATATTCAAATCGTCTTAACACATCCCGCGGTCACATCATACCCATCATACCGCCATTCCACCGCTCATCGAGCCACAAATTCCACTATAGGATCATTACCGGACATATGAGTCCAATTGTACAAGTTATAACTGAAGCTACCAAGCTTAAACTACGATCTAACCATGGCCTCAAGTCCTCCAGACTGGCCCATCACCAAAACATAGAACTCACATCTCGCACATCATCCCTGAAATCACAAGCTGACGATACACAACTGATACCGAGCGCTCATGTGTGCATACGAATACGTGGAAGGAATTCAAAGAGTTATGTCCCAAGCTGAATCAATCCCACACGATAAGGAAAGAAAGATGGGAAGTATATATCCTAAATGCCCTGCAGCCTCTCGAAGATAAGTATGGACGTCATCATACCGATCCGCAAGACTCTACTAGACACTTGCTCATGACTTGTAGAACCTATGAACTTGGCTCTGATACCACCTTGTCACGATCCAAAATCCAACTAGTCATGATGGCACCTAACCCAACCCGCTAGGTAAGCCAACTTTCAATTATCCAATTCCAATAACAATTATTAAAGCAATTTAAGTAAATAATTATCTTATCTTTATACATTTCCCAAGAACTGGTAGTACAAATCATGAGCTTCTAAGAATAGAGTATACAAAGCGAAAATGAAATAAATACATAGTCTGTTTGAATAATACATAACAGAGCTTTTATAAATCTAAGGCTACCCTGAACAAGAGGCAGCTACAACAGTAATGCAGGTAGATCTTCAACAACGGCAACCAATATCTGCACGCAATGTGCAGAAACGTAGTATCAGTACAACCGACCCCATGTACTGAGTAAGTAACAAACCTAGCCTTAGGTTGAAAGTAGTGACGAGCTTCCACCAAGGTCAGGTCCAAAACAAATAGTCCATAACAGTCCATAACAACAATAAGCAAATAATACCAGAAGTAACTCAGAGATAAAATGCTCAGCCAAATCATAATTTCAAAAATAATAGTTCTTCCTTTCAAATCCATCAGTAAAAACTCAAATCTTTTGCCGAAATTGCCAATAATATGAATAGTTTGAAAACAATAAATTTCTCAAAAAAATCTTTTCAATAATAAACAATATGTTTCATTTTCCTTCTAGATAACCCGTGTAAAACAAATGCATCACTATGCTCATCTGTCAAAATATGTGAGAAATCATGAATAATGTGATACCGTACAGCATGAGGAAAACACATCTCTACGCATATATGTCATGTGTGCATGTCAATGCAATGTATCTCAGAGATTGCACTCATGTACTCACACTCTCAGAGTACTCAATCTCATTGTCTCGCATTCTCTCTCACTGTGCTCAGCACACTCAATCACTCAGCGCTATACAATACCTGATGCGGCGTGCAGCCCGATCCCTGTTTATAGTCGACTGCGCTCACTGGGGGTGTACAGACTCATGAGGGGCTCCTACAGCCCAAGCGCTATAAGCACAGACAACTCACGTGCCATAATATAAATATCTGGATCCGCACAGCCAACTCACGTGCTGCACGGCCAACTCACGTGCAATAATAATATAAGGATCTACACGGCCAACTCACGTGCAATAATAATATAAGGATCCGCACGGCCAACTCACGTACAATAATAATATAAGGATCCGCACGGCCAACTCACGTGCAATAATAATATAAAGATTCGCACGGCCAACTCACGTGCAATAATAATATATATAAAGTCAACATGGCCTGCTGCGGCGTGTAGCCTTATCTCATAAATATCCTCACAAATCGATCCCTCGGCTTCACTCAGTCATCAATCTCTCCAGTCTCTCGGGCTCACAATGTCATAAAAATAGCCCAAAATAATGATATGCTGTATCAATAAATAATAACAGAGACTGAGATATGATATTCAATGAAATGAATATGACTGAGTATGAATTTTTAATTTAACACAATAATTCATAGCAATATAACCTCTATGGGTCCCAATAATACTGGCACATAGCCTCAACATAATTTTTAATATGCTTTTCAGCTTAATTTCTTTAACACATAAAACCGCATGGAAAATGCCAAGATTATTTAACTATAAAATTCCACAGAAATAATTATGTCACAATTTTTATAGTGCACGCCCACACGCCCGTCACCTAGCATGTGTGTCACCTCCCAACAATTCACAAAATACATATATTTAGGGTTCATACCCTTAACTCTAAGATTAGAAGAGTTATTTACCTCGAACAAGCCAAATCCAATGTCGAGCAAGCTAAGCAATGCTCCAAAAATTTCATTATGCGCGTATCAACTTCCAAACGGCTCGAATCTAGTCACAATTAATTTGATTCAGTCAATAAAATTTATTAAAATTAATTCCATAAAAAAATGCTAATTTTCCATCAAAATCCTAAATTTAGCTCAAAACATCGTCTGTGGGGCCCACATCTCGAAATCCGATGAAACTCACAAAATCCGATAACCCATCCAATTACAAGTTCAACCATACTAATTTCACTCAAATCCGACTCCGAATCGGTGTTCAAATCTCGAAAATTCATTTTTATGAAATTGTAGAAATTCCTCCAATTTCTCTTGAAAAAATCAATAATCTAACGCCGAAAACGAATATTAATTCATGGAATATAATCACTAGGGAGTCAAGAACACTTACCCCAAGTTTAGTGAAATATTTCCTCTCCAAAGTCGCCCAATCCGAGCTCCAAAATCCAAAAATGAAGAAAGAAACCAAAACCCACGATTTTATCTTTAGTCCAGTCATTTACTCTTCGCGATCACGAAGAACAAAAATTTCCATCCCATAATTTGCCTTCCGCGGTCATGAAGAACAAATGCCCAGCTCTTCCAGACAACCTCTAGTATAATAGTCATAACGTTTTGTACAAAACTCCAAATTGCAATTAGTTTGGCTTTATGAAACTTAGACACCAAGAGCTATAACTTTCATTTGTTGCTCATCTCCCAATTCCTTATACATTCTGTGATATAATCTTCCAAAAGCAGCCTTGTGCAACAGAGAATTTCCAAACTCTTCCCAGACAGCCTATAGTGTATCCCCCATAACCTTTTGTACACAATTCCAAATGACATTTGGTTTACATTTTTGGAAACTAGACATCAAGGGTTACAACATTCATTTTTGGATCATCTCTAAATTCCTTATAAATTGCGAGATATAAGCTTCCAAAGTCGGGTCAGTGCAGCAGGATTATCCTCTACGCGATAGCGATTCACAGTGCCCAAACAGCAAAATTGCTCTTCGCGATGCATATCTCTGTGGCCAAAAATCAGCAACTAAGAATGGCCTAGAAATGGTCCGAAACCACCCCGAAACTCACCCGAGCCCCTCGGGACCTCTACCAAATATACCAACAAGTCCTAAAACATCATACAAACTTAGTCGAAGTCTCGAATCACATCAAACAATGCTAAAACCACGAATCATGCCCCAATTCAAGTCTAATGAACTTTGAACTTTCAAATTCTATATCTTGTGCCGAAATACATCAAATCAATTCGGAATGACTTCAAAATTTTCACACAAGTCATAAATGACATAAAGAAACTATTCCAATTTCCAGAATCGGATTCCGACCTCGATATCAAAAAGTCAACCCCCTGGTCAAACTTTCCAAAAATTCAACTTTCGGCATTTCAAGCCTAATTTCACTACGGACCTCCAAATAATTTTCCGGCACGCTCCTAAGTCCAAAATCACCATACGGAGCAATTGGAATCATCATAATTAAATTCCGAGGTCGTTTACACATAAGTCGATATCCGATCACTATATTAACTTAAGCTTTAAACCATGGAACTTAGTGTTCCCATTCATTTCAAAACCTCACCGGACCCGAACCAATTGCCCCGGCAAGTCACATAACAACTGTAAAACCCAATTTGAGCGGTAAATGAAAAAATGAGGTTATAATACTCAAAACGACCGGTCTGGTCTTTACAATAACACAAACTTGCTCGAGACCTCAAATCACATCAAACAATATCGAAATCATGAATCGCACCCCAATTCAAACTTAATGAACTTTGAAACATCAACTTCTACAATCGATGTCGAAACCTATCAAATCACGTCCGATTGTCCTCAAATTTTGCACACAAGTCATAATTGACATTACGGACCTACTTCAACTTTCGAAATCGGATTCCGACCCCGATATCAAAAAGTCAACTCCCCAGTCAAACTTCCCAAAAGTTCTATTTTTGCCATTTCAAGCCAAATTCCACTACGTACTTCCAAATAATTTTTCGGACACGCTCCTACGTCCAAAATTACAATATAGAGCTATTGGAACCATCAGAATTTGAATCCGAGGTCGTTTACTCAAAAGTCAACTCTTCGGTTAACTCTTTCCATTTATACTTCTAAATAAGGATTGTTCTTTTAATTTAATTCCGAATCTTCAATAAATCAAACTCGACCACACCCGTGGGTCATAATATATATTGCGAAGCTGCTCGAGACCTTAAGTCACTGAACGGGGCGTTAATTTTTAAAACGACAAGTCGGGTCATTACAGTATGGCTCCAGCCGATTTGAAAGAACTTAAAGAGCAATTGTAGGATTTGCTTGATAAAAATTTATTAGATCGAGTCTTAGGGTGCGTCGGAGTTGTTTGTTAAGAAAAAAGACGGATCGATGAAGATGTGCATTGACTATCAGCAGTTGAACAAGGTTACTATCAAGAACAAGCGTCTGTTGCCTAGGATTGATAATTTATTTGACCAGCTTCGGTGTGCCAAGGTGTTTCCCAAGAATGATATGAGATCGGGCCACCATCACTACAGCAAATGTGATATTTAAACCACGAAATTATTAGCTACGGTTGAAAATTCGTCACTAATAGTTCACTTTCGGTGACAAAAATTATTGGCTAAACACAAATTTAGTAGCAAATTTTTTGTCCCCGGAAGTTTCCCACTAAAAAGATGAATTGGCGCCAATTATTGTGTAATATTAACCACGAACTAAAGTTATTGGTGACAAATTAGCATCGTCACTAATGTTGTGAATAATTAGTGACAAACCATTATTTGTCTTTAAAATTTATTATATTTTGGATACGAAAATTTTCGTCACTAAAAATATGTAGTTAAAACAGAAACAACATAGAATTTGTAGTTAAATGGTATAAACTTTAGCCATAAAATTTAATATTTTTTGTGACCTTAATTTTTGTCACTAATAGTATAAATAATTAGTGACAATCATACATTGTCTCTATTTGATCTATGAAATTATTAGCTACAATAAAAAAAAAATATCATTAATTATTCACTTTTCGTGACAAATATTAAATTTCGTACTTAAAAGCGCGAGTCACATACTTCTGGTGACTATACATTTGTCTATCACGTTTTTCACCCAAATAAATAGGGATTAGCGATAATTATTGAGTAATATTAACCAAAAAATTAAAATTATTGATGATACATTAGTTTTATCACAAATTTTGTAGATAATTCGTGACAAATTATTATTTGTCTTATAAATAGTTAAATATTTGGATGCCGAAAAATTTCGTCATGATGTTAAAATGATGAGAATTGAAATATATATTTAATTGGTAGTATATACTTTAGCCCTAAAATTTTTATATTTATTTGTAACCTTATTTGTCACTAATAACCTGATATTTTCTTTGCTTCCTTCTTTATTTTTTTTAGTTGTTGCTACTATCTCGCTTTCCATAGTTCTTTATCATAACTAATGTGATTTTGCTTTATTGAGCCAAGGTTCTTCCGGAAATAACCTCTTTACCTTCACAAGGTAGGGGTAAGGTCTGCGTATATACTACTCTCCCCATACCCCTCTTGTGGGAATACACTGGATATGTTATTGTTGTTGTTGTTGTATTATTTGTCACTAATAATATAATCAGTGACAATCCTATAGTCTCTGTTTAATCTATACTAGTATGTATGAACGTGCGTTGCACGTTAATAATGGCACATGATGATTTAAATATTTATTTATATGAAGGAACAATAAAATTTAATTAATGAGAGAAATTTTATGTATAATAATACAACAATCATCTAAATGTCGAAAAATATTATTATATTAGCGTAATACATGAATTTAAAATAAAAGGACATCATCAAAACTTACACAAATGATCAATTTTGTCATATTAGTTAGATAATTATGTATTATGGTTTAAAAGTATTTAATGTGATGGTATCTAAACGAACACTTCTTTGTGGACAATATTTTTTTGTGTTTGTTTCCTACTAATGCATTGGTTGCTCTACCTTGACCAAAACTCTTGTTGTCGATCTTGATATCCCTCTTGAAAGTGCAACATACAATTGTTCGTGCAAGAAAATATATTACGGTAAATATAGTCCAATATTTAGGATATTTGTCCTTGTGCTTTATTTGTTATATTTGCAAAACATAAACATACTAAAAATATTTTCACACAAATTTAAAAGGATATACTTTAGTTTCGGAAGACGAAAGTTGAATTCAGGGATAATAATATACTTAGAAGTACATTGACCAGTATCATAATTTTTGCATATATGACGTTATTGTCAAAACTTCTATATACCATATGTGTGCTATTACATAAGCTATTCGGCGTATCTAAGTTTTTCAGTAGCATGACGTACATATTTTTATTTTTCAAAAATAACCTATATACAATGGAAGATCAATTTTAACTTAGCCTATTATATATACGGTGACACTAACATACGTAAGAAATAATAAACTTGACAACAAATATGTATGGTAGAAGGTCATTTGGTATTAAAGTATTTAAATATTCTGCTTGGTAGTAATGATTGGTATCATTTTCTGCTGAGTCAAAAACTAAAAAATATTTTATTTTTACTATAAATTTTGCAATCAACCTTTTATTTAGTTGATCAACATATTCATTTCTGCTAGCTAAGATATCTTTTTAATTCTATCATGCGATTTGCACAAATTGCGTTTTAATCTAATGATAGAAATATTTCTCTTATTAAATGCACTACTATTACCATTGGGATTGATAACCAAGTGTTCAGGAAAAAACAAATGATCTTTGATTGGATGCTCTTATTCGTTTCTGACACGAAGCAAAGAGACACTGAATACTGGATCTGTTCTTACTTTATATTTCTTGTCAGTTGAATCTTTTTCATTTGAGGCTAGAAGTATAACTTTGGCAAGTTAGCTTTTACAGTCTCTATTTTTGTCGATTTTGAAATTACTTGTAGTACTTGACAAAAATCACCTCCCAAACCATTAATTTTTCACCAAACAGTTCATTAATATCCAATATATCTCTAGAACTCCGTTTGACACTTAGCCATAAGTGCTTCATTCCATAATATTATCATTTTTTTCCCTTATAAATTTAGCATCATTGCTCTGCTTTGATATATTTGTGATGGTTATTTAAGTTGTTTGAACAGGTATATCAAATTTAAAGTGAGTGGCCTCATAATAAAATCGTTATTGGTATACCACTTGCTATTATTGCTAATAGTGTCATGCCTCTTGATATGATATTTGCAAGTAATGCATGACATAGAAATATTATTTCGATTCCGTCGGAGGCATCTACAAATCATAATTTCGTTATAGTAGAGTCAACTCTTTATAATATAGTCTTGAAAGCTTGTTCTTGTTTGGAATTTAGCTTTGATTGTGCTTCCTCAGATACTTGTATAGCATTTTGATTCTTAATAATATATTAACCTTTTTACTTTTATTCTAACGCTCTTTTTATGGAATAATTTTATGTACCCTAAGGTTTTTTTTAACTTGAATAAGAATTTTACTCATATAATTAATTTAAAAAATAATTTAATTGGATTCTCTTGCTAAATAATTAATTAAAAGATTTAATTATTTAATTTTAACATAAAAATAATTTATTCTATGTTGATTCAGATCTTAATATTAGTTCATTTCATTTTTTTAATATTTAATCTTAAAATTAATTTTATCCACCATAAATTTTATTTTTAAAGAGTAAAAGATTGATACGATATTTCACTTTTAGATCCTTATGTCTGTAGAATTATTAGTGGTATTGACTCTTACCAGCCATTTTTTCTCTTTCTCACACATTTATATTTTTAAATATCTTTTAGTTGTTGTTTAATAATTGGGTATTTTTTAATATTACACGCAAAATTGATAAAAAATATTATTTGAGTAGAAAAATAGTTCAAATATAATATAAAAATATATTATCGTGCATGTATTTTTTTCTCAATTTTAACTCTTTATGCAATTCATTTAATATTACTTTTAAAGTTTTTGGTATAGGATGTAATGACCCAATCGGTCATTTTAAATTTTTAGAACCCGTTTCCCTAAAATAAAACTTCTCGTAGGTGCTTGTAATGATTTATGACTTGCGGGGATGGTTGGTTCGGGATTTGGAAGTGTTTGAGGTGAAACCGGAACACTTGGTTCCTTAAGTTGGCCTTAAAGTGTTAAGTTTGACTTCGGTCAACTTTTTGTGAAAACGACCCCGGAATAGAATTTTGATGGTTCCAACAGCTCCGTATAGTAATTTTGGACTTAGGAGCGTGTTCGGAATTTTATTTGGAAGTCCGTAGTTAAATTAAGCTTGAAATGGCTAGAAACAAGAATTTAAGTTTGAAAGTTTGACCGATGAGTTGACTTTTTGATACCGGAGTCGGAATCCAGTTCCGAAAATTTTCATAGCTCTGTTATGTTATTTATGACTTGTGTGTAGAATTTGAGCTCAATCGGAGTTGATATGATAGGTTCCGACATCGAATGTAGAAGTTGAAAACTCTTAGTTTCATTAAGCTTGAATTGGGATATGATTCATGTTTTTAGCATTGTTTGATGTGATTTAGAGGTTCGACTAAGTTCGTATGATGTTTTAGGATTTGTTGGTATATTTGATTGAGGTCCCGAGGGCCTCGGGTGAATTTTGGATGGTTAACGGATCAAAAATTTGAGTTAAAAAGCTGCTGCAATTTTTTCTCTTCTGTTGGACATTCTGGGTTGTGATCGAGCCCAGATATCGAGCCCACAATCGAGCCCTGAGTCGAAGCCAGGGACGAGGCTCAGTATCGAAGCCTCAATCGAAGGCAAGGCTTGAGGTCATGATCGAAGGTAAGGCTCGAGGGCTAGGATCGAGACCCAAGCTCGATGCCCTGATCGAAGGCACATATTCGATGCCCTGATCGAGGTCCAGGCTCGAGCCTGTGATCGAAGCCGCGATCGAGGCCCAGTTCCGAAGGCTGCTAGGCAGTTTTATAAAAAGAGGGCATTCGTCCCATTTGCCATTTTTGGCGAACTTGAGCTTGAGCAGAGGCGACTTTTGACAGATTTTCAAGGGAAAAACATTGGGGTAAGTGATTCTAACTCGGATTTGGTCTACATATACAAGTGTATCATTGTTTTTCACAATTTAATTAGTGTTTTGATATTGAAATTTGAAAAAGTTTAGAAATCTCATAGAAACAAAATTTTGAGATTTCGGTATCGATTCGGAGTCGGATTTGAGTGAAACTGGTATGGTTGGACTCGTAATTGAATGAGTTATCAGATTTCATAACTTTCGCTGGATTTCGAGATGTGGGCCCCACAAGCAAATTTTTTATTAATTTCGGATCTTTTCTTTAAAATGTAGTATTTTCTTATAGAATTGATTCCTATAATATTTAGTAATTGTATCGAATTATTTTGGCTAGATTTGAGCCATACGAAATTGGATAATCGTGAAAAAGGCCTTATAGTGGATTAAACTGGAGCAAGGCGAGGTAAGCCTCTTGTCTAATCTTGTGAGGGGGAAATTACCTCATAGGTGATTAAGATTAAATAATTGTTGCTAATTGTGGGGGCTACGTGCGCACGAGGTGACGAGAGTCCGTGCGTAGCTACTATTAATGCTAAAGTCCGGGTAGTTTAGGACTCAAAGCATGTATTACTTATGTAAATTGTATTCTTTGATTAATTAATATTAATTGATATATATGAATATATTGTGAATTGTTTGATAAAGATATTAAAGGATAAAAATCTCATAGGCTTGATTTATATTTAAATCAATTAATTGTCAAAAGAAATTATTCTCCTCCCAAATTTTTCTTATAATAAACATATTGTCCTTTCGGAGGCACATAAGAAAATGTCCTCCTTTCTTGTGGAGCGGGCCGAACGCCTCGGCAGAATAGATGCATCTATGGATCGTGCCGCACGTCCCTCGGCAGTGTACACGACACTCTGGATCGGGTCGTACGTCCTCGGCAGAAATCGTGCTTAATAATAATAATTACACGATACTTTAATAATTTATTTCAGCTTGAGAAGCTAATTAATAAAGTGAAAGATCCTTGGAATTTAATGAATTATTATTCTTGCTTGTTTATGGAATTAATTGTTACTCCTGTAAATGAGATTTAAATTGATAAATTGGAATTTTTCTGAATTGAAGGAATTTAATTAATATATTGAGAATTGTTACATTTGAAGGAATTTGATTATCTCTGCTGATTAAATAAATTATTGTAAATTCTGTATATCATGCTGATTTAAATATTCTAGTTATTATTATTGACCCATAGTCAAAGTCAGCCATCTCGTCTCTACCACTTCGAGATTAGGCTTGATACTTACTAGGTACACGTTGTTTACGTACTCATACTACACTTGCTGCACTTTTTTGTGCAGCATCTGAGACAGGTACTAGTGGAGGACCTATCATCACATACCCACGTCATCCCGAGGCATAGTGGTGAGCTGCCTTTCTGAGCCGTTCTGCAGCTACCAATGTCTCTTCTTATATTTATATTCTGTCTATTTAATTTCAGACAGTATTTGGAGTTTTGTATAATCTACTAGATGCTCATGCACTTGTGACACCGGGTCTTGGCACACACACATTGGTAGAAGTTGGTATTTTATTATTTTTTTGGAATAAAAGTTTAACCAATATACGTATGACTTATTAGTTGGCTTGTCTAGCTATAGTGTTGGGCGCCATCACGACCTATAGGTGAAATTGGGTCGTGACAACATGGTATCAGAGCACTAGGTTCACGTAGGTCTCACAAGTTATGAGCAGACCTAATAGAGTCTTGCGGATCGGTACGGAGACGTCTGTACTTATCTTCGAGAGGCTATATGGTGTTAGGAAACTACCTTTCTTCATATTCCATCGTGCAATTGATGTAGTACTAAATATCCTTCTCTTATTCTCTCACAGATGGTGAGAACACGCTCTAATGAGATTCCAGACCAGGGAAGAGCTACTCCCCCAGTTGCTAGAGGTCGAGGCAGAGGCCGAAGGAGGGCTCCATCCCGTGGTAGAGGGCGAGGACGTCCCAGGACTATTCCGATTATGCCGCCAATGGATCCAGTAGAGAATCCCATTATTGAGGAGCAGGGCGAGGTGCCTGTGGCAGAGCCAGCTCCGGTGGACTTCACATCTGCACCGGGATTTCAGGATGTCATGGGTCGTATGCTGCGATTCATGGACAATATGACTCAGGCCGGTTTATTTCCGGCAGACCCAGCCACATCTCAGGAGGACGGGGGAGCACAGACCCCTGCCGCGCAGGCTCATGGACAGGCAGCTACTGTATATTAGACCCAGGGTGCACTACCCATGGGTGGAGTCCAGCCAGTGGCAGCAGCTACACCTGAGCCCAGGCCAGCTGTAGCCGCCGATCCTCAGAAACTATTGGACAGATGGACTAGACTACATCCTCCTTTCTTCGAGGGTGAGCGACATGAGGATATACAGGATTTCATTGATCATTGCAAGGATAGACTGTACAACATGAGGATATTGGAATCCCATGGGGTTGATTTCGCTACTTTTCAGCTAGAGGGTAGAGCCCGTAGATGGTGGCAGTCTTATGCTCTTGGCAGACCAGCAGATTCTCCTCCCACGACTTGGGACAGGTTCACCCGTATCTTCTTGGACAGGTATATTCCACCCTCCCAGAGGGAAGAGTTGCGGTTTTAGTTTGAGCAGCTCCAGCAGGGTCAGATGTCAGTGACCGATTATGAGGTGAGGTTTTCTGAATTATCTTGCCATGCACTAATGATACTCCCTACTGAGGCGGAGAGAGTGCGAAGGTTTGTAGCCGATTTACATACTGGTATTCAGGCCACTATGGCTCGAGAGGTTGAGATGGGTACTTCTTATGAGCGAGTTATGGAGATAGCCCGGAGGATTGAGGGTGTATGTCAGCGGAACCGAGAGCAGATTATGAGAGATAAGCGGTTCAGGTACTCTGGAGAGTTTAGAGGTGCTCCGTCCGGGGGCAGAGGTCAGTTCGTGAGGGGATAGTCCAGCAGACCCCCATATCCAGCACCACCACCTCCTCGAGGTGCTCCAGTGCGACCTTATCTCAGTGCTATCCCAGAGAGTTCTTACCGCCCACCAGTTATTCAGGGTCCTCCTAGTGGGTATTCAGGTCCCTAGGGCCAGACACTTAGTCAGCAGCCCATCGCACCGAAGAGTTGTTACGAGTGCGGGGATCCCAGTCACATGCGGAGGTTTTACCCCAGGCTTCGAGGTAGACCAGTACAGCAGGGTCAGCAGCCTATGCTTACTGGACCAGTTGCTCCACCAGTAGTCCGACCACCCAGAGGTGGAGGACAGGTGGGTAGGGGCCGTCCTAGAGGTGGAGGTCAGCCAGGCGGAGGCCAGACAGTTGGCGCTCCAGCTCGGTTCTATGCTTTTCCGGCTAGACCAGATGCAGAGGCCTCAGATGCTGTGATTACATGTATTATTTCTATTTGGGGCAAAGATGCCTCAGTATTATTTGATCCAGGATCTACGTATTCATATGTGTCATCTCTATTTGCTCCATTCCTAGGTGTTTCTCGTGAGTCCTTGAGTACTCCTGTATGTGTCCACTTCTGTGGGCGATTCTGTTGTTGTGAACCGGATCTACCGGTCCTATATTATTATATTCTGTGGTTATGAAACTAGAGCAGATCTCCTATTGCTTGAGATGACCGATTTTGAAATTATTCTAGGCATGGACTGGTTATCTCCACATCATGCTATTCTAGATTGTCATGCCAAGACTGTTACCTTGGCTATTCCAGCATTACCTAAGCTGGAGTGGAAAGGTTCGCCTATTAGTTCATTTAATCGAGTTATTTCTTTTATAAAGGCTCAACACATGGTTGAGAAGGGTTGTTTGGCTTATCTAGCCTATGTTCGGGATACTACTACAAAGACTTCGGCTATTGATTCAGTGCCTGTAGTTCGGGAATTCCCCGATGTATTTCCGTCAGATCTTCCAGGTATGCCACCTGATCGTGATATTGATTTCTGTATTGACTTGGCTTCAGATACCCAGCCTATATCTATCCCACCGTATCGCATGGCTCCAAAAGAATTGAAAGAATTGAAAGAACAACTTGAAGAGTTACTAGCCAAAGGGTTCGTCAGACCGAGTGTATCGCCTTGGGGTGCACCAGTATTATTTGTGAAAAAGAAGGATGGAACAATGCGGATGTGTATTGATTATCGCCAATTGAACAAAGTCACTATTAAGAACAAGTACCCGTTGCCGCGTATTGATGATCTATTTGATCAGTTGCAGGGTGCTAGGGTATTCGCTAAGATCGACTTGAGGTTGGGGTACCATCAGTTGAAGATTCGGGATTCGGATGTTCCGAAGACTGCTTTCCATACTAGATATGGTCATTATGAGTTTCTGGTAATGTCTTTTGGTTTAACTAATGCTCCGGCAGCGTTTATGGATCTGATTAACAGGGTATTCATGCCATTTATTGATTTGTTTGTCATTGTCTTCATTGATGACATATTAATATATTCGCGCAGTAAGGAGGAACATGAGCAGCATATGAGATTAGTGCTTCAGACATTGGGGGAACAAAAGCTATATGCTAAGTTCTCTAAATGTGAGTTCTGGCTTGAGTCTGTAGCATTTTTGGGACATATTGTATCGGGCGAAGGTATTAAAGTTGATCCCAAAAAGATTGAGGCAGTTCAAAATTGGCATCGTCCCACTTCGGCGACTGAGATCAGGAGTTTTCTGGGTTTGGCAAGTTATTATCGTCGGTTCGTGGAAGGTTTTTCATCTATTGCAGCACCTTTGACCAAATTAACCCAGAAGGGTGCCCCATTCCGATGGTCCGATGATTGTGAGGTGAGCTTTCAGAAGCTTAAGACATCATTGACTATAGCACCAGTGTTAGTGTTGCCTTCCGATTCGGGGATGTATACAGTGTATTGTGACGCTTCGCGCGTTGGCTTAGGTTGTGTATTGATGCAGGAAGGGCAAGTTATTGCATATGCTTCACGTCAGCTGAAGCCCCACGAAAAGAATTATCCGGTACATGATTTGGAGTTAGCTGCGATTGTTCACGCTCTTAAGATTTGGAGGCATTATCTTTATGGGGTGTCTTGTGAAGTTTGCACTGATCATCGCAGTTTGCAGCATTTGTTCAAGCAGAGGGACCTAAATTTGAGACAGCGCAGATGGCTGGAGTTACTAAAAGATTATGATATTACTATCTTGTATCATCTGGGCAAAGCAAATGTGGTTGCAGATGCCTTGAGCAGAAAGGCGGAGAGTATGGGTAGTTTGGCTTTCATTTCAGCAGAGGAAAGGCCATTAGCCTCAGATATTCAGTCCTTGGTTAACAGACTTGTGAGGCTGGACATTTCAGAGCCCAGCCGAGTTCTTGCATGTGTTGTGGCCTAATCTTCACTATTTGAGCAGATCAAGGCTCGCCAGTATGATGACCCACACCTGGTGGTTCTTCGTGAAACAGTACTACGAGGTGATACCAAGGAAGTTACTATTAGAGAGGATGGTGTTCTGTGACTCCAGGATCGTCTATGTGTTCCTAATGTGGATGGGCTGAGGAAAAAGATCCTGGAAGAGGCACACAGTTCTCGATATTCTATTCATCCAGGTGCTACTAAGATGTATCGTGACTTGAGGCAACATTATTGGTGACGATGAATGAAAAAGGACATAGTTGAGTATGTAGCTCGGTGTCTAAATTGCCACCAAGTTAAATATGAGCACCAGAGGCCAGGTGGTCTACTCCAGCAGATGACCATACCAGGGTGGAAATGGGAACGAATTACTATGGATTTTATAGTTGGGTTGCCGTGGACCTTGAGGAAGTTTGATGCAGTTTGGGTGGTTGTTGACAGGTTGACCAAGTCGGCACATTTTATTCCTGTTGTGACTACGTATACTTCAGAGAGGTTGGCCCAGATTTATATTCAGGAGATAGTTCGGTTGCATGGTGTGCCAATTTCCATCATATCAGATAGAGGCCCTCAGTTTACTTCACATTTCTGGAGAGCAGTACAGGGTGAGTTGGGGACCCGTGTAGAGCTCAGCACAGCCTTTCATCCGCAGACCGATGGACAGTCAGAGAGGACAATTCAGATTTTGGAGGATATGCTCAGGGCATGTGTGATTGACTTTGGAGGTCAGTGGGATCGTTTCCTACCTTTGGCCGAGTTTGCTTATAATAACAGTTACCAATCCAGTATCGAGATGGCTCCATTTGAGGCTTTATATGGTCGGCGATGTCGTTCACCTATCGGATGGTTTGAGCCAGGTAAGGCTAAGTTATATGGTACTGATTTGGTAAGGGATGCCTTGGAAAAGGTAAAGTTGATTCAGGAGCGACTTCGTACAGCACAGTCCAGACAAAAGAGTTACGCGGATCAGAAAGCGCGTGATATATCATTTATGGTAGGTGCAAAAAAGTTCTCTTGAAGGTTTCGCCAATGAAGGGAATTATGAGATTCGGGAAGAAGGGCAAGTTGAGCCCAAGGTTTATAGGCCCATTTGAGGTGTTGAAACGAGTTGGGGAGGTTGCTTATGAGCTTGCCTTGCCTCCCAGCCTATCGGGAGTTCATCGGATTTTTCACGTATCTATGCTCCGGAAGTATCATGCTGACCTATCACATATGTTAGACTTCAGCACAGTTCAGCTAGATAATAGCTTGGGTTATGAAGAGGAGCCAATTGCCATTGTTGATAAACAGGTTCGCCAGTTGAGATCCAAGAGGATTTCTGCAGTAAAATCTAGTGGAGGGGCCAACCTGTCGGGGAAGCGACTTGGGAGGCCGAGGAAGACATGCAGAGCAGATATCCACACTTATTCAGCACTCCAGGTATAATTCTAAACCCGTTCGAGGACAAACGTTTGTTTAAGAGGTGGAGAATGTAATGACCCAACCGGTCATTTTTAACTTTTAGAACCCCGTTCCATAAAATAAAACTTCCCGTAATTGCTTGTAATGATTTATGACTTGCGGGGATGGTTGGTTTGGGATTTGAAAGGGTTTGAGGTGAAACCGGAACACTTGGTTCCTTAAGTTGGCCTTAAAGTGCTAAGTTTGACTTCGGTCAACTTTTTGTGAAAATGACCCCGGAATAGAATTTTGATGATTCCAACAGCTCCATATGGTGATTTTGGACTTAGGAGCGTGTTCGAAATTTTATTTGGAAGTCCGTAGTTAAATTAGGCTTGAAATGGCTAAAAACAAGAATTTAAGTTTGGAAGTTTGACCGATGAGTTGACTTTTTGATACCGGAGTCGGAATCCAGTTTCGAAAATTTTCATAGCTCCGTTATGTCATTTATGACTTGTGTGTAAAATTTGAGCTCAATCGGAGTTGATTTGATAGGTTCCGACATCGAATGTAGAAGTTTAAAACTCTTAGTTTCATTAAGCTTGAATTGGGGTATGATTCATGTTTTTAGCGTTGTTTGATGTGATTTAGAGGTTCGACTAAGTTCGTATGATGTATTAGGACTTGTTGGTATATTTGGTTGAGGTCCCGAGGGACTCGGGTGAGTTTCGGATGGTTAACGGATCAAAAATTTGAGTTAAAAAGCTGCTGCAATGTTTCCTCTTTTGTTGGACATTCTGGGTTGTGATCGAGCCCAGATATCGAGCCCTGAGTCGAAGCCAGGAACGAAGCTCAGTATCGAAGCCTCGATCGAAGGCAAGGCTCGAGGGCATGATCGAAGGTAAGGCTCGAGGGCTAGGATCGAGACCCAAGCTCGATGCCCTGATCGAAGGCACATGTTCGATGCCTTGATCGAGGTCCAGGCTCGAGCCTGTGATCGAAGCCGCGATCGAGGCCCAGTTCCGAAGGTTGCTGGGCAGTTTTATAAAAAGAGGGCATTCGTCCCATTTGCCATTTTTGGCAAACTTGAGCTTGAGCAGAGGCGACTTTTGACAGATTTTCAAGGGAAAAATATTGGGGTAAGTGATTCTAACTCAGATTTGGTCTACATATACAAGTGTATCATTGTTTTTCACAATTTAATTAGTGTTTTGAGATTGAAATTTGGAAAAGTTTAGAAATCTCATAGAAACGAAATTTTGAGATTTCGGTATCGATTCGGAGTCGGATTTGAGTGAAACTGGTATGGTTGGACTCGTAATTGAATGAGTTGTCGAATTTCATAACTTTCGACGGATTCCGAGATGTGGGCCCCGCGGGCAATTTTTTAATTAATTTCGGATCTTTTCTTTAAAATATAGTATTTTCTTATAGAATTGATTCCTATAATATTTAGTGATTGTATCGAATTATTTTGGCTAGGTTCGAGCCATACGGAGTTGGATAATCGTGGAAAAGGCCTTATAGTGGATTAAACTGGAGCAAGACGAGGTAAGTCTCTTGTCTAATCTTGTGAGGGGGAAATTACCTCATAGGTGATTAAGATTAAATAATTGTTGCTAATTGTGGGGGCTACGTACACACGAGGTGACGAGAGTCCGTGCGTAGCTACTATTAATGCTAAAGTCCGGGTAGTTTAGAACTCAAAGCATGTATTACTTGTGTAAATTTTATTCTTTGATTAATTAATATTAATTGATATATATGAATATATTGTAAATTGTTTGATAAAGATATGAAAGGATAAAAATCTCATAGGCTTGATTTCTATTTAAATTAATTAATTGTCAAAAAAAATTGTTCTCCTCCCAAATTTTTCTTATAATAAACATACTGTCCTTCCGGAGGCATATAAGAAAATGTCCTCCTTTCTTGTGGAGCGGGCCGAACGCCTCGGCAGGATAGATGCATCTATGGATCGCGCCGCACGTCCCTCGGCAGTGTACACGGCACTCTGGATCGGGCCGTACGTCCTCGGCAGAAATCGTTCTTAATAATAATAATTACACGATACTTTAATAATTTATTTCAGCTTGAGAAGCTAATTAATAAATTAAAAAATCCTTTGAATTTAATGAATTATTATTCTTGCTTATTTATGAAATTAATTGTTACTCCTGTAAATGAGATTTAAATTGATAAATTAGAATTTTTCTCAATTGAAGGAATTTAATTAATATATTGAGAATTGTTACATTTGAAGGAATTTGATTATCTCTGCTGATTAAATAAATTATTGTAAATTCTGTAAATCATGTTGATTTAAATATTCTAGTTATTATTATTGACCCATAGTGAGTGTCAAAGTCGGCCATCTCGTCTCTACCACTTCGAGATTAGGCTTGATACTTACTGGGTACACATTGTTTACGTACTCATACTACACTTGCTGCACTTTTTGTGCAGGATCTGAGACAGGTACTAGTGGAGGACCTATCATCACATACCCACGTCATCCCAAGGCATAGTGGTGAGCTGCCTTTCTGAGCCGTTCTGCAGCTACCAATGTCATTGGTAGAAGTTGGTATTTTATTATTTTCTTGAAATAAAAGTTTAACCAATATACGTATGACTTATTAGTTGGCTTGCCTAGCTGTAGTGTTGGGCGCCATCACGACTTATAGGTGAAATTGGGTCATGACATAGGATATTATGAAGTGGTAATGTATTGCCAATACAGAGGATTCTGATAAAATTGATTTATTAAACTTTCCTACATATTTTTAATAAGAATTTAATAGATAAATTTTATTAATTTTAAAATATTAAATATTAAAAATTAGCATAGAAGGTATTGTAGTCCAAAAATAAGTTATTACAATTATGCCCTTTACCTAAGAGTTCTCTGTTTAATATTTTAGGGCTATTTTGGTATATTAATATTATATCTATACTTTTATAATAATATAGGCTCTCATTTTTCTAAATGAATTTGGACAATATAACACATTCTCAAATTAAACTAGTAAGAGGACATTATAATACGTTTTCAAATTAAATTAGTAATAGAAATTTTGAAGAAGTATATCCTAAAAGTAATAGGATTACATAACTAAAGATATTTACTTGTTCAATTTTATATGAATTAGATAGCCCGAAAGTAATTATACTAATAGGATTCCTAAAAGTAATCATGTAGGATTCCTAACGTGTAGTATTATGTGCTAAAACTAATAGGATTATAAGGCTAATATCTAGAATTCTAGTTATGTCCTTTTATTATGAGTTATTATGCTTAATATTATAAGGTTATTTTTATAAACCAACATTGTATTCATGCTTTTATAATAATATAGATAGATATAGATATAGATTAAAAGCATAAAGACCCTTAGAGAAATGTCGTTCGCCCTTTTTTCCCTTTTAAAATAGAGTTTACACTAGACAAAATAGTCATTTAATTATTTTTCTAACATTTAAGATTACAAATCAATTAAAATTTAAAATTTTCCTTGTTTGAACTATCTAAGAATTCCTAATATTTGGAAATTTAAAATTGTGTAAGATTTAACTATATATAAATTCTTTCCATATTTGATTGATATACAACTTCTTCCCTAAGGTTTGCACAATTAATTTTTCTTTTTTTCCCGACAAAGAAAATCTTTCACTTTCTTTTAATTCTTAAGGTACAAAACTTACGTGCACATACCCACATGCAAATGAATTACCAAATTTATCCGTGATCCATCCTACTTATTAGCGATTTGAGATATTTTAAGATTTTTGATCTCTTTAGTTGATCAAAACTTGAGACATTATCAGAAAATTTATAAGCTTTGGCATTTGATTCTCACTTAGAAAATAACGTAAAATAAATAAAAAGGAGAGAATACATTGGCAAGAATTGAACCACCAAAATTCACGGCAGTATCACGATGTATAATACTCATTTTATTCTTTTGTAAGATAAAATTAGTAATAGGAAGTTTTAAGAAGTATATCCTAAAAGAAATAGGATTACATGGCTAAAGATATTTACTTGTTAAATTTTATATGAATTAGACGGCCCGAAAGTAATTATACTAATAGGATTCCTAAAGGTAATCATGTAGGATTCCTAATGTGTAGTATTATGTTCTAAAACTAATAGGATTATAAGGCTAATATCTAAAATTGCGGTTATGTCATTTTATTATGAGTTATTATGCTTAATATTGTAAGGTTATTTTTGTAAACTAACATTGTATTCATGTTTTTATAATAGTACTAGTCTCTATATACGTGCGTTGCACGTAAATCTTTAGTCAATTATTTTTATGATATAGCAATAAATTAAAGTTATTAAAATATTTTATATACAAGAGGAAAGAATTGCTTTGAATATCAATGTTATTACATTAACATAAAACTTGAATTCCAACTATTGGATGTTCGTCTTAACCCGCAAAGATGATCTATTTGTTATTATGCTATAAGAACAAATACTATCTAAAATACTTAACTAATTATATTACCTTTGAAGGTTAAGACGATGTCCAATAATTGAAACATAGTTCTTGACGATGCTATAACAATTTGCAATTTTTACCTTTTCATGTAGTACATTAAGTATAAATATTAGCTAGAATTTGCATATTTGGTTATTTATAAAAATTCAAAATAAAGTTGACTTTCGATATAATTTTTACCCAATTACTTATCAAGGAGATGTAATTAAAGATTTATTGACTTAGCTTGATGCATGACTAAATATCTTTAACTTTATGACATCCACTTATAAATAAGCTATGTATTCAAGTTAATAAAATACTAAAAGTATGCATTAGCTTGTAGTCCGATTTTCGTTGTCAAACACCTTATAAGATAGAGACGAAGGTAGGGATTACAAAACCAAGTTTGCTTAACCTTCGGAAAGAATTATATAATAATAATAATAATAATAATAATAATAATAATAATAACAATAATAATAATAATAATAATAAAAAAAAAAAAAAGAATTGACTATTTAGTAGCCGAGTAATTATAAAACACATTTAGTGGCTATTATATATGCTTTCCGTAGCTTTTTATGGCTTCTATAACTTAATTTCTTTATTTATCCTCAAAATAAAATACCAACAACGTTTATAATTTTTTATTACAACATTCTTATTTTTTTCCTTGTGTAATCCAGATGAAACTTTGATTTATAAAAGAAAAAGGGCAATTCTAAGTTTTTGGGTTAATTGAAATGAAAACAATTGTCAATTTGAATTGGAAACGATTTCAAATTCATGGCCAGTTGACCAAAATTTAGGGAGGCAGAATTTTAGTTGAATCAAAATTCGACATAGACAGAATTATAATAATATAGATATAGATAGATAATTACTAGGCACAATAGACAATTCATCACTTATTATTTCACTTATCAAGAAAAATATTAAATTTCATACTTAATTTCATGAGTTATTTGACGATACACATACTTTTAGGAATAATAAAAGAATTAAAAACAAATTGATTCCCTTTTGATTTATTTGCGTTGGGAATTTTGAGGACAAGGAGTACTGTAATTTAGAAAAATAGAATTTCTCATGAAAATCTTAAGGCTATAATAATTTTTCTCATTTCTAAGTTCATAATTTTTTTTTTTTTTTGTGGTGACACCAAAATGAGAAAAAATCATCTTTTCAAATTCAAAAGTTACACGAAATACTGGAGGGAAAGTAAAATGACAAAAGTCGACTTTCAATTACTATACCTTCCCTCCAATATTTTTGTGTCCAATAAATCATGAATTCCCACCCACTAGATTAACTTGAATCCAACTTTAATACAAATACATACACTCCAAAAGAAACAACAAATCCCTACGCCCAGACTTTTTCTTCTTTTCTATCAATCGGTTTATATTTCTCCAGCACCAAAATGGGGGTTTTCCCATTTTGGGAACAACTTACTCCAACCCTTCCTCCATATTTTCCCCCAAAAGAGAATATTCTTTTTTATATTTTTCTCTCTCTTCTATATTATATTATTATCTTTCATTTCAATTTTTTTTTTTTAAATTTCATTAAACAAATTCCATCTTTTATTTTCATTAATTTGTAATTTCCATTAAAACAATTCCATAAAATTTTAAATAATATAATTTGTAAGCAATTATTATAGATTAACTAATAATTCAAATAAAAGTGAAATCATTGTGATACAAGATTAATTAAATACATATTACATAACGATAAAATTCATTCGAAATACTACATAAATATTCAACTTCAACCTCTAGTATTCTCCCATAAATGATCTATTAATGCATTACGAAATGCAAAATGAGCATCTTTGTCCTTAATTCTTATATGTCGAGCTAAAATTTCTTGAAATCATTGATTTTCATCTTTGTCCTTTTATTCGCACCTTTCAATTTTAGCAACATCTAATATTTTATATTTGTACCATTCATTTTTTGAGGTGATTATATATTTTTTGTACAATTATAACTTATAATAAAATTAACTTACAATTTTACATAAAAATAATAAATGCACAAAAATTAATTTATCAAAATTATACGCCAAAGTTAAGATGTAAAATTAATATTATAAAGATATTACATAGATATAATTAAGTATATATAAAGAGATAAATTAAAAGAATTAAATAATAAATAATAATAAAATAGGCATGAATAGTAATAGGGGAGATGAATAGTGTACCCCATATTTGGAGGAACACTATTCATGCCTTATTTTCCCATAATGGGGGCAATTTTTGCCATAATGAAGCTCCAACCCTCCCTCATTTTTGCCCCCAAAATGGGGGATGAATAATGTTCCTCTAAATATGGGGGTACACTATTCATCTCCCCCATTACTATTCATGCATATTTTAATATTATTTTATTATTTAACTATTTTAATTTATCTCTTTATATATACTTAATTATGTTTGTGTAATATCTTTATAATATTAATTTTATATCTTAACTTTGGCGTATAATTTTGATAAATTAATTTTTGTGCATTTATTATTTTTATGTAAAATTATAAGTTAATGTTATTATAAGTTATAATTGTACAAAAAATATATAATCATCTCAAAAAATGAATAATGCAAATATAAAAAGATGCTCATTTTGCATTTCGTAATGCATTAATAGATCATTTATGGGAGAATACTAGAGATTGAAGTTGAATATTTATGTAGTATTTCGAATAAATTTTATCGTTATGTAATATGTATTTAATTAAGCTTATATCACAATGATTTTACTTTGATATCTATAATTTGTTTAATCAGCAGAGATAATCAAATTCCTTCAAATGTAACAGTTCTCAATATATTAATTAAATTCCTTCAATTCAAATAGTTTTCAATTTATCAATTAAACCTCATTTACAGGAGTAACAATTAATTCCTTAACAAGAAAGAATAATAATTCATTAAATTTCAAGGATTTTTTAATTTATTAATTAGCTTCACAAGCTGAAATAAATTATTAAAGTATCGTGTAATTATTATTATTAAGCACGATTTCTGCCGAGGACGTACGGTCCGATCCAGAGTGTCGTGTACACTACCGAGGGACGTGCGGCGCGATCCATAGATGCATCTATCCTGCCGAGGCGTTCGGCCCGCTCCACAAGAAAGGAGGATATTTTCTTATGTGCCTCCGGAAGGAGAGTATATTTATTATAAGATGAATTTGGGAGGAGAACAATTTCTTTTAACAATTAATTGATTTAAACAGACAATCAAGCCTATGAGATTTTCATCCTTTAATAACTTTATCTAACAATTCACAATATATTCATATAGATATCAATTAATATAAATAAATCAAAGAATACAATTTACACAAGAAGGCATGCTTTGAGTCATAAACTACCCGGACTTTAGCATTAATAGTAGCTACGCATGGACTCTCGTCACCTCGTGCGTACGTAGCCCCCCACAATTAGCAATAATTATTTAATTTTAAATCACATATGAGATAATTTCCCCCTCATAAGATTAGACAAGAGACTTACCTCGTCTTGCTCCAATTTAATCCACTATAGGGCCTTTTTCACGATTATCCAACTCCGTCTGGCTCGAATCTAGCCAAAATAATTCGATAAAATCACTAAATATTATAGAAATCAATTCTATAAGAAAATACTATATTTTTAAGAAAAGATCCCGAAATTAATTAAAAATTTGCCCGCGGGGCCCATATCTCGGAATCCGGCGAAAGTTACGAAATCCGATAACTCATTAAATTACGAGTCCAACCATACCAGTTTCACTCAAATCCGACTCTGAATCGATACCGAAATCTCAAACAATTCGTTTCTATGAGATTTCTAAAAATTTCCTAAATTTCAATCTCAAAAGACTAATTAAATTGTGAAAACAATAATATACTTGTATATGTAGACCAAATCTGAGTTAGAATCACTTACCCCAGTGTTTTTCCTTTGAAAATCTGTCAAAAGTCATCTATGCTCAAGCTCAAGTTCGTCAAAAATGGCAAATGAGACGAATGCCCTCTTTTTATAAAACTGCCCAACAGCCTTCGGAACTGGTCCTCGAACTGAGCCTCGATCGCGGCTTCGATCACAGGCTCGAGCCTGGACTTCGGTCATGGCCTCGATCAGGGCATCGAGATTGGGCCTTCGATCAGGACATCGAGACTGGGCCTTCGATTGTGACCCTCGATCTTGGGTCTTGATCCTGGCCCTCGAGCCTTGCCTTCGATCATTGCCCTCGAGCTGGACCTTCGATTATCGCCCTCGAGTTGGACCTTCGATCATGGCTTCGATACTCTAGCTCGAGCCTGTACCTCGTCAACCCTGGGCTCGATACCTGGGCTCGATATCTAGCTCGATATCTGGGCTCGATCACAGCCCAGAATGTCCAACAGAAGAGGAAAAATTGCAGCAGCTTTTTAACTCAAATTTTTGATCCGTTAACCATCCGAAACTCACCCGAGGCCCTCGGAACCTCAACCAAATATACCAACAAGTCCTAAAATATCATATGAACTTAGTCGAACCTCTAAATCACATCAAACAACGCTAAAACCATGAATCATACCCCAATTCAAGCTTAATGAAACTAAGAGTTTTCAACTTCTACATTCAATGTCGGAACCTACCAAATCAACTCCGATTGATCTCAAATTTTACACACAAGTCATAAATTATATAACGGAGCTATGAAAATTTTCGGAACTGGATTCCGACTCCGGAATCAAAAAGTCAACTCATCGGTCAAACTTCCAAACTTAAATTCTTATTTTTAGCCATTTCAAGCCTAATTTAACTACGGACTTCCAAATAAAATTTCGAACACGCTCCTAAGTCCAAATTTACCATACGGAACTGTTGGAATCATCAAAATTTTATTCCGGGGTCATTTTCTCAAAATGTTGACCGAAGTCAAACTTAGCACTTTAAGGCCAACTTAAGGAATCAAGTGTTCCGGTTTCACTTCAAACACTTCCAAATCTCGAACCAACTATCCCCGCAAGTCATAAATCATTACAAGCACCTACAGGAAGTTTTATTTTAGGGAACGAGGTTCTAAAAGTTAAAATGACCGGTTGGGTTATTACAAAATCCCTATTTTGGTCAAGGTTGGAGATGCCCGCCATCCAGCCATCACCTTTGCAGGCCTCTATAACCAGTAAACAAACTCATCTCTCTTTCTATTTTAGATCTTTCTGTTTTTCTAAATTTTTGTGCATTTATTTTGTGCATCTAGCCTTCTTCGTTAGATTATGTTCACTTTCTTTGCTAATTCTTATGGTACATGTATCAATCTAGTGTGATTTATGGTGTGTCGTTGTGATGGATAATTTGGCATCGCTAGTATTTTTGATTAATTTTGTAAAGTCACCGTTGGAATACTATATATATATACACACACCTATTTACCCAAAAAAAAAGGACACTATGCTTTATAATTCTAATGAAATTTGTGGGTAGGATGACATTATAATCAGAAAAAAAACTTCTAGCATGAGAAAATTATAATTTGCAATCTAGAGAATATATAATATTTTGAGTCATAGATGCATAATAATTTACTATGTAGTACTCCGTAATACTTATTTTTTATTCTATTATTTGCTTTACTAATTAATGTTAGATTTATGGTCGAAGTTTGAAGATATATTTTGCTTAAATCATGATATCAAAAAGTAAATATTATAATTATAACTTTGTTCTTTTTACGCAGGTACAAGAAGATTGAAATTGATTCAAGATTGATGTTCATTAGAGAAGTGATGCTACACTGGCACATGAGGAAGCAATATACTTTTGTCTTTTTTAATGTACAACTAGACTTTGTATGAATTCATCCTCTATATATAGGTGTCACGACCCAAAATCCCACCACAGGTGTTGTGATGGCACCTAGTCTTTAAGACTAGGTAAGCCGATTTCTATTACATTTTGAAGCCATTTTTTTAATTAAATAAGCAACCAAAACTAACAGCGGAATAAATATGAATATACAACCTCCCAAGACTGGTAGTACTGAGTCACGAACTCTAACTGAATATATGGAATGATCACGAGGACCGAATATACAATACCGTTTGATTAAAAATTAACAGTACAATGAAATGAAAAGACTTCAAGGGACTGCGACGACCAAGCAGCTCTACCTTGAATCCTTACGGTCCCGCTTTAACTATGCTCAAGTCCGATATCTCCAATACCTGGCTCTGCACAAAAATATGCAGAAATGTAGCATGAGTACACCACGGTCGGTACCCAGTAAGTATCAAGACTAACCTCAGTGGAGTAGAGACGAGGTACAGTCAAGACATTCACTAGTCTAATAGCCTATGCAATATAATATACAAGATAGTAGGAAACAGATAACAATAAGGACATCATAAAACAACCAGTTATATGCACAGCAAGACAACAAACACCATTTAATATAGTTCAACAAATAATAAATACAAGTACACCTAATTAAATCAAATTCTTCAATTAAATATCCTTCACATATAATTCTACCAAATAACTCTCTTTCAGATATAATTTTCCTCAAAAAAATATCTTTCAAATATAATTCTTTCATGTAATACTTTCTAAATAAAAATCCTTCCAAATAAATATTTTGAATATAATTCTTCAATTAAAAAGTTACCATGTGACACCTCATTTCATAATCATAAAAATACGGGTCTTAGCCCATTTTCATATTTTTCATAAACACGGGTTTCAGCCCATTTTTCATATCTCCACGGCACTTCGTGCCCATAATTAAATTATCATATTTTTCCGGCACCTCGTGCCCTCATTTCATATCATAACTGCATGGATAATTCACATGCCAATATCCTCAATGTATATAATATCCACATGATCAATTTATTTTCATTACAGTGAGTTTAGAATTTTTAAATCAAGTAAGAAATCAACAAAGAATTGAATTTATTTTTAGAAATCATTTGGGTGAAGAAAATAACATTGCACTTAAATTAAAACATATGATAAACTACTGGTTTGGTTGTAAAACTATTTAATTTGAAACATAATAATAATTTTTTTATTTAAATTAACTTAATCATCGAAAATCAGTAAGAAAAACCAGAAATATACTTCTTCAGAATCTCGTACTAAAAAGTCAAAGCCAACACAACACAACTAGGAGCACAAAACACATTATAATAAAGTCAACTACTACATCACGGAAGAAGACAAAAATTTACATATTAAATGAAACAAAATCACCAAGGCAAGAACATAAATAAATAAATATCAACAGGGCATCAACTTCCTTGCCTTGAGATAGGAAATAAATTTACCTATCGGCGATGCCGTGTTACCTTTCCATTCCAAAACAGGCTCCCTTAGAAATTGAAATCGGACTATCTTCGATCTACAATCAACGTTGGCATGACAAGAAGCCAACCAATCCATACCCATTATAACATCAAATTCTACCATATCTAACTCGATTAGGTCCGCTACGGTAGATCGACTATGAGCTACTATTATACAACCTTTATATACTCGCTTAGCTATTATTGAGTCCCCAACAGGTGTAGACACCTCAAAAGGTTTAATATATTCAAGTTTTATTCCAAACTTACTAGCAACCAATAGAGTAACATATGATAAGGTGGAAACTCCCGAAGTACCGCCTCATAGTCCCAAATTATAAATAAATTCACAATATCTCATTTCTTATATTACCGCGAGAGCCTTCACATTTAATTTTAAAGAAATTATTTTTTCCCGAAATAGCATCCTGCGTTTTAGCCATCCTTATCACACCGCATGACTTCTAGTAGTTCTCTTACTAGCCATGCGTTTCAAGCCACCCTGATCTCACCGCATGCGTTTCAACACCCTGACCTTATATCACCGCATGACTTCTAGTAGTTTTCCTACTAGCCACGCGTTTCAAGCCACCCTTATCTCACCGCATGCGTATCAATATCACAATATTTCACAAATCGCACCTCAAGTGCCCAAATATCACAGCATAATACAACTTGCACCTCAAGTGCCCAAATATTACAGCATTTCACAAATTGCACATCAAGTGCTCAAATCTTACAACATATCACAGATTGCACATCAAGTGCTCAAATCTTACAACATATCAGAAATTGCACATCAGGTGCTCAAATCTTACAACATATCACAAATTGCACATCAAGTGCTCAAATCTTATAACATATCACAAATTGCACATCAAGTGCCCAAATATTACAACTTGCCACAGAAAACAATAATACATTATTTTCCACAATAAGGAGCTCATGGCTCGGTCATAATATGCACAACACCCAAAAACAATCAATAGAGATAGAAATTACTCAACATAAAGCAAAGTCTTCATAAAATTCAAATTTTCAATAATTATATAAACACCTCTTTTTAAGCTCATTTAATTAATTATTTGCAGAGGAAAAATCCATAATGAAATTAAATTTCAATAATTATCAAACCAACAAATTCACGGAATTACATAAATAATCAAGTAACAATCACATCAAATTATCATATAACAACAGATTCAACAACAACAAGAATTTAGGCATGACTAATAGATGATTAAATATATACTAACAATTATTCAATTTACCACACAATATGTTCAAGACTTTAACTCAATAAAATTTACACATATAAGCCCGAGTACGTACTCGTCACCTGGCGTACACGGCTTTTCATATTTCACAAATGGCACATAAGACTCGATGCCTAAGGGGTAATTCCTCCACTCGAGGTTAAGCAAGACGCTAACCTTGCCGATATTCCAAAATCGCCTTCTTGCTCGAATTGACCTCCAGACCGCTCAAATCTATCCAAATTAATTGCATAACTTCATTAAAATTCGTCAGAAACAATTCCGGATAATAATATGCCGACTTAAAACTTTATTCCAAAAAGTCAACAAAAGTCAACGCGGGGCTTGTCCCTCGGAACCCGACATAATTTTCATGAAATTCGAACACCCATTCCGATACGAGTTCAAACCATACCAATTTTATCGAATTCCAATAACAACTCGACCTCCAAATCTTAAATTTTTATTTTTGGAAGATTTTATAAAAATCTTAATTTCTTCCATTAAAATCCGAATTAAATGATGAATATAATCATAGATTCATGAAATATAAACACTTTAGTATATAGAACACTTATCCCAATCCATATGGTGAAAATCGCCTCAAATATCGCTTCAATCCGAGCTCCATAGCTCCAAATATGTTAAAAATGGCTGAAACCTCGAAATATAGCTACTGCCCAGGTATTTACTCTTCGCGATCGCGAAGCACAAAATTTTTCAGCTCCAAAATTGCTCTTCGCGATCGCGGAAAACCATTTGCGATCGCGAAGAACAAACTCCCCAACTCTTCCAGACAGCCTCTATTATAATGGTCATAACGTTTTGTACAAAATTTCAAATTATGAATGGTTTAAATTTCTGAAAACTAGATTCCAAGGGATATAATTTTTATTTGTTGCTCATCTCATAATTCCTTATATATTTCTAGATATAAGCTTCCAAAGTCAACCCTATGCAACAGAGATTTTCAAACTCTTCCCGGACAGCCTGTAGTGTATCCACCATAACTTTTTGTACACACCTCCAAATTACAAATAGTTTACATTTCTGAAAATTAAACACAAAGGGCTACAACTTTTATTTTGGATCATCTCCAAATTCCTTATAGATTGCGAGATATAAGCTTCCAAAATTAGGTCAGTGCAGCAGAAAATTTCCTCTACGCGATCGCGAAAGGCCTTCCGCGATCGCGATTCACTGGCCATTTTTCCCCATTTTGTGCTTCGCGATCGCGGCTAATTCCACGCGATCGCATAGCACACTGCTGTAGCCAAAAACCAGCAGTTATAAATGGCCTAAAAATAGTCCAAAACTACTCCGAAACTCATCCGAGCCCCTCGAAACCCCATCCAATCACACCATCCAGTCCCATAACATAACACGGACCTGCTCGAGGCCTCAAATCACATCGAATAATATCAAAACGACGAATCACACCTCAAATCAAAATCTATGAACTTTGAACTTTCAAATTCTATATCTTGTGCCGAAACACATCAAATCAATCCGGAATGACTTCAATTTTTGCACACAAGTCATAATTGACATAACAAAGCTATTCAAATTTTAAGAATCGGATTCCAACCCCGATATCAAAAAGTCAACCCCCCGGGCAAACTTTTCAAAAATTCGACTTTCGCCATTTCAAGCTTAATTCCACTACGGACCTCCAAATAATTTTTCAGACACGCTCCTAAGTCCAAAATCACCCAACGGAGCTAACGGAACCGACGGAACTCCATTCCGGACTCGTTTTCATACATTCCAACTATGGTCAAAATCCTAAGACTTAAGCTGCCGTTTTAGGGATCGAGTGTCCCAAATCACCCCGAATCATCCGGTAACTGAATTCAACCACGCACGCAAGTCAATACACATAATACGAAGCTGCTCAAGACCTTAAGTCGTTGAACGGGGCATTAATTCTTAAAACGACAAGTCGGGTCGTTACACTAGGTAGCCAATCATATTGCTATGTATTCATTCATCACAAATTGGTTACATCTAGTGACAAATAATTTGTCCCGAAATATCGTCTTATTAATAACATGATTATATTTTTAACTACAAGTTAACGTAATTTGATGACAATTGAAATTGTCCCTAATTAATACACATACAGTAACAAATTAGTTTTGTCACTAATAGCACAATTTTTAGTGACATAAAAATAGTTTCAGCTATGAATGTTTTTCCTTTTTCAGACCAAAAAATAGGTCACTAAATTATATGTTTAGAGACAAAAATTACTTTTGTACTTAAAACAGTCTCTTTTAGTGACGTAATCACATTCTTTTAACTACAAATTACATTTAGCTTTAGAGACAATTGGCATCGTCACTAATTAAAATTATAGTTAGTGACGAATTAGATTCGTTGGTATTAAAGGACTTTTTAGCAACGACTTGATACCTTTAACAACAATTTTTTTACATTTTTCAAGACAAATATGTTCGTCACAAATACTCGGCATTTGGGAACGAAAAAGAATTTCATCCCTAATATAACTTGATTTAGTGACGAATCACAAAATTGTCTTTGTATATTTTTAGTGACGGTGTTTTCGAGACGAAAGATTGACAGATTATTTTTTGTCACAAAAGATTATTTGTGACCAAATATGACTTTTAAGTGATAAAATAATTTGTCATTGATAATCAAATTTGTTGTAGTGAAGTGAAGATTAATGCATCAGATGTCCCTAAGATAGCTTTTAGGACCCGCTATGGTCATTATGAGTTCTTGGTGATGTCATTTGGTTTGATTAATGCACCAACAACCTTCATGGATTTGATGAACCGAGTGTTCATCCTTATTTGGATTCTTTTATGATGGGTTTCATTGATGATATTCTGGTTTACTCTAGTAGTAGAGAGGAGCATGAATAGCACCTACGGATTGTACTTCAGACTTTGAAGGATCGTCAGATATATGCTAAGTTTTCGATGTGTGAATTATGATTGGACTCAGTTGCCTTTTGGTGTCAAGTTGTGTCTTCTAATGGTATCAAGATGGATTCTAAGAAGATTCAGGAAGCTCATAATTGGCCTAGACCTATTTCAACTAAAGAGATTTGGAGCTTCTTCGGTTTGGCGGGCTACTATCGCCAGTTTGTGAGGGGATTTTCATCTATCTAAGCCCCATTGACCAAGTTGACTCGAGAGGTCGCTCTTTTCAGATGGTCTGATGAGTGTGAGGAGAGCTTTCAGAAGCTCAAGACTGCCTTGACTACATCCCCAGCGTTGGTATTGCCCACAGATTTGAGGTCTTACGCTGTGTATTGTGATGCATCGCGCATTGGACTTGGTGCGTTATTGATGCAGAATGGTAAGGTGGTTGCCTACGTGTCTCGTCAATTGAAGTTCCATGAGAAGAACTACCATATTCATGATTTGGAGTTAGTAGCCATTGTTCACGTGCTCAAGATTTGGAAGCACTATTTATACGGCGTGCCATATGAGGTGTACATGAACCATCGGAGTCTCCAACATTTATTCAAGCAAAAGGATCTTAATTTGAGATAGCGGAGATGGTTGGAGTTATTGAAAGACTATGACATCACAATATTGTATCATCCAGGGAAGGCTAACGTGGTAGCCGATGCCTTAAGTATGAAGGCGGAGAGCATGAGTAGTTTGGCATTTATATCGGCAGTGGAGAGGCCATTGGCCATGGATGTTCAAGATATGGCTAACAGGTTCGTGATGTTGGATATTTTGGAGCTTCCTAGGATTCTTGCTTGCATTGTGGCTCAATCATCTTTGTTGGAGCACATCAAGGCTTGCCAGTTTGATGATCCTCACTTGTTGGTATTGAAGGATATGATATGGCGGAGTGGTGCTAAGAAGGTCGTGATTGAGTATGATGGTGTTATGCGGCTTCAGGGCCAGATTTGTGTTCCGAATGTTGATGGGTTGAGAGAGTTGATCCTTCAGGAGGCTTATAGCTCACGGTATTTTATTCACCCAGGTGTCACAAAGATGTATCGTGACTTGAAGCATCATTATTTGTGGCGAAAGATGAAGAAAATATATTGTTGAACATATCTAATTGTGTTTGAATCGTCAAAAAGTGAAATATGAACATCAGAAACCCGGTGTTTTGACTAAGAGGTTGGTGATACCAGAGTGAAAGTGGAAGCGCATCATTATGGACTTTGTGGTAGGCCTAGCATGAACCTTGAGGAAATATGATGTTGTTTGGGTCAGTATGGACCGATTGACCAAGTCCACGCATTTTATTCCGATGATGACTTCCTACTCTTCAGAGCGGTTGGCTCAAATTTACATAAGGGAGATAATTCGCTTGGACAGTGTGCCTATTTCTATCATCTCAGACTGTGGCATGTAGTTCACTTCATACTTTTGGAGAGCCGTGCAGCATGAATTGGGCATGCAGATTGAGTTGGGTACTATCTTTCTCCCTCATACAGATGGGCAGTTCGAGCAGACCATTCTGATTTTGGAGGATATGTTAAGGTCATGCACTATTGATTTTGAAGGTCAGTGGGACCAGCTTCTACCTCTAGTGGAGTTCATCTACAACAACATCTACTAGTCGAGTATCCAGATGTCCCCTTATTTGGCCTTATATGGGAGGCGATGTCGTTCTCCGATTAGTTGATTTGAGCCAAGTGAGGCTAGATTGTTAGGCACAGATTTAGTTCATGATGCTTTAGAGAAGGTGTAATTGATTCAAGCGGCTTCACACAGCGCAATCCAAGCAAAAGTGTTGTGCGGATAGGAAGGTTCTTGATATGGATTTCATGGAGGGTGAGAAGGTTCTTCTTTGAGTTTTGCTTATCAAGGACATGATGCGACTTGGAAAGAAGAACAATTTCAACCCGAGGTTTATTGGCCCATTTGAGATCTTAGAGAGGGTTAGGGAGGTTGCTCATAGGCTTGCATTGCCTCCAAGCCTAGTAGGGGTACATCTGGTATTTCATGTTTTCATGCTTCAGAAGTACCATGAAGATAGGTCACATGTTTTGGACTTCAGTATGGTGCAGCGTGATGAGAATCTGACCTATGAGGAAGAGTTGATGGCTATTTTAGATCCGCATGTTCGAAAGTTGAGGTCTAAGGATATTCCCTTGGTGAAAGTGCGTTGGAGAGGTCAGTCGACTGAGGAGGTTACTTGGGAGTCTGATTCCGACATGAGAAGTAGATATCCACATCTTTTTACTAGTCTATGTATATTTTTATATCCGTTCAAGGACAAGCGTATCTTTTAGCGGTGGAGAATATAACGATCCGATAGGTCGTTTTGAGTACTAGTTCCCCTTTTTATGAAGGGTGATGTTGTGTCGTTTGTTGGTATTGTTGTTCTTATTTTTCTATTCGAATTGCGGGATTCAGCTTTGTGGCTTCGTAAATATCTTTGAAAGGCTTATTCAAAGTTGTGGTAGAAGTATGGCTTGTGGTGTATTCAGTAGTACCTTCCTTTACTTTCTCCTTTTATATCTCCTTACTTATGTACCTGTTAACAACTCTCACACGTTGCCATCATGTTATTATACTTGATATTTTATTTTTTCTCTCGTTATTTTCCATTATTTAACTGCACATGTTTATATGTAGGTGTCTTGTCTTAGTGTAACCACCCGGTCGGTCGTTCCGAGAGTTATAGTCCCGTTTCCCCCATTTCTGCTTCTTTATGTGTTGTTCAGCTGTGTTGTGTTATATCGGGTTGGTAGGTTTGTGTCCGGAGTAGTTTCGGAGTGGAATGAGACACTCAGTCTCTTATTTAGAAGGTTAAATTGGAAAAGTCAATCGGATATTGACTTGTGAGTAAACAATCTTGGATTGGGATTTTTTCCGGTTCGGATAGCTCCGTTAGGTAATTTTGGACTTAAGAGCGTGTCCAGAATATAATTTGGAGGTCCGTGGTAGAATTAGGCTTGAATTGGCCAAGTTGGAAATTTGGTCATTTACGGTCGGCAGTGAAAAATTTGACATCGGAGTCGGAATGGAATTCTGGGAGTTGGATTAGATTCATAGTGTCATTTGTGACATGTGTGCAAAATTTGAGGTTATTCGGACGGGGTTTGATAGGTTTCGGTATCAGTTGTGGAAGTTTGAGGTTTCAGGTCCATTAATCTTGAATTGGTGTGCGATTCATGTTTTTGTTATTGTTTGATGTGATTCGAGAGCTCGATTGAGTTTGTATGATATTTTAGGACTTAATGGTACCTTTGGTTGAGGTTCCGGAGGCCTCGGGTGTGTTTCAGGGTGAGTTTTGAGCGAGTCCGGGCATTTCCGAACCTCAGGTATGGTTCTGGTGCTTTGAATTTCGTGGACCTTAGCAAAATTTCGCGGACCGCATAATTCTGCCGCGGCCGCACTCCAGGGGAAAAATTCTGCAGATCCGCTGGTCCGACTTCGGAAGCCTATATCTTTTGATCTTCAAGAAAATTTGAGATGATTCAAAAACAAAAGTTGTATCCCTTCGTGTCTAGATTCCAGAAAGGTAACGAAGTCATTATTTGGACATCTGTAGAGAATTTCATGGCCAAAATACCAAAGCCTAGCAGTGCAGCCACCAAAAAGTGCGGCCGCACTAGTTTTTCGCGACCGCAGGACCTGGGAGGCATGGCCGCGCTTGGAATTTCGCGGACCGTATAGTGGGAGTTCAGAGGGTGCACTATATAAACGGGGTTTAGGACATTATTTCACATTTTGGACCTAGGGAGCTCGGTTTGTGGCGATATTTTGTGAGTTTTTCAAGAAATTCATCGGGGTAAGTGATTCTAACTCGAATTTGGTTAATATACATGAATATATCAATAATTTCATCATCTGATTAGTACTTTGAGGTGGAGATTTGGGGAAATTTGTAGAAACTTCATAAAATGAATTTTTGGGATTTGAATGTTGATTCGAAGTCGGATTTGAGTGAAATTAGTATGGTTGGACTCGTGAGTGAATGGGCGTTCGTAATTTGTGACTTTTACCCAATTTTGAGTCGTGGGTCCGGGGGCCGGGTTTGAGCCAATTTCGGGTTTTTGGTCTAAATTGGTAGTTTTCTTGTGGAATTCATTCCATTAGCGTATATTGATGGTACTGTACTGATTGTGAATATGTTCGGAGCATTTGGAGGCCAAGTCGAGAGGCAAGAGCATCGTGGGGTAGAGATTTGACCGGTTTGAGTTAAGTAACGATTGTAAATCTAGTCCTGAGGGTATGAAACCCCAGATTTCATATCATTTTACTATTTTGAGGTGACGCACATGCTAGGTGACGGGCGTGTGGGCATGCACTGTTGGGGATTGTGACTTGGTCCATCCCGTAGTAACTGTAAAGTTGCATATTTTGTTGAAACTATATGATACTTATGTATTTTAGAAAAAGTTTCTGTAAATTGGGCTGAATGCCATCTTTGGGCCTTGTGCCAGTGCTATTTGGACCCTTAGGGGCCTTTTCTTACTATCCCCTCATTGTTTTCGATTGAAAATTTATACTCAATCATGGTTATACCTGTTTACTGCATAACTCAGTTTTTATTACTCTAGTTTGATGCATATAAATATTGTTTTGAGTTGAATACCGTATTTTACTGAGAGCCCGAGTGGCTTGAGAGGTTTATGACTGAGTGAGGCCGATAGCCTGATTTGTGAGGATATTTATGGGATCGGGCTACATGCCGCAGCATGTTTGATATAGGCCGAGGGCCTGATTGATTTATGCCATGATTTGGCTTGATATAGTGCTTGGGCTGAAGAAGCCCCTTCAGAGTTTGTACACACCCCCCCAGTGAGCGCAGGTACATATTGAGTGCGAGTGCCGAGTGTTGAGTGACTGGGAGGCATGAGTGATGGTGAGGTATGCCCGAGGGGCTGTTTACGAGTGACTGTGAGGTATGCCCGAGAGGTTGTATACGAGTGACTGTGAGGTTTGCCTGAGGGGCTCTATATGAGTGATGTTATTTGCCCGAGGGGCTGTTTATGATTTTATCATTTTTGCTAACCTTGCATTGAGCCTTTTTTTGAAAACTGTTGAAAAATATCTTTAAATAATTTTACTGAAACTGGGTTTAAACGAGATGTTTTGATTCAAACCTTGATTTTAAAAGCATATGGTATTTTACTGAGATTTCATGATATGAACTTTATATGCTTATTGCTCGTCACTACTGCTCAGTCTTTATTTATTGTTGTTACTTACTGAGTTGGCGTACTCACGTTACTCCCTGCACCTTGTGTGCAGATTCAGGTGTAGCTGGATACGGTAGCGGTTGTTGACTATTCCGGTTGCAGATTTTCTCGGGGATAGCGAGGTAGCTGCCTGGCAATCGCAGCCCTGCTCTTCTCCCTCTTATCTTCCTTTAGTTGTATTTAGCTATTTTTCAGACTATGTTAGTCTCGATATTGCAGATAAATTATAGTAGATACTCATGACTAGTGACACCCCGATGTCGGGCTTTTCTTTCCGCACTTTTATTTTGCTTTGAACTCCTTTACGAAGGTTTTTATGTTAAATAGCCTTGAAATTATCTTTGAAATGAAAATATCGGTTTGTTTTGGAAATAAGTCGGCTTGCCTAGTTCCACGATAGGCGCCATCACGACAGGGTTAGTTTGGGTCGTGACACTTTGCCTCGTCACTACCTCGTCGGGGTTAGGCTCGACACTTATAGAGTACATTGGCTGGCCGTACTCATTCTATACTTCTGCACTTCTTGTGTAGATTCAGGCATTGATACCAGCAAAGTCCCGAGAGGTGCTTAGTGGATACTAGATAGACGACTCAAGGTAGAGATTCTACCGTTCGCAGGCTCTAGAATCGTCTTTCCATTTCCGTTGTACTGCTTCTACTTTCCAAACAGTAGGGGTGTATAAACTGAACCGAAAAATCGCACCAAACCGAAAAGTCAATCCAAACCGATTAAAAAATCCGACTAGGTTTGGTTTGATTTGGTTTGGTATTGAATAAAAAAATCCGAACCAAACCGACATATAAATATATAAATTTTTTTATATATTTTTAAGACTTTATATAGAATTTTATTTAAAAGATATCTAGAAATATTTGAGATCCTCTTATGGGATATAATATTTAATAGAACTAAAAAGTGTATTCATTTTTATTTACTTTAAATAGTAGATTGTATCACTTTCTTATTATATATTTTTAAAATACGTCAATCATCTCTTTGTTCTTTCATATTCATATGTCAAGATTTATAATATGTTTTTCGAATTTGAAGTGGTATTTCGATAATCTAAAATTACATAGAACATATCGTTATTAAGGTATCATATTTATTTTTATTAATTATTAAATTTTGTTAATCCTGAAAGCGTACATCAATCAAAAATTATTGGTAGACGACTAAGAAAATAAACTATTATGTGTTACTAAAAAAACTTCTCCCATAAGATCACTTTAGTAGATCATATGTTTGTTATTTTTTTAAAATATTTTTTAGCAAACATATATTCACTTATCAAAATTTTATCTATAACTTTAATAATGCAAGATTGAAATAATATTCATGTAATGAAAAATCCGACAAAATCGAACCAATCCAAACCGATATAATTGGTTTGGTTTGGTTTTGATAAAATTCGAACCAACCCGGTCCATGTACACCCCTACCAGACATTATTGCATTTCTTTCAAGACAATGTATTTAGTAAACTCTAGTAGCTTATATACTTATGACTCTACATCTTGGGATGGTTGAACGTTAGTGTGGACATTTAGACCTATTATGTATGCTTCTGAGTTACCGTTACTCATTTTGTTGTTAATCGTTAGTTTTATTTCTTTTGCATTTACTGTTATATATTGGCTTGCCTAGCAAGCGGTGTTAGGTGCTATCACGATTCCACAGTTGAAATTTCGGGTCGTGACACATTGACACCCCTAGTTTAAATTACATGAACTTAAGAAGCATCTTAACTCTAGTTAAATGAGATAAAGGTATGAGTACAAATCTGTTGGGGTGGAATTAGTAATTCTAATTATTCGTACTTTTTACATTGTTCAAATAGGAAAAATTTTATTTGATTCTAAAATCCTAATATTAGGCAAATAATTAAATCACAATTTTATCTAATGTAAAATTTATTTTAATGGATAAGAAACTGTAACGACCCGACTTGTCGTTTTAAGAATTTACACCCCGTTCAGTGACTTAAGGTCTCGAGCAACCTCGCAATATGTATTATGACCCGCGTGTGTGGTCGAATTTGATTTACGGATGATTCGGAGAGATTTGGGACACTTAGTCCCTGAGATGGAAGCTTAAGTATTAGGATTTTTACCGTAGTCGGAACTGTGTGAAGATGACTCCAGAATAGAGTTCTGTCAGTTCCGTTAGCTCCTTTGGGTGATTTTGGACTTAGGAGCGTGTCCGGACTGTGAATTTGAGGTCTGTAGCCAATTTAGGCTTAAAATGGCGAAAGTCAAACTTTTGGAAAGTTTGACTGGGGGGCTGACTTTTTGATATCGGGGTCGGAATGCGATTCCGAGAGTTGGAACGACTCCGTTATATTATTTGGGACTTGCCTGCAAAATTTGACGTCATTCCGGGTTGGTTTGATAGGTTTCAACATGAATTTTAGAAGTTGGAAATTTTAGAAGTTCATAAGTTTGATTCGTGGTGCGATTTGTATTTTCGGCATTATTTGATATGATTTGAAACCTCGAGCGAGTCCTTGATATGCTATGGGACTGGTTGGTATGATTGGACGGGGTCCCGAGGGGCTCGGGTGTGTTTCGGGGTGGTTTCAGACAAAATTGGAGCTGTTTGGACTGCTGTTGCTGAAGTCTGGTTTCCTTCTTCGTGAACGCGAAGGGAGTCCCGCGTTCGCGAAAAGGAATTTGAGGGGCTGATGGTTTGTCCTTCGCGAATGCGAAGCTATGGACGTGAACGCGAAGAAGGAGCAGGGCAAGCCTTCACGAACGCGTCCCAAGCAACGCGAACGCGAAGAAGAAAGGAAGATAGGGGCCTGGGGTCGTTTGGCCTTCACGAACGCGAAGTGTGGAACGCAAACGCGAACGCGAACGCAAACGTGAAGGAGTTGGTCAGCTGGTCATCGCGAATGCGACGAGGAGTTCGCGAACGCGAAGAGGAAATGATGGGGCAGAAACAGTCAGCCTTCGCGAACGCGACGAGGAAGTCGCGAACGCGATGAGGAAGTCGCGAACGCGATGAAGGATTTGAGGCAGTTGGGTTTTGGCCTTCGCGAACGTGAAGTAATGGTCGCGAACGCGAAGAAGGCCTATCTGGGCAGAATTAAAAGTCCCAAAAATGGGGGTTTGAGTTCATAACTCAAAATCAAATTTGGAGCTCGGTAGAAGGCGATTGTTGGAGAGATTCTTGCGTGAGTGTTTGGGGTAAGTGATTCTTATCTAGTTTTAATTAATTTTCATGATTATGTCTTTGAATCCATCATTTAATTCGGATTTAATAGAGGAAAAATCAAGATTTTTGTAAAATCTTCCAAAAACGAAAATTTAAGATTTGGAAGTCGAGTTTTATTGGAATTCGATAAAATTAGTATGGTTGAACTCGTATCGGAATGGGTGTTCGGATTTCATGAAAATTTTGCCCGGTTCCGAGAGGCAAGTCCCGCATTGACTTTTGTTGACTTTTTGCAATAAATTTTTAAGTCGACGTATTATTATCCAGAATTGTTTCAGACGAATTTTAATGGAGTTATACAATTAAATTGGATAGATTTGAGCTGTCCGGAGGTCAATTCAAGCAAGAAGGCTATTTTGGAATATCGGCCTAACTTCAAAAAGGTAAGTGTCTTGCTTAACCTCGAGTGGGAAAATTTTTCCTTAGGCATTGAGTCTTATGTGTAATTTATGTAATTGAAAACCATGTACGCGAGGTGACGAGTACGGACTTGGTTTATATGTACAAATTTTATTGAGTTAAAGTCTGGAGCATATTGTGTAGTAAATTGGATAATTGTTGGCATATATTTAATCATCTGCTTGTCGTGCCTAAATCCTTGTTGTAGACTCTGTTGTTAAATGACAATGTAATGTGATTGTTATTTGATTATTTATGAAATTTTGTGAATTTGCTGGTTTGATAATTATTGGAATTTAATTTTATTTTTGATTATCCACTCTGCAAATAATTAATTAAATGAGCTTAAGAAGAAGTGTTTATATAATTATTGAAAATTTAATTTTTATGAAGACTTTGCTTTATGTTGAGTAATATCTATCTCTATTGATTGTTTTTGGGTGTTGTACACATTGTGTGGAGCTTTTGGCTATTTATTGTAAAATTAATTGACTTGGTTGTAGCTTTGGAATTTAGTTGTGGCCATTAGGCAAATTATGATATGAATTGATTTATGTTATGTTGCTGTGATAATTTTTCGTGTAAATTGTTGTGTTGTGTGAGTTGTTATTTTGGGGAGATAAGGGTGGCATTTCGCCGTTGATATTATGTGGTTATAAGGGTGGCATTTCACTATTGTTGTGTTTGTTGAAATATTGTCTGGGCGGAGCGATAAGGGTGGCTATAGGAGCGATAAGGGTGGCAATAGGAGCGATAAGGGTGGCTATTGATATTGTCTGGGCGGAGCGATAAGGGTGGCAATATGAGCGATAAGAGTGGCTATTGTCAGGGATGATATATGATGATGTGGGGTTGTGGTGTTGATGATTTTCATGTAATGTTGTGATTTTCTTGTGTTTATTTTCATATCTTATGCAATTTGTCTTGTTGTTGGTAAATTGATAACAATCTGATTTATGTTGAAATTGAGAGCCTGAGGCTATGGCCAGACGGATTATAAAATGAAGTATGGGCACGAGGTACCGTGAGTAAATAATGAGGATATTTGACACGTGAATTGTCCGTGCAGTTGAGATATGAAATGTGGGCACGAGGTGCTGTGATGAAATGATAATGATATTTGGCACGTGAGTTGTCCGTGCAGTTGTGATATAAAATGAGGGCACGAGGTGCCGGAAAAATATGATGATTTAATTATGCGCACGAGGTGCCGTAAAAATATGAAAAATAGGCTGAGACCCGTGTTTATGAAAAATATAAAAATTGGCTGAGACCCGTATTTTTATGATTATGAAATGAGGTATCACGTGGTGACTTTTTAATTGAAAGAATTATATTTAAAATATTTATTTGGAAGGATTTTACTTAGAAAGTACTATATGAAAGAATTGTATTTGAAAGATATTTATTTGAGAAAATTATATTTGAAAAGATTTATTGAAAGAATTATATTTGAAAAATAATTATTTGAGAAAATTATATTTGAAAGAGAATTATTTGGAAGAATTATATGGGAAAGACATTTATTTGAAGCACTTGATTTAATTGGGTGTAATTATACTTATTAATTGTTGAGCGATATTAATGGTATTCTTGTTGTCTGCTGTGCATATCACTGGTTGTTTCATGTTGCTCTGTTGTTATTTGTTTCCTATTATCTTGTATATTATATTGCACAACTTATTAGACTAGTGAGTGTCTTGACTGTACCTCGTCTCTACTCCATTGAGGTTAGTCTTGATACTTACTGGGTACCGACCGTGGCGCACTCATACTACACTTCTGCACATTTTTGTGCAGAGCCAGGTATTGAAGATAACGGACTTGAGCAGAGTTAAAGAGGGATCGTTAGGATTCAAGGTAGAGCTGCTTGGTCGTCGCAATCCCTTGGAGTCTTTTCTTTTCATTGTACTGTTAACTTGTAATCAAACAGTATTGTATATTCGGTCCTCGTGATCATTCTATGTATTCAGTTAGAGTTCGTGACTTAGTATTACCAGTCTTGGGAGGTTGTATATTGTAATTATTTTCGCTGTTAGTTTTAAAAAAAAATAGTTTCAAAATGTAATTGAAATCGGCTTACCTAGTCTTAGAAACTAGGTGCTATCATGACGCATGTGACGGGATTTTGGGTGGTGACAGAAACTCAATCAATAATTCCCGTTTAGATTTTGTGCTTTTATACTAATATATGCGGATACATAGACATAGATACGACTTTCTTTATTTCTTATAGTATGTAACTTAATAAGAAGTTAGTTGTTAAAAATGATTTGGCAGACAACTTATTTTATTTACGTATTTGAAAGATTTTGTTGTTGTCAAGTCATGTTGTTTATTAACATGCCATAGTGTGACAGAAAAGTAATTATTTCCTTCTAATTTTTTCTATTTAACTAGTACTTGCATTCTCTAATCCCCACACAAGCCTTAGAATATTCGAAATGAAGAACTGCAACTTTCTTCCTACGCGCTCTATGCTAGTACTTTTGCTAAGTCTAGTTTCCCTTTCTATAGGTAAGCATTCAATTTTATCTTGCATTTCTTACTCTTTCTTTTTAGAATCTTTTATTTCAATTATTATTTTTATTTGTCAAATATATCTCATTTTACAATTGTAGTATTCGCATCAGTTTTCGTGCATATCAACTGATTTCCATGATATATGTTATAGATTAAAAAAATCACCTAATATTTTTTTCTCCACTGAGATTTGAACCTAAGAACTTATAATTCTAACATATTTTATTGACCACTAAGCCACAACAGTGAATACATTATACCCTATTTGTTTTTGGCTTTCTTTTTTTTATACCTTGTTATTTTTATGTTGTTCTTATTTTAAAAATTTTGTGGCCACTTGCTAAAAGTCTAGAAACTCTAAGTCAAATCATGTTTTGGATTTTTTCAGAGATAGTATGACCTTTTTAATTCATTTTAGGCAGATATGTCATATCGCATTTCAGATTATCCAGACTATAATATCAAATATTTCATGAGAAATTTTGGATTAAAAAAAAATTGTGTTATACTTTAAATGCTGATCAATCTTTCTTCGCTTTATTCCTTAGATTGTAGGACAACAAAAATTATGCCCAGTTAGCTTCGGGAAAATTGGTGATTGTGGTATTAGTGCAAGTCAAGACTGTCTTAGTGCTTCAGTTAGGCTATTCCCACCACCAAGCGCGATGGTTCAAAATTGTGAATGCAGTCTTAGTGTAACACCAAATCACAGCGTTTGTCGTTCTCAAATAATTTGCAGATCTCCTCCTCCACCGCAATCGAATTAATAACTTATTACTGCTATATATATTTATCCTTAAAATTGGATAACAATTAAACTTATAATGTGGTTATAAGAACACGTGATTTCACTTAATACCAATTGATAAGTATAAAGATTAATAACAGAAATGAACTATAAAGTATAGCAAACCAGTGTTAGAATGGAATTCAGCCCTCAAGTTTGGATACCCTCGAACAGGTTGATGTAGGAACAATCAAAATATAACAAGCCGATGAACAATAGTATAAACGAGAAAGAGAATTATATTGCTTTGATATCTGAATACGATGTGCCTTACAAATGATTAGAACCCCCCTTTAAATAGTAGAGGAATTCCACTTATGGTATAGTTCTAATTACAGAAGGAAATTCCAAGGTTTCTCCAAATTTCTTCAGTAGAACAGATTCAATCTCATCGTCTTCCAAGCCATTCCCTTTTATTGCGCATGTATAAGAAGTGACATGCTCATTAGGGTCGGTGGTCCAATTGTACTTAGAAATTTCTGGCATTCGAAATTTCTTCGGAATGGGTTTTAGAGCCGCACTTGGAGGAAAAGGATTCTGTATGAATTTCTTTGAATCCATACCCTTTAGAATCGGCGGTGCCCCCGGTATTTGGTCAACTCGGGGAGTTGTATGTCTCTACTTTCTTGTCATTTGCCTCGATTTTCTTTTCTACCGATTCAATCCGTTTAGTGAGCTCCTCGAGTATTTTCACCCTGCGTATCAATTGGAGGCTAACTCCACCATCTTCTTCACCCTGCGTACCTCGACCACCTGATCGAACTTCCCTGCGTATGCTACCTTCAGGATCAATGCCCAAATTTGCATTTAGGGCGACATGTGAACTGACATCGACGGGATTTGCAATTGGTGCTCCCTCGAGGTCAACCTGAGGTGCCTCGATCCCTGGGGCGGCTATATTGTCATTTCCCCCATGAAATCCGAGACCGTTGTCACCATGTGTAGGCGCTGCTTGTGAGTTTGACATGTTTATCCTGAAAACAAAGATTCTTACAAGAACAAGTGTAAAGCAGTATGTGTTATTGGAACCAGTATTAAGCAATCACTATTATCCTTAGCCTCACGGTGGGCGCCAAACTGTTTACCCTTAAAAATGGATAATAATTAAACTTATAATGTGGTTCTAAAGACACGTGATTTCACTTAATACCAATTGATAAGTTTAAAGATTAATAACAGAAATGAACTATAAAGTATAGCAAACCAGTGTTAGAATGGAACTCAGCCCTCAAGTTTGGATACCCTCGAACTAGTTGATGTAAGAACAATCAAAATATAACAAGTTGATGAACAATAGTATAAACGAGAAAGAGAATTATATTGCTTTGATATCTGAATACGATGTGCCTTACAAATGATTAGAACCCCCCTTTAAATAGTAGAGGAATTCCACTTATGGTATAGTTCTAATTACAGAAGGAAATCCCATGATTAGCTAATTAATCATTTCTGATTTGATCCATTCCGGGATTTATGCCATGATACTCGACAAGTCACAGATATCTCGCCTTTTTTTTTTATTGTGCTATCTTCGATCTTGCTCGATGTTTGTCTCATTTGGCTTCGATCGCTACTAGCCTTGATCTCGACAGGTACCTCAGTTCTGAACCCGGTACCTTATCCTCATGATTTAGTCTGTTCCCTTACGAGGCCATCCTTCGATGCAACCTCCCGGTCTCGGTCAAGTAGTAAAATCGGGTGGGCCCAATTTTAACCGTATACAATATGTAGTCCATTTCAATTTCTTTTATTGCTTAGATCTGAAAAAGGAGTAGTTCATTAGTTCAGAGAGTAATTCTTACAAAAATGTTTTTCTTTTGTTTCTTGATATATTTGTAATCCTACTATAAAACAACTATCATTTTGAAAGAATTTTTTGTAATGACCTGGCCGGTCGTTTTGAGAGTTGTAGCCCCGTTCCCCCATTTACTGATCATTTTGTACTTCATAGGTGTTATATGACTTGTCGGGGTAGTCAGTTCGGGTCCGGAGAGATTTCAGAATGAATTGGGATACTTAGTCTCGAGGTTGAAAGCTTAAGTTGAAATGGTTGACCGGATGTTGACTTATGTATAAACGACGCTGGAATGGAATTTTGATGGTTCCGTTAGCACCGTTGGGTGATTTTAGACTTAAGAGTGTGCCCGGGTTGTGATTTGGAGGTCCGTATTTGAATTAGGCTTGAAATGGCAAAAATTAGATTCTTAAAAAGTTTGACCAATAGTGGACTTTTTGATATCGGGGTCGGATTCCGACTCTGGAAGTTGGAGTAGGTCCGTGGTGTCATTTGTGATTGTGTGCAAAATTTGAGGTCAATCAGACGTGATTTTATAGTTTTCGGCATCGTTCGTAGAAGTTGGAATTTTCTTAGTTTCAATAGGCTTGAATTGGGGTGCGATTTGTATTTCTGATATCGTTTGATGTGATTTGAGGGCTCGACTAAGTTCGTATAGTATTTTTGGACTTGTTAGTGTATTTGGTCGAGGGCCGGGGGGTCTCGGGTTGATTTCGGATGGTGTTTGGATTAGAATTTGAGTTTGAGTGACTGCGGCAGCTGAATGGTGCAATCGCACCTGCGGAACATTAGTTGTAGGTGCGAGATTGGGAGCACAGGTGCGGCCTGGAGTGAGGAGAACTGGGGTCGCAGGTGTGAAGGATTTTCTGGACCTGCGTGGTCGCAGATGCAGCGTGAGAGGCATAGAAGCGGAGTTTGGCCAGTGGGGAGGTTGCATAGGTGCGATGGGAATTCCGCACCTGCGGTTGTGCAGATGCGAGGGCAGGATCGCAGAAGCGGAGGCCCAGTCCCAGTGGTTCACCGCAGAAGCATAAGTATTGTCGCTTTTGCGACGCCGCAGATGCGGTTAAGTTTCCGCATAAGTGGAAGGGCTGGACAGAACGTTTAAATTCAAGGGTTTGCGATTTTGCTTCATTTTAAACTTTTCAAGCTCGGGTTTGGGCGATTCTTGAGAGGATTTTCGAGGGGTTTCTTGAGGTAAGTCCCTTGTGCTCATTTTTGATCAATAATCTTGTTTCCGCATTGAAATTCCCACCTAGTCTATGTGTATTTAAGGTGGAATTTGGGAGTTTGAGGCTAGGGATTTGGAGAGTTTGATTGGGGGGTTTTGGGTGACGATTTGGTGTCGGATTTTGGTAAATTTGGTATGGTTGGACTCGTGGTTGAATGTGCTTTCGGGTTTTGTGACTTTTAACAGATTTTGAGGCGTGGGCCCGGGGGGCAACTTTTGAGTTGATTTTTTTGACATTTGATTAATAACTTAGTATTTTCTTATAGAGTTGATTCCTTTAGCCCGTGTTGATTGCATCGAATTGTTTGTGTCTAGATTCGAGGCATTCGGAGGCCATTTCGCACAAGGGTGTGTTGGAGTAGAGAATTGCTCGGGTTGAGGTAAGTAACATTTCTAAATTTGGTTCTGAGGGTATAAAACCTCATATTATGTGGCATGTGTTTGGTTTTGAGGTGATGCACATGCTAGGTGACAGGCGTGTGGGCGTGCACCGTAGGAATTGTGACTTGGTCAATTCCATGGAACTGTGTAGTTGAATAATCAGTTGTTATCCATTCATTCTCCATGTATTAGAGAAATTAAACTACAAATCATGTTAGAAATCATCTTTAGACTATGTGTTGGCACTGTAGGGACCCACAAAGGTCGTGTACATGTTGAATTATCTGCTAAATTATTGTTTTGTACTTAGTCACAGTTTTACTTGCATATTACATCTCAGTCTCTATTGTTCATTATTGATGCATTATATCACTGCTGTTTGGGTTGATTATCATGATTTCTGAGAGCCCGAGAGACTGGAGAGGTTGATGACTGAGCGAGGCTGAGGGCCTGATTGTTAGGATATTTATGGGATCGGGCTGCACGCCGCATCATGTTTCATTGGTTTATGCCATGATTGGCTTGATATAGCACTTGGGTTGAAGGAGCCCCTCCGGAGTCTGTGCACACCCCAGTGAGCGCAGGTACCTACTGAGCGCGAGTGCCGAGTGCTGAGCGATTGAGAGGAATGAGTGACTGTAAGGAATAAATGATTGTGAGGTTGGAGTGAATGGGAGGACTGAGTGATTGTTCCTCTGAGAGGATGCATTTGATTTTCATTTCTGTTGCACTTCAGCTGTCATATATCACCGTCTTGTAATTTCTAGGAATATTATATTCCGTTTCACTTGAACTTGACATGGATTAACTATTATGGCCTAAATGGTCGAACTTGAAAGTATGCCTACCTTCCTATGTTGAAATTACTGTAATTGAACCATAACTTTGAAGCTCGTCACTACTTTCAGTCCTTTATTTAGTCTTGTTACTTACTGAGTTGGTTGTACTCACACTACACCCTGCACTTCGTGTGCAGATCCAGGTGTTTCCGAACACGGTGGGTGTTGATTCCTTTGAACAGTTGATCGTGTGGAGATTTCGAGGTAGCTGCCTCGCGTTTTGCGGACCTTATCTCTCCTTCCCTATCTTTTCACTTTATGTATTTAGTTTCAGACTATTTATAGACAATACTCCTAGAATTGTGATGTTTAGACGCTCATGCACTCAATGACACCCCGATGTTGGGAATTTCAGTATTTGTTTTGACTTTTTATCCATTTTGAGAGTTTTGATGATTTAAACGTGTGTTATTCTTATTTATCTTTTTTCATGTAAAAATGTGGAAGTATTTTGAAGTGTTGGATTGCCTAGTACTACGTTAGGCACCATCACGACAGGCTAAGTTTTGGGTCGTGACATTTCTCTACAATTCAATATCCATATAGTTCTATCCAATATGACACAAAGGATATTCTAAACTAAAGCCATTTTTGGATATGGTAAATTTTCTCTAATTAAACCCATGATCGACCTTGGGTTGTTCAGTTTTATTAAAAATAACACTAATCTGTGTGTATGCGCTTTGCATGGTAACCTTATTATCCAGGAAGAAAGGTATTAAGTCCCTAATTTTAAATTTATTTTCTTTTTTATTTTACTAATTAGAATTCAAAACTCATTGACCAGAAAAATTCGGATTTATGCTGGTAAATCCACTAAATAAGGAGGTAATGTTCTTCTTGCCAAGAAGTTCTCCATTCGCAGAGCTCGAACTCGAGACTTGAGGTGAGAGAACTCCTAATCATCACACCATACGACGTGGAGGTTACATTCCAATCTATTTTCACCAAAGCAAGTAAAACATGCAATGGACTAACGGAGGAAGTCAAAAATAACAATGTACTTGTAATTTTATAATCGCATATATAAGATATCTAGTTCTCTACTGTTTACCCTAAAAACGGATAACAATTGAATTTATATGTGGTTTTAAGGATATGCAGATTAATTCAATACAAATGATAAAAAGCGTTAGATTAAACAGATAAAGGACGTAATAAATTATCAAACCAATTAAGATAAACAACCCCGGACTCAGTAATAGCTTAATGAAATGTCTGCCATCAATCTCGGGCTCACGATAATGAAGAACTAATGGACAAAAGTAAGAACTTTGAGTAACAGAGAAAATAAGAGTATATTGCCTTGATATGCGTGTTATAATATGTCTAATGAATAGTCAGACTCCCCTTTATATAATAGAGAAATTTTACCCTAAGTACAATTCTATAAAAGGTAAAAATCTTTCATTTTGCTAATCACAGATTTTCTGCCGTTACATGCCGAGATTCACACCGTAACATATGGCTGGGGGCGGATATCATGGACTTTTGCTTGTCGTGCTCGATTATCTGGTAATTCTCTCCGAAGTCGTGGGATTCGAATCGGACCTCAAGGATGTGGCCCCGATTCTTCCGAGGGCAGGTGTTTTTCCCCGACCTTGACTCGAGGAGCTCCTTGCCCCAATTCCGGTTTCTTAAGATCATGTCTCTGATCTGTTTGCTCCATCGAGAACCGAGGTGTCCAACGGTGTCGGTTTCACCTATATACAGATAGTCCTCTCGTTACTCGAAGAGTACGTTTAATGAAACGACGAGAAACGACATATGCACTTCGATCCCTTGTTCAATACGCCGTGACAGAAATAACAAAGAATCCGAAACGTCCCTTCAGCCGTGTCGTCATGATTTCAAACATGCGTCGGCCATCGGCGGGTCATCCCTGAATGTGAAACGACGCAAAACCTTCATAAATACTTTCCTCCTTTGTTCATTTTTTACCTTTTGGCCAAGCTTCTACCTTCGAGTTTTCAGGATATCACTACCCGTCTTCACACTCTAATATTTTTATCTCCATTCTTCTAGACTCTTTATTAAGTTGCAAATTTTTACCTAAGTTTTACCCAAATCGGCGCACCTGACTTTTCATCTTTCAATCTTTCTTCATATTTTTCAAGCTTTTTCTAGATAACAATGGCTAAAACTCCCAAATCTGTTCCCAAACAAGCCTCTAATATTTCTTCTTCTTCTTCGCAACCGACCGCTGAAATCAAGGAGATCACTCCCAATGTGGTCATCCTCGAGAGGTCTGCTCCTGGCGCGACTACTGATTAACCGGCTGCTGAGCCTACCTTGAAAATGTTCTTCGATTGCCGATGACTTTAAGGTTGAGAAGCCCTCGTTGGTGCAAGGCCGGGGTGAAGGAGTATCAAGATATATATTCTCCATTACCAAAGACGTCCTCCCCGCAGTCTGAGAAGACTGCAACTGGCGGGTAAGGACGTAGTAGACCCAGGGCCTGCGGATTCCATCACTACCCACATGGAGGGGTATCTATGTGTTTACACTTATCCCTTCACATTGGGCCTTGTGGACCCGGTTATCTTGGATTTCTACAAGTACGAAGTATGCCTTGGTCAAATCCATCCGTCGCTGTATCCTTCATTTTTTGTGAACAAGACCGAATCCCATTGGTTCATCATCGATCACTTACTCTGCCTATACGGTCCCCGAATCTTCCGAGGGGGACTAATAAAGCTCACATGCTGGGCCAGCAAAGCCCCATTCTCGATCATTTATGAAGATCGGGATCGGGGATCGTAGGGGAATTTCGGCATTTCGTTCGGGTGAAGACCGAAGACTTGGTTCCCTCCGAACTCAATCCATTCCCCGAGAAGTGGAACACATCTCGTAAGTATAGTTTCCCTTTGAATGCCATTTTACCTTCATCTCCTCTTTTCTTACTGGTATTTGTAGTGGTGCAGCCGTCGCTCGTGTTCCAAACGCTATCCCTCGGCTCAAGGAGTAGATCGAGGGCATTTGTTCACAGATGCCTTATTCCAAGTGCTCATGGAGCAAACTCTCGAGGGGCTGCTGGGAGGCCCGTTTTCATGGTAAGACCCTTCCTCGAATAGGTAACCTCTGGCTCTGGCATTCACATCATACTTACCCTCTTTTTTCACTTTTCTTTTTGCAGGTTTGCCTAAGATCAATGAGCTTAGGCCTTCAGTAGGGGATGATGATCCATCCATTGGCCCCTCCGCTTTGGGGCAGCTCGGGGCTGTAGCAGGAGAAAAGAAAACAAGGAAGGATCTGGCTCCCCTAGCTCAGAGAAGAAGAAACAAAGAAAATATTGGCCCGTAAGCCAAAGGAGAGTTCTAGCTCTCAAGCACCCGACTCGGATTCGCTTTATCAGCACAAGGATGAGCCCGAAGAATAAGATTTTTTCGTGGCCCACAGGCCGACATCCCCCGAGGAGAAAGCAGTCGTTGAAGAGGAGATCCATGAGGCCGATCCTCCTCAGGCCCAGGGGGTCGATGAGGAGACCGGGGCCGAGACTTCCCGGGATGCCGACCGCTCCCCGAAGGAGGCACCCAGTGTAATAGATATTTTAGGGTCGCCTTCTTATACCGAGTCCATGCTCAAGGAGGCACGAGCAGAAAAGGAGAGGTGTAACGAATGGACTCATGGAACGGACGATTCCCTTAGTTCATTTTTTGATGTTATGGACTCGTCCGTCTTGGAGGATATTTCCGGGCTGGGCGACCTGGAAGTGCCAAGAAAAGAGTCATCTTCAGATGTCGGTGGGCTGAATTCTATCCCGAAGTTAGTCAACCAATTCCCTGCCCCGAGTGTAGATCCCTGCTGCAAGAGGTCAATAGTCATCACTATCCTGGAGGATTCCCGAGTTCTTTTTGCTCCCATGGGATTAGCGAGCCACCTTCGATGCCTGGTGACCGAAGAAGACCAGGAAAAACTGAACGAGGTGGACGTACCGTGCCTGTTCAACAAGGCGCAACAGGCACTGAATCGGGTAAGGTATCATTATGATCTTTTGACCTTTGACTTAGTCCTTGATATTTCTCATGTCTTCTTTCTTTTACCCTTTAGCAGGCCTCGATACTCCATCACAAAAGCTTTCTTCGGTATCGGACAGAGGTTAGCCAGCTCGAGGCTGAGATCAAGGAGCTTGCCGAGAAAAGAGATATGTATAAGCTTCTCAGTAAGCAACACGAAGGGGTCGTCAAGAATCTCGCGGCCAAACTGGATGAGACTCAGAAAGAGTATGCCGACTTGGTCAAAAAGGTAAAGGTTTTAGAAGATAGCAATGAAAACATAGCCATGGCGACTAATGACTAAATCTCGCAGGTTCAGCAGAAGATTGACCGGATCAACCAACTTTGAGCTGAAATGAACGAGGTCCAAGCCATGGCCGATGTTTGAAAGGGCAGAACGGACCGGCTAGCTTCAGAGAAGGAGACCGCCCAGGCACAGCTGGCATCGGCAGAAGTTTAACTCTGAGTAGAAATAGAGAAGGCTGATAAGAGAGCCCAGCTGAACGAGGAACTCCGAGCTCAACTGTACTCGGCCCTGGCAGAAGGGGATGCCTTTGGCTGTGAATGTGAGGCTATAAAGGCTCAGATACGCACGACCTCTATCTATACTGAAGAGATGGTGGCCCAGTATAGGGCCGATGTTGAGGCATCCGAGGCCCTCCTGAAAGCTATTATTGAGTACGTGAAGTGGTTGTCTCGAAGGGAGACCCTCGAAGAGATCCATGCCCGAGGCTTCGACCTATCTACCGAGATCGAGGAGGCGAAAAGGATCGACATCGAGGCTAAGAAGATGGTTGGACCCGAGGATGAAGAAGGCTCTGAGGGCTCTGATGAACTCGAAGATGAAGAAGGCCCTGGCGGCTCTGGTAATGAGGCGGGTTCTGGTGAAGATCGGGCATAGGTGCCTTAGGAATTGTTTTCTTTGTTTTTGCACGTTGTACATTTATTTTGTTGAGGCCGTTTTCATTGGCCTTTGCAAAGACATTCTGGAATGTATATATAAAGTTTTTTCCCTTTTGGCAATTTTCAAGTATATTACCTTTAGCATCTTTTTTATAATTGCAAAGATTTGAAATGCCTTAGCACGGAATAAAACGTAGTAATAAGTTGCTTTTCGGAGGTCCGAAAAAGACTTGTCCTCGATTCAAGTTTTGTTTGAAACTTATGGGGGCTCGGAGTAACCGGAATCTTTCCCCAAGATATTTGTTTAAATGTTTTTAGACTATAATTTTTCCGAGGGTAACCTTTGAACAGGTTTGGAATTTTATTGAAGGCCTTAAGTTTTGATTACGGGCTTCGGACGTTTCTGAACCGTTTTTAGGGTGACCGTAGCCTTTTAGGTTTGGGCACTGCCTAATAGGTTTTGTGCCTTCGGGGTATGATAACCCGAGCCGTCTGAACTTATCCAAGACAGTAGTCCCCGAGTGGGGGTCGCCCTTTGGGCCCGGATAGAGGTGGACCTTGGGCTCGATAGTTCTCGAGTAGGAGTAGCCCTTAGGCTCGATACTTTTAAGAAGAAAAAATGTTTCTTAGGAAAGTAAAAACTTTCTTTCATTTCTGTGCGTTACGTATAAGATTATATAAAAGCTCGTATTGCGACTGGTGTGACCTGCTCGGGCATGGTTCATTTGACTGTTTAGCCCTTCCAATGAATTCTAACCATCGAGCCTAGACTGTTCGAGCACAAAGTTTTCTTCCTTGCTAAAAATCATGACCCGAGGGTGATGGCCCCTAGTATTCCAGGTCAATCTTCGAGTGGACTCGGATACTGTTGATGTGACCGTTGACTCCGATTTAAAACTAATCTTTCACTCTAAGTTAGCACGATTTATTGTTGCCTCATTAAAACCTTTGCCGTAAACCCATTCGGGAATAAACTGGTTCAAGTGAAAAAGAGTGCAACGCGTGTTATCAGGCCTAATCAGCTACATTCTCCTTCGGTTGTTACCTGCAAGTGTTAGCCAAAATAAAAGAAAACGAATAATGGAATACCTTAGCAGTAGTATCATTTTAAGTGGGTCACATTCCAGTTGTTTGGTAGCTATTTGTCGTTTCCCACTTTAAGTTTGTAAGAACGTTTACCGGTAATCTCGATGACTCGATACAGACCTTCCCAGTTGGTCCTAGCTTCCCTTCATTCGGGTTCCGTGTGTTCTGTGTTACTCTTCTTAATACCAAGTCCCCGATGTTGAAATGTCAGAGGTTGGCTCTTCGGTTGTAATATCTTTCTATCCGCTGCTTTTGGGTGGCCAATCGGACTAGAGTGGTCTCGCATCTCTCATCCAGTAGTTCTAGGCTTGTGCTCATGGCCTCGCCGTTAAATTCTTCGGTTTCATACCGGAACTTGATGCTCGGTTCTCCCACCTCGACCAGTATTAGTGCTTCAGCGCTGTAGACCAACGAAAATGGGGTGGCCCCGATACTGAATTTTGAGGTTGTGCGATATGCCCACAAGACTTCGGGCAGGATTTTCTTCCATTTCCCTTTGGCATCAGCCAACCTTTTTTTAAGGTTTTGAAGGATTTTTTTATTCGTCGACTCCGCCTGTCCATTACCACTAGGTTACTAGGGTGTTAACAAGATCTCCTTGATCTTATGGTCCTCGAAAAATTTGCATACGTTGCTGCCGATGAACTGTTTTCTGTTATCACATACTATCTCGGCCGGTATACCGAACCGGCATATGATGTGGTCCCAAATGAAGTCTATGACTTCTTTTTCCCAGACCTTCTCGAACGCTTGAGCTTCAACCCATTTAGATAAATAGTCAGTCATAAATAGTATAAATTGAGCCTTACCGGGTGCCCATGGTAGGGGGACCGACGATGTCCATTCCCCACTTCATGAACGGCCAGGGCGATAGGACCGAGTGTAGTAACTCCCTGGGCTAATGGATCATTAGTGTGGGACTCTGACAGCCGTCGCATTTTCGCATGAACTCCTTCGCATCTTTCTCCATGTCGATCCAGTAATAGTCGGCTCTGATTATCTTACGAACCAATGATTCTGTCCCCGAATGGTTTCTGTAGGTACTTTCGTGAACTTCCCTCAAAACATATTCGGTGTCTCCCGGCCCCAAGCATATGGAAAATGGGCCATCGAACGTTCTTCTGAACAGAGTATTATCTTCGGACAAGCTAAACCTGCTCGCCTTCATGCGCAGAGTTCTCAATTCTTTGGGATCCGAGGGCAGCTTCCCGGTCTTCAGGTAATCTATATACTTGTTTCTTCAACCCCAGGTTAAACTTGTCGAGTTTATCTCGGCATGGCCTTCTTCCACTACTAATTTCATGAGTCGTACGACCATTCCCGGACTGGATTCATCGTCATCAACGGATGACCCCAAGTTAGCTAGAGCATCGGCTTCGCTATTTTGATCCCGGGGCACATGTTGTAGAGTCCATTCCTTGAATCGATGTAGCGTTACCTATAGTTTATCCGAGTATCTTCTCACGCATTCCTCTTTCACTTCGAATGTCCCATTGACTTGATTTACCACAAGGAGGGAATCGCATTTAGCTTCGATCATTTTGGCCCCCATGCTTTTAGCCAATTGGAGACCTGCAATTATGGCCTCATACTCGGCCTCATTGTTAGTCAATTTCACAGTTCTAATAGATTGCCTAACTACGTTACCCGTAGGTGGCTTCAACACGATGCCGAGTTCGGACCCCTTTCCGTTCGAGGTACCATCCGTAAAGAGGGTCCACATCCTCGAGGAGGTCCCCGAGGTTAGCAACAATTCCTTTTCGACTTCGGTTATTAAGGCCGACGTGAAGTCGACCACGAAATCTGCAAAAATTTAAGACTTGATGGCTGTCCGCGGTCGATATTCGATATCGTACCCACTAATTTCAACGGCCCATTTGGCCAATCATCTCGAGAGCTCGAGTTTGTGCTTTATGTTCCTCAATGGGTAAGTAGTTACGACACATATGGTATGGCATTGAAAATATAGCCTTAACTTCCTGGAGGTGCTTATCAAAGCGAGCGCCAATTCTCCAGGCGAGGATACCTCGTTTCGGCCCCGCCTAGAGTCCTGCTAACATAATATATAGGAAATTGTGTACCTTCTTCTTCCCAGACTAAGACTCCACTTACTGCTATCTCGGATACCGCTAAGTATAGGTACAACTGCTCATCTGCCTTCGAAGTATGAAGCAAAGATGGACTCAAAAGGTACCGTTTGAGTTCTTTCAAATCTTGCTGGCACTCTGGGGTCTACGAGAAGTTATTCTTCTTCTTCAATAACGAGAAAAATCGATGGCTCATATCGAAGGAGCTTGAAATGAACCGACCCAGGGCGGCTATGCGCCCGGTTAGTCTTTGAACGTCCTTGACATTGTCCACTATGGTGATGTCCTATATAGCTTTGATCTTGTCGGGATTGATCTCGATCCCCTAGTTGGACACCATGAATCCGAGGAACTTCCCGGATTCGACCCCAAATGTGCATTTCTCTAGGTTCAGCTTCATATTGTATTTCTTCAGTATGTTAAAGGTTTCCTGCAAATGTTCCAAGTGGTCTTCTGCTCGCAGGGACATAACTAACATGTCGTCAATGTAAACCTCCATTGATTTTCCTATTTGCTCTTCGAATATCTGATTTACTAGGTGTTGGTAAGTGGCACCGACATTTTTAGTACGAATGACATTACATTATAACAATAGGTGCCGTATTTAGTGATCAAGGAAGTTTTTTCTTGGCCACCCGGGTCCATCCTGATCTGGTTGTACCCGGAATAGGCGTCGAGAAAGCTGAGTATTTCGTGGTCGGCCATTGCATCGATCATACGATCGATGTTAGGCAAAGGAAAAGAGTCCTTAGGGCATGACTTATTCAAGTCTTTGTAATCTACACACATTCTTAATTTATTTCCCTTTTTAGGCACTACTACTACATTTGCTAACCAATCCGGTTACTTAACTTCCCGAATGGAACCTATTTTAAGGAGTTTGGATACCTCGTCTTTGATGAATGCATGCTTGACTTCGGACTGAGGCCTCCTTTTTTGTTTAACTGGGTGGAATTTCAGATCCAGGCTCAGCTTGTGGGTAGTTATTTCTAGCGGGATCCCTGTCATCTCAAGATGGGACCAAGCGAAACAATCTATGTTAGCTATAAGGAATTCAATGAGTTTTTTCCTGAGCTCGAGAGTTAGCCCTGTGCCCAGGTATACCTTTCGATCGGGCAAGTGCTCGACCAGTACGACTTGCTCTAGCTAATCAACCATTGACTTGGTGGTATTGGAGTCGTCAGGGGCTATGAATGACCTAGGGATTGCGTAATCATCATCCTCACCTGTCTCTTACTTCTGGTTCGGTCGGGGCCGGTGTCAGTGATTGCTATTTGGTTTATTTCCTTGTAATCGAACTCGGGTCCTTTGGTATTGAGAGTGTGGATATTAGGATCACCTCATCGATTGGGAACATTTCTTTTACGGCCGGCTGTTTTCCGTAAACAGTCTTGATCCCTCCAGGTGTGGGTAATTTCAATGCATGATGTAGTGTCGACGGTACTACCCTCATGTTGTGAATCCATGGCCTTACAAATAGAGCATTGTATTTCATATCTCCTTCAATCATGTAGAACATTGTGTTATGAACGGTTCCGATGGTGTTCACCGGTATGGTTATCTCCCCTTTAGTAGTCTCGCATGCCATGTTAAATCTGTTTAAAACTCGGACTGCAGGCACTATTTGGTCTTGTAGACCCAGCTGTTCCATGACCCTCGATCTGATGATATTGGCCGAGCTACCTGGATCAATTAACACACGCTTAAATCGAGATTTATTTATGAGTACAGATATTACCAACGCATCATTATGTGGTTGCACAATGCCTTCAGCATCCTCGTCGTTGAAAGATATGGTTCCCTCCGATATATAATCTCGAGTCTGTTTTTCCCTTGTACTGGACACTTAGTGCGCTTTAACATCGGCCCTTGGGGGACGTCAACTCCACCAATGATCATGTTAATGACGTGCTGAGATTTCTCTTGCTCGATTTGCTTGTTGGAGTCCCTATTCCTGAAGTGATTTTTGGCTCGATCACTCAGAAATTCTCGGAGGTGTCCATTATTGAATAACCGGGCTACTTCTTCTCTCAATTATCGGCAGTCTTCAGTTATGTGTCCGCGAGTACCATGATACTTACACATTAGGTTGGGGTCCCTTTGGGCAGGATCAGATTGTAATAGTCGAGGCCACTTAGTATCCCCGATGCGTCAGATGGCTGATTCGACACCGGCAGCATCGACGCTGAAGTTGTATTCCAATAACCTTGGTGCCTCCTTAGACCCGATGGGTCTGTCGAAACCATTCTTGCTCATGAGTCCCCGATTATTATGACCTCGATCGTTTCTTCTTTCACTCCTCGCAGGGTTGCCCCCGGACCCATTACCCCTTTGATCTCCATTGTATGATTGATATCGATTTTTGTTCGATCTTGGTTCATGATCGATGGCTCTTTTGGATCTGTCACTAGTTCTGATAGGATAAATGAACCCGGAAGGGGCCCCGAGCTGATCGTCTTCGACCCTAATTTTTGACTAGTACCTGTTATGGATGTCGGCCCAAGTTACCACCGAGTATTTTATCAAATTTTGTTTCAATTGCTGTGAAGCCAATGAGCTTTGGGGGTTGAGTCCTTGGGTGAATGCCTGAACAGCTCAATCGTCCGCGACCAGAGGCAGATTCATTTGTTCCATTTGAAACCTCGACATGAATTCCCTGAGCTGCAAGCATAGTAAACGAATCAATAGAATTAGGGGGTAAGTTGTGAAACCATATCATAGCTTCTTTAGACAAGGTCTCTCCGAACGTTTTTAGTAGAACGGATTCGATTTCGTCATCTTCCAAGCCGTTCCCCTTGATGGCGCACATGTAGGAGGTCACATGTTCATTTGGATCAGTTGTTACATTATACTTCAGAATTTCGAGCATACGGAACTTCTTTGGGATTGGCTTCGGAGCTGCGCTCGGAGGGAACGGCTTTTGGACAAATTTCTTGGAATCCAGGCCCTTCAGTATCGATGGTGCTCCTGGGATTTGATCGACCCTGGAGTTATAGGTCTCCACTTCCACTCTTTTGTCGTTAGATTCAATTTTCTTTTCTCCTGATTCCACCCATTTTGTCAGTTCCTCAAGCATATTTATTATCTCGGGGTTGGTCCCGGGTTCTGCTTCACCCGGCCTTTCTGTGGCCGGTTCATTTTTGCAAGCATTTTCTCGAGATGGTTCGGGCTCAACTCTGTTGGGGCGCGACTTTGGTTCTGCAACTGGGATATCACTGCCTGTTGAGCCTGTAACATTTCAAAGATTACCCACAAGTTGATACCATCACCTTCGCCGTCGTGTGTACTTCGGGCTATCGACCGGGCTCCCCCGCAAATGCTGTTTTCGGGGTCAGTAGGCAAGTTTACTTCGATAGCCACATGTGAGTTAGCATCGATCAAATCCGTGACAAGGACTCCATTGGGGTCAACAGGGGGCACCTCGTTGCTGGGCACCACGTTGTTGTTCTCGCCGTGATAGCCGGACTCAGCATCAACGTTCAAATGGGCTGATTGGGAGTTTGACATTTTTAATTTGACCTAATATTAAAAGCTCAAAGAACAAGTATAAAATAGAGTGTGTTATGGAAGTTTGTATCAAATTGCCACTATTATCATTAGCCCAACGGTGGTCACCAAACTGTTTACCCTAAAAAATAGATAACAATTGAATTTATATGTAGTTTTAAGAATATGCAGATTAATTCAATACATATGATAAAAAGCGATAGATTAAACAGATAAAGGACGTAATAAATTGTCAAACCAATTAAGATGAATGACCTCGAACTCAGTAGCAACTTAATGAAATTCCTGCCTTCGATCTCGGACTCACGATAACGAAGAACTAATGGACAAAAGTAAGAACTTTGGATAACAGAGAAAATAAGAATATATTGCCTTGATATACGTGTTACAATGTGTATAATGAATAGTTAGACTCCCCTTTATATAGTAGGGGAGTTTTACCCTAAGTGCAATTCCATAAAAGGTAAAAATCTTTCGTTTTGCTAATCACATATTTTCTACCGATACGTGTCGAGATTCACGTCGTGACATCCAGCTGGGCGCGGATATCACAGTCCTTTGCTAGTCGTGCTCGATTATCTGGTAATGCTCTCCGAAGTCTTGCGATTCGAATCAGATCTGGGGGATGTGGTTCCGATTCTTCCGAGGGCAGGTGTTTTGCCCGGATCCCTACTCGAGAGGCTCCTTGTCCCGATTCTGGTTCCTTACGATCATGTCTCTGCTCCGTTTACTCCATCGAAAACTGAGGTGTCCAACGGGCTCGGTTTCACCTGTATACATCTACACTGGAAGGGAGTTATAAATTTATCCACTATAAAAAAAATTAAAATTAGTTACGAACTTTGTCGCTAATCTATCGCTAAATCGCTCGTAGCTAAAAGAAGTTTTTCATAATATGTCGCTAATCCGTCGCTAAACAGGATTAGCGACGAATTTTTCTATTTAGCTACAGAATTTATCTGTCGCTAAGTCTTATATATTTAGTAGTGATTGTTTTATTTGCGAGTAAATTGCTCAAAATTAACCAAATGGTAATCACTCAAAAATTTCAATGTCATAGTTCTAACCTTAATGGCATAGGTTAACGAAATGCTAAGACTAAAAAAATATTTTACAAAAAAGAAAAAGAACAAAATTTTCAATGTGATTAAGTACTCAACTATCCACTCTTAAGTGTCCCTCCACACTTCTCAACTGCGAGATGGAGAAAACATGCATGATTCTGTTAGGATTTTGAGGTGTATATTTTAAAATTTATGTACTTCATGTGCTTGTCCCTTGCAATATCCATTTAAAGCTTTACTCAAAATCAATGCCTTATTTTTTCTCGATATTTAGCTATATTTACACATTTGGTCAAATTTAAAGAGCTTTTAAGCTTAATCAACTTATTGTTTTTGCTTAAGCACCATGCAAATATTTTCCAGATACTAAAATAAGCCAAAGCATGCTTAAAGATTTTAAACTTACCCAAACACCCTCACAATGTCTAACTTAAAATTTAGCGAGAATTATCAAGTGGTGAGTACGTATTTAAAATGGTGAAAAAAAAGGAATGAACACTGTAAAAAATAATATGTGCAGGGCGAAGCTAAGTGGGAATAAGAGATTCTAATTGAATTCCTTCATCGACAAATTATATTCTACAAATAGAGAAAATCGGATTCTTTTTGTTGTATATATATAAACGGCTGAATTCCCTTTGTATAAGAATTTTTTTATAGCAAAGGGGTCGAGAAATTATTTTTTATCACAAGTTCAAACCTATGTATGATATTTTAGTATTTTTAAATCATCTTATATCAATTTTTGGCTCCACCGCCAAATATGAGTATTTGTGTTGTAAGGACTCTCTCTCTCTTTCTCTATTTGCTTTTAATTTTTTCGTGCTTAATTGGGATAAATTTTATTAATGGTCATTCAAGTTAAGCTTTATAATGCAAAAGTTACTTTTTTTTCTTTTATAACACAAAAGTCAATTTAGTATAGCATAGTTAACAAAATCTAAAAGTGACCGAAAAATATAAAATGTAATCGAAAAACTGACATGGCTATCCTAATCCTCCAATTAATTTATTAAACTTTTACACAAAATTATCTTCTACTTTAAATTAACAACTTAGTAGCTGCACTTAGCAAGCTGTGATCATGACAAAACTGCTGCTCATATTTGAACTTACAAACACTATTAGAAAACTGGCAAAAAGCGTCCAGAAAAATCGACCGAAATTGATCGGAATTGAACAAAAACCAATCGATTTTCGATCGGTATTCTTGAAAAATATTTTTAAATTAGCGACCGACGTCGGTGGGAATTTTAATTATTTTTTTTAAATTATTCATTTCCGACCGAACTCGGTCAGTAATATTAAAATATTTAAAATTTAAAATCAAAAATTCCGACCGAAGTTGGTCGGTATAATTAAAATATTTAAAATTTAAAATAAAAAATTCCGACCGAAGTCGGTTGGTAAATTTAAATTTCTGAAAAATTCAATTGAACATTTCCGATCGACTTCGTTCGGTAGGCGGGCGGTTTTCTGGGTAAGTTTTTTGGCATAATAAAGTTGTTTTACAGTTGCACCACCTGCTAACAACCAATCACCTATAATGGCAGCATTACATTGCTGTCATTCAACCAATAACAACAACAATAACAACAATAACACCAATAACAACGATAACAACAAAAACAACTATCAAAACTAAATTAATAATATTTATAGAGTTTCAAAATACCCAACAACAAAACGTTTCACAAGTTAAAAGTTCAAACATCATTCAATGAGTGTTTTGTAATACATCATCTCCATCTCCATCTCCATCTCCACTACTAGAAGCTTCATCGTCGGTATGGTTCGAAAGATCACGACAAGAAGGATTATCATATGGGGAAGACTCACGAGACCGGGGAATCGGAAAATCACCATTAGTAAGAAGATTGGCCAGCTGACCTTGAAGAATATTAAATTGTTGGTCCCTCTTTTCTAGCTGAACTTGAAGGGTATCAAATTTTTTATCACTCTTTTCTTCTCTAGCCTTTGTCTCTTCAAGCTCTGCTGTCCGCTTTGCGATCTTCTTCTCCATAGCCGAGAGAGTTGACCTATCAATTGCCTCGCCCTGGGCGGAAGTCCCTATACCTTGCAATCCAGCCCTGTAGCGCCGAAATGATCTCCCTGGAAGGCCGTATGCTATCTCCTTTTTAGGACCACCGAAAACATCCAACCATATCTTCCGCACTTCTTCGTCTGAAATGGGTGGTCGTTTGCCTTGCTCATTCGGTGGCAAGCTCTGAGTCTACTCCTCCACATTAGTCTTGTAGCGACTCTTTATTTAGAAGATAGAAATTTTTTAACTATATAATATTATAAATATTAATTTCAAGTTATAGTAGTTATGAAACTTACATATGTTGTCTCTGTCCGGCCTTCGACCTATCTAGTTGGATCTGTCGGTACCTTCTTCTTTCGGATATGAGTCTCCATGAAGAACTCATTATGAGCCATCTTCCTCCCATATTTTTTCCTACAAATATAATAAAACATGTTAACTAATTTAAAATATATAAATATAGTTCGATAAAAATAGATTTAAATATTTTAAGGAATTACGAGTAGTCTCCTCGCAATCCCCATGCTCCTTGCACCCATATAGTGCAAGGAGCCACTCTTCTCAGATGCTCGGTCCTTCTTTCCCTATTCACTTCTCTTCTCGAATTTTTTAGTGGTCCACTGCCTTAGCAGATCCTCCCATAAATGCGGTAGAACCCATGAAGGCTTCTTGCTCTTCTTCTGAGCAGAACAGACGGAATCAGATAGTCTTTTACGACATTTGAACTCAAAATTTGCAACAATAGCACTGTTATGCCAGTCCTCCTAGACACACTTAGTCTGCAAATGAAGTGTGTAACGTTAGATGAAAATATTGTGAATATAATGCTTAAATAAATAAGAATTGTATTAAAACATTAAATTGGTTAAAACTTTGCTCCACGAGCTCCCGTGGAAATTCACTCCAAGTCGCATAGGGTGCATCATACAACAAGCCAAAAGCTTCAGTGATTATCTTTGTAGTCTGATGACTAGGTATGAACATACAACATAGCAATTACATTAAATAAACAAGATTAGCTATTAAAATTCAGCAAAAACAAAGAAGTAATAAATAAATCTTACCCATTGCCCTCAGGCCTGATGATCATCCTATGATATCGATCATACCACACTTCTTCTGGATCATCATCCTCCAATGAATCTGAAGCGTGTGCAGAAGGGAAGGCATCTGGCTCAGCGCTACTATCCCAAAGGCGAAGTCTAGAAATGCTAGGAGACGAACTCCGTGGAGAGATAGACGGGGTCGCTGATGAAGATGGATGTGATCTAGACCTCTGCTGCGATCCAGACCACTGTTGCGATCCGGGTGGCTGAAATCTAGATGGATACGATCCAGTTGGTGGTGAAGCAAATGGAGCAGATGATAGGTGTGTCACCACATGGCCATGTGACTACTGACTCGGTGGACCCATGTAACTATATGCAGGATCATGTGGATTAAGCGATGTATATGCCTGTGGTAGAGAATGGTAAGAATACTGATGGGAGGGCAAATAGTAGGTAGTCTGATGAGTATATGGATGTGGTGGAAAAGATGTGTGCCTAGAAAATTGTTGCCGGCCATCAACAGTGGAGGGATTCAAGTGTGGAGTGGAAGGAAGCGAGGATATAGCACTATCCTCATGATCAACTTCCTAGACCTACCTCAACCCCTACCGGTCATCTGCATAAATTAAAGAAAATACTAGAATTGAGAATATGATTCTATATAAGTTGAGAGCGCTTGAAAAAATTAACATGCTAGTCGTCTTCGAAGTATCCTTCCTCGTCCGAAAATTCTTCTTCACTTATTTCATTTTCATCAGGTGATTCGTTGTCCTTATTTTCTATGATTGTTATTTTCTCCATATCAACTTCTTCTAAAATGCGTTGAGGAAGTTTCAAGTCATTTTCTAACTGATCATCCATTATTTGGTTAACACTTGAGGTATCGTTTTGGTAAGAAACATCTAGCACATTCTCAACTTCCACCCTACCAACATGCTTAGTTTTGATTACAACCAACTAATCAACCTTATCCTTCCGCAATTGATATGGAGCATAGTATACTTGCCTAACTTTTTATGCAATTATAAAAGGATCATAGCAATCATACTCCCTCTTTTTATTAACCTCAATTATGTTGCAATGTAAGTGTACATTTATACCTCTTCTAGGTGTTGGGTCAAACCACTTGTATCATAAAAGTATGAACTTCTTATTTGGCCAACGTGAATATGATAATTCTAGAATCTGTTTGATCACACCATAATAATCATTTTTTCCATCCCGATTGCCTTCACCACCTTCGACACACACCCCACTATTATTGCTATTTTTATACTTGGAGCATTCCTCGGTGTGAAATTTGTAACCATTCACAAAATACTTAGATATAATTGTAACCGTAGGTGCAGGTCCCCAAGATATATCTTTCAAAAATTGATTAACACCGATATTTGGATTATTAACCTAGATGTTGTGTTAAATAAATCACAAGTGAGCAAGTATATTCACAAGTGACCCAAGTATGTATATTTACACATGAGAAAGTATATAAGATGCACTTACACACTCTTTAAACCATGCCTCAAATGTAGAATATACAACATCATGGCCAAATTGACTCACGAAGTCACTAAGGGACACATTGAAAACATTTTAGTTGCATCAACCAAATTAAATAGTAGTCCATGTAAATTAATCTTACGTTAACACTTTCTTAAGAAAGGATTGAACTTTCGGACAATTTAGAAACACATGATTTGAAGCTGATTTGTACTCCATACTACTTAGGCCCCTTTTTGATCGATCTTTAGAACCTCGGCCTGGTTGATTGAATATGGACATTGGTGGATATAATGGATCATTCTCAATCATGACATTGTTCCGATTTGGCCTATTTCTAGCACATGGCACATGACTGACTAAGTAGTAAGAACAAAAATGGGTAGTTTTCTTTGCAAGATAGGCTTCAGACATGGATCGTTCAATCATATTCCTCTGTTTAACAACTCGTTTACACTTGCCGATAGTCCTTCGCATTGTCATATTAGACTATAATGTTAAAGAAAATTACAAGAATGAATCAAGTTTTGATCATTACCTCTCGAATGGATACATCCACCTGCATTGAACCGGCCCTCCAAGTCGTGCCTCGTGTACAAGGTGAATTGGAAGGTATTCCATCACATCAAAGAAACCACATGAAAAAATCCTTTCTAGCTTATTACTGATTATAGGAATGTTCCGATTCATTTGAAATAGGTTTTCTTCCCTTAATGTGGTAGAACATAAGTCTTTGAAGAACAAACTTATCGATGTGATGGGTTTCCAGATATTTTCAAGCAAACCACAAAATGCAATAGGGATTAAAGTTTCCATGAAGATATGATAGTCATGACTTTTCATATAAGTCGGCTTTCCTTCAACCATATCAGCACGTTTTCCCAGGTTCGAAGCATAGCCCTCAGGAATGTTTAGGTTTGTAACCTACTCACAAATATGTCGTCTTTGTTCCAAAGTGAATGTGTAGTTGGCCTTGGGCTTGAACACCTTATCATTGTTCGCAGACTGCCAATGTAATTTAGGTCGCCTGCAATATTCTTGTAAGTCTAGTCTAGCCTTCGGGTTATATTTTGTCTTATTATTATCATCCATCACTGTATTGAACAAATTGTCAAAAATGTTCTTCTCAATATGTATGAGATAAAGATTGTGTCAGAGAAGATTATCCTTCCAATATGGCAACTCCTAAAATATGCTCTAGTTTGTCCAGTTATGATGTCACGACCCAAAACCTAACATGTCGTGATGGCGCCTAACATGGTACTAGGCAAGCCGACTACTCGGACATTTCCAAAACTTTCAACTTTGAAATAGATTAAAACAGTTTAAATAAATAAAAATTTCATAATATGAAATAGGATATCATAACTCAATACATAATTTTTTCCAAAACCGGGGTATCACTGAGTACATGAGCATCTACATATCGACATAGTCTGGTACACTGTCTAGAAAGTAGAATTGAATAAATAAACTGAAAGATAAGGGATGAGAGTCAAGGCATGCGTACGCCAAAGCTGCTACCTCGATGATCTTCGAATGTCTGAACTCTGTTAATCAGCAACCGCCATGACCGGACACACTTGTATTAGCACACGAGGTGCAGGGTGTAGCGTGAGTACACCCAACTCAATAAGTAACAAATCTAACCTTTGGACTAAAAGTACTGATGGGTTCAAGTATTACAGTCTACATACAACATTAACAGTATGGAAAGTTACAGAAAAAAATATGATAGTGATGTCTTAGAAATACATAATCTCTAAGTGACGGTACAAGAATTTAGACATGCTTTCAGGTTTTGTAGTAATATTCAGCACATAAAAGGGTAGATCCAGCCCAAATGCAAATAAAACCAGGGCAGATCCAGCCCAAATGCAAATAAAAAACCAGGCTAGATCCAACACAAATGTATATAAATTGCTAGCAACTTCGCCCACTATGGATGTGCAGACTCCGGAGGGGCCGATCCAGCCCAAGCGCTATAATAAGCCAAATCCTGGCATGAATCAATTAAGCCTGCTGCGGTGCGCAACCCGATCCCATGAATATCACTCACAATAGACCCTCAGCCTTACTTAGTCATTAATCTCTTCAGTCTCTTGGGCTCACAAGAATCATGATAATCAGCGCAAATGATGATGACATGATGTGTCAGTAAAGGACAACAGAGACGGAGATACGATATGCAAATAATAACTATGACTGTGTATAAAATGGCAAGTTAAGAGAATAGTTCAACATGTAACACGACCTCTGTGGGTCCAAACAGTACCAGCACGTAGCCTAAGCATAATTTCTAATATGACTGGTAGCTCAACTGCTCTAAAACATGGTGAAAATATGGTAACAACAAGATTATTCAACTATACAGTTCCATGCAATCGACCAAGTCATAATTCTTACAATGCACGCCCACACGCTCGTCATATAGCATGTGCATCACCTCAACAACAATCACATAATACGTAATTTGGGGTTTCATACCCTCAGAACTAAGTTTAGAAGTGTTACTTACCTCAAACTGTGAAAATCTCTACTCGAACAAGCCCTTGCCTTGCTTAACAGCCTCTGAATGCCTCAAATCTGGCCACAAACAATTTGATACGATCAACTCAAGCTATAGGTATCAATTTCATATAAAAATGCTAAGTTCTTAATCAAAAGTCAAAAAGTCAATTAAAAAGTCGGCCCCCAGGCTCACATCTCGGAATCCAATAAAAATTACAAAATCCAAAAGTCCATTCAACCACGAGTCTAACCATACAAAATTTATCAAATTCCGATACCAAATCACCACTCAAATCCCCAAATTAAACTCTCCAAATCCCTACCCTCAAACTCTCAAATTCCACCTCGAAAACACACAAACTAGGTGGGAAATTCAATGGTGAAACAAGATTATTGAATAAAAATGATCACAAGTGACTTACCTCGAAACCCCTCGAAATCTCTCTCAAAAATCTCCTTAGACCGAGCTTGGAATGTCCAAAAATGGTTAAAATTTCGGAGCCCTTCGAATTTAAACACTGCCAGCGATTTCGCACCTGCGACCCACTTAATCGCATCTGTGGTCTCGCGGGTGCAAACAATTCCTCCGCTTCTGCGGTCCTGCCTAACCAGGCCCCTTTCGCTTATGCACTGCTTCCTCTGCATTTGCGAACTCGCAGGTGCAGAATTACCTTTACACCTGCGCACTCCCCCAGCTGGCCAATTCCACTTCTGTGCCCAAAGCACTGCATCTACGGCAATGCAGGTGCGTAAATACCCTCGCACCTACGACCACTGCACACTCCTTCCCAGTCTGCTTCTTTGATTCTCTCTTCGCACCTGCGGATAATCCCCTTGCAGGTGCGATCACACCAGAAGACTCCCAGCTTCAAAAATGCTCTAAGTCCTATTTTCGATCTGATAACCATCCGAACTCCACTCGAGGCCCCCGAGACCTTAACCAAACACACCAACAAGTCCTTAAACACGATACGAACTTAGTCGATCCCTTTCAAAAATACGAATCGCTCCCCAATTCAAGTCTAATGAAAACTAAGGAATTCCAACTTCTGCAATTGATGTTGAAACCTATCAAATCAAGTCCGATTGACCTAAATCTTCGAATATAAGTCATAAATTATACAATGGACCTACTCTGACTCCCGGAACCAAAATCCGAGCCCGGTAACCACAATGTCAACTCTCGGTCAAACTTCTAAATATCCAACTTTTGCCATTTTAAGCCTAATTCAACTACGGACCTCCAAACCACTATCCGAACACACTCCTAAGTCCAAAATCACACAACGGAGCTAACAGAACCATCAAAATTCCATTCCGGATCCACTTACATAAAATTCACATATGGTCACCCTTTTTCACTTAAGCTTTCAAACCTTGAGACTAAGTGTCTCAACTCATTCTGAAACATTCCTGTTACTGAACCAACTACCTCTTTAAGTCACATAGAAACTATTAAGCATACAATGAGCAGTAAAATAGGGGAACAGGGCTACAACTCTCAAAATGACCAGCCAGGTCGTTACATCCTCCCCCTCTTAAATAAACGTTCCTCCTCGAACGGGTCTAGAAATCTACCTGGAGTCTCAAATTGTCATGGATATATTCTCTGCATCTGCCGCACGTTCTCCCAAGTAGCCTCCTAAACTGGTTGACCTCTCCACTGCACCTTCACTGAAGCTATTTCCTTTGACCTTAACTTTTAAACGTGTCGATCTAAAATGGCCACTAGCTCCATATCATAAGTCAAATCACCATCCAACTGAACCGTGCTGAAATCTAGAACATGAGATAGATCGTCGTCATACTTCTAGAGCATAGCAACATGAAATACTGGATGAACACTCGACAAACTAGGCGGCAAGGCAAGCTTGTAAGCCACCTCCCAAATCCTCTGAAGCACCTCAAACGGCCCAATATACCGAGGGCTTAACTTGCCCTTCTTTCCAAACCTCATAACACCCTTCATGAGTGAAACCTTGAGCAGTACCTTCTCCCCAACCATGTAAGAAACATCACGAACCTTCTTATCGGCTTAACTCTTTTGTCTAGACTGCGCTGTGCGAAGCCGATCCTGAATCAATTTAACCTTGTAGAAAGTATCCTAAATCAAGTCAATACCCAATAGACTAGCCTCACCTGGCTCAAACCATCCCACCGGAGACAGACATCGTCTCCCATACAAAGCCTCATACGGAGCCATCTGAATGCTCGATTGGTAGCTATTATTGTAGGCAAACTCTGCGAGTGGCAGAAACTGATTCCAAGCACCCCTGAAATCTATGACACAAGCACGTAGCATATCCTCCAATATATGAATAGTGCGCTCAGACAGCCCGTCCGTCTGAGGGTAAAATATTGTACTCAACTCCACCTGAGTGCCCAACTCTCGCTGCATGGCTCTCCAAAATTACGATGTAAATAGCGTGTCCTGATCTAAAATGATGGACACCGGCACATAGTGAAGGAAAACAATCTCGAAGATGTAAATCTCCGCCAACAGCTCCGGAGATTAAGTAGTCCCAACTGGAATGAAGTGCGCATACTTGGTCAACGGATCCACAATCACCGAAATAGCATCAAACTTCCTCGTAGTCTATGGGAGTCCAACTTCAAAATCCATGGTGATACGCTCCCATTTCCACTCCGGGATTTCAAGCCACTGAAGAAATCCTACAGGTCTCTGATGCTCATACTTCACTTGCTGACAGTTTAGACACCGAGCTACAAACCCCACTATATCCTTCTTCATCCTTCTCCACCAATAGTGTTGCCTCAAGTCCGGGTACATCTTCGCGGCACCCAGATGAATGGAATACCGTAAACTATGAGCCTCCTCAAGAATCAACTCACGTAGCCCATTTACATTAGGCACACATATCTGACCTTGCATCCTCAACACCCCATCATCCCCAATAGTAACATCCTTGGCATCACTGTGATGAACCGTGTCTTTAAGGACAAGCAAATGGGGATCATCAAATTGGCGCTCTTTGATGTGATTAAATAAAGAAGATCGAGAAACCATACAAGCTAGAACCCGACTGGGCTCCGATACATCTAATCTCACGAACTGGTTGGCCAAGTCCTGGACATCAACTGCAAGATGTCTCTCACAAATAGGAATGCATGCGAGTCTACCCATACTCACTGCCTTTCTACTCATGGCATCGGCCACCACATTGGCCTTCCCGGGATAGTACGGAATAGTAATATCATAGTCTTTTAGCAGCTCCAACCATCTCCGCTGCCTCAAATTTAGATCCTTTTATTTGAACAAGTACTGGAGACTTCGATGATCTGTAAATACCTCACAAAACACACCATAGAGATAGTGCCTCCAAATATTTAATGCATGAATGATGGCAGCCAACTCCAAATCATGAATATGGTAGTTCTTCTCATGAGGCTTAAACTAACGTGAAGCATAAGCAATTACTCTACCCCCCTGCATCAAGACACACCCAATACCAATCCGAGAAGCATCATAATACAATGTATAAGATCCAAAAGATGAAGGCAGAACTAGGACTAGAGCTGTGGTCAAGGCAGTCTTGAGCTTCAAAAAGCTCTCCTCACACTCATCCGACCACCTAAAAGAAGCACCCTTTTGGGTCAATTTGGTCAAAGGCGATGCAATAGACGAGAAACCCTCCACAAAGCGACGATAATAACCGGCCAAGCCGAGAAAGCTCTGAATCTCAGTAGCTGAGGACGGTCTGGGCCAACTCTGAGCTGCTTCTATCTTCTCTGGATCCACATTAATCCCCTCAATGGACACCACGTGCCCCAAGAACGCCACCGAACTAAGCCAAAACTCAAACTTGGAGAACTTGGCATAAAGTTTCTCCTCCCTCAGCTGCTGCAATACAATCCTTAAATGTTGGGCATGCTACGCCCGACTACGTGAGTATACCAGGATATCATCACTGAATACTATGACAAACGAGTCGAGATATGGCTGAAATACACTGTTCATCAAATACATGAATAATGCATGGGCATTGGTCAGCCCAAAAGACATCATAAGGAACTCATAGTGACCATAACGGGTCCTGAATGCCGTTTTTAGAATATCCGAGTCCCGAATCTTCAACTAGTGATACCCAGACATCAAATCAATCGTAGAGAACACCCTCGCTCCCTGAAGTTGGTCAAATAGATCATCAATGCGCGTCAAAGGATACTTGTTCTTGATTGTAACTTTGTTCAACTGCCTATAGTCGATGCACATCCACATAGTACCATCCTTCTTCTTCACAAACAGAATCGGTGCACCCCAAGGCAACACACTGGGCCTAATAAACCCCTTATCAAGAATTTCTTGAAGTTGTTCTTTCAATTCCTTCAACTCGGTTGGTTCCATTCGATACGAAGGAAAAGAAATGGGCTGAGTGCCCTGCACCAAGTCAATATCCCTATCGGACAGCATGCCCGACACGTCTACAAGAAACACATCCAGAAAGTCTCGCACCACCGAAAAAGAATCAATAGTAGGAGTATCAGCACCAACATCCCTCACAAAGGATAAGTAGGACAAACACCCCTTCCCAACCATCCGTTGGGCTTTCAAATAAGAAATCACCCTGCTAGGAACATAATCTAAAGAACCTCTCCACTCGATCCTTGGCAACCCCAGCATTGCCAATGTCACGGTCTTAGCATGACAATCCAGAATAACATGACATGGAGACAACCAATCCATACCCAAGATCACGTCGAAATCAACCATACTAAGCAATAAGAGATCAACTCTAGTCTCCAATCCCCCAATAGTCACTGCACATGACCGATATACACGGTCCACAACAATAGTATCGCCTATTGGCATAGATACATTAACAGTTGAAACTAAGGACTCACCGGGCATATCCAGATAATGAGAAAAATAAGATGATACATACGAATAAGTGGAACTGGGGTCAAATAATACAGAAGCATCCCTATGGCATATTCAGACAATACCTGTGATCACTATGCCTGAAGCAACGACATCTGGCCTAGCAGGAATAGCATAGAATCGAGCATGACCGCCACCTGATCGGCCTCCCCCCTTGGGCGACCCCTAGATACCTGAGCCCCACCCCGAGCTGGCTGTGCGGGTGGTGAAGTAATTGGTTCTAAAGTCATGGCATGACTCCTCTGCTGAACTAGACCTCCCATAAGGCGGGGACAAAACTTCTTCACATGACCCAACTCTCCACACTTGAAATATCCCCTCTAAGAAATTGGTGTCAAATACTGAGGCAGACCCCGTGAACCAGAATAACTACCAGAGGAAACTAGTGCAGATGAACCCTGAACTAAAGGTGCACGAGATAAACTCTGATCTTGGAGAGCACTAAGAGATGACTAACCCGGTCTAGCAGTGAACGAACTATGGCTAGATGATGCACCACGATGAACTGGACGAGCCATCTGAGTGGGCTTATAAGGAAGACCACTGTTGTGGTAGCACTGTCCCTTAGAAGGAACACCACTGAAACCACCCGAATCACGAGGCCTCTTGGCCTCCCTCTCCTCATGCTCCTGACTTTGAACCATCTCTAGCCGCCGAGCAATATCAACTACCTCGTCGAATGTAGCACCTAATACACTCTCCCGATTCATAACAAAACGGTACTGATAGTAGAGGCCATCAATGAACCTCCTAATCCTCCCCCTCTCAGTGTGAAACAACCAAACTGTGTGATGAGCCAATTCTGAAAAACGCATCTCATACTGGGTCACAGATATGCCATCCTAACGTAGCTGCTCGAACTACTTGCGTAGCTCCTCCTTACGGGGTCTGTGGCATGAACTCCTCCAAGAAGAGAACGGAGAACTCATGCCATGTAAGTGGTGCTGCACCGAGTTGTCTGCGCCTCTCATAGGCCTCCCACCATCTGAAGGCAGCCCTAGTAAACTGAAAAGTAGTGAACGAGACCCCATTGGTCTCCAGAATACCCGCCGTGCGAAGGATCCACAGGCACGTATCCAATAAGTCATGTGCATCATCTGACTTAGCCCCACTAAATGAAGGAGGCTGGAGCCTCCCAAATCTCTCTAGTCTCCTCTGCTCATCATCAGTCATAACGGGACCCACCTGGGCCTGAGCAACTGCAAACGACTAGGCTGGTAGTACCACCGGTGTCTGAGGTCCCTGCATCACCTGCTCTAGAGTACTGGCGACGGGAGTCTAAGTACCTCCCCCGGCCTGAGAAATTGCTGGCGCGTTCTGAACAGAAACCGCCTAAGCAAGGCTAGTGCACATAGTCAATATCTGAGCCAAAGCCTCCTGAAGGTCTGGAATCACAATGGGCACAGCTGGTGCCTGAGCTGGCCCCACTGGCCCAACCATATCTGTAACCTACTCCCGAGCTGGAGATGATGGATCTGTAGGTGCTACTCTAACTGATGTACGAGCTTCACCTCTGCCCCTACCCTGGCCCCTACCGCGACCCCGACCTCTCGTGGCCCTAGCAGGTGGTACAGGTGGTTGTCTGTCTTGTACGGTAGCACATGTCCTCACCATCTATGAGAGAATAGAATAACAGAAGTTTAGTTCTCGGAATCAACAAATTCGCGCGACAAGAGTGTGATGTTTTCCTAAGGGTTCGGAAGCCTCTCGAAGATAAGTACAGACGTCTCTGTACCGATCCACATGACTCTACTAAATCAACTCATGACTTGTGAGACCTATGTAACCAAGGCTCTGATACCAACTTGTCACGACCCAAAACCCAACCTGTCGTGATGGTGCCTAACATGGTACTAGGAAAGCCGACTACTCAGATATTTCCAACACTTTCAACTTTGAAATAGATGAAAACCATTTAAATAAATAAAAATTTCATAAAACGAAATAGGATATCATAACTCAATACATAAGTTTTCCCAAAACTAGGGTGTCACTGAGTACAAGAGCATCTACATAACGACATAGTCTGGTACACTGTCTAGAAAGTAGAACTGAATAAATAAACTGAAAGATAGGGGAGGAGAGTCAAGGCCTGCAGACGCCAAAGCAGCTACCTCGATGATCTTTGAATGTCTGAACTCTGTGCATCAGCAACCACCGTGACCGGACACACCTGGATCTTCACACGAGGTGTAGGGTGTAGTGTGAGTACAACCAACTCAATAAGTAACAAATCTAACATTTGGACTAAAAATAGTAACAGGTTCAAGTATTACAGTACACATACATCATAAATAGTACGGAAAGTTACAGATAACAAATATGACAGTGACATCTCAAAAATTCATAATCTACAAGTGACAGTACAAGAATTTAGACATGCTTTCAGGTTTTGCAATAAAATTCAACACAGAACAGGGCAAATCCAGCCCAAATACAAATAAAACTAGGGCAGATCCAACCCAAATGCAAATAAAAATCCAGGCCAGATCCAGCACAAATGTATATAAATTGCTAGCAACTGCGCCCACTATGGATGTGCAGACTCTGGAGGGGCCGATCCAGCCCAAGCGCTGTAATAAGCCAAATCCTGGCATGAATCAATTAAGCCTGCTGCGGTACGCAATCTGATCCCATGAATATCACTCACAATAGACCCTCAACCTTACATAGTCATTAATCTCTCCAGTCTCTCGGGCTTAGAAGAATCATGATAATCAGCGCAAATGATGATGACATGATGTGTCAGTAAAGGACAACAGAGACGGAGATACGATATGCAAATAATAACTATGACTGAGTATAAAATGGCAAGTTAAAAGAATAGTTCAACATGTAACACGACCTCTATGGGTCCAAACAGTACCAGTACGTAGCCTAAGCAGGATTTCTAACATGACTGGTAGCTCAACTGCTCTAACACATGGTGAAAATATGGTAATAACAAGATTATTCAACTATACAAATCCATGGAATCGACCAAGTCACAATTCTTACAATGCACGCCCACACGCTCGTCACCTAGCATGTGCATCACCTCAACAACAATCACATAACACGTAATTCGGGGTTTCCTACCCTCAGAACTAAGTTTAGAAGTGTTACTTACCTCAAACTATGCAAATCTCTACTCGAACAAGCCCTTGCCTCGCTAAACGGCCTCCGAATGCCTCAAATCTGGCCACAAACAATTTGATACGATCAACTCAAGCTATAAGTATCAATTTCATATAAAAATGCTAAGTTCTTAATCAAAAGTCAAAAAGTCAACTAAAAAGTCTGCCCCCAGGCTCACATCTCGGAATCCAATAAAAGTTACAAAATCCGTAAGCCCATTCAACCACGAGTCTAACCATACAAAATATACCAAATTCCGATACCAAATCACCACTCAAATCGCCAAATTAAACTCTCCAAATCCCTAGCCTCAAACTCCCAAATTCCACCTCAAAAACACACAAACTAGGTGGGAAATTCAATGGAGAAACACGATTATTGAATAAAAATGATCACAAGTGACTTACCTCAAGAAACCCCTCGAAATATCTCTCAAAAATCGCCTTAGACTGACCTTGGAATGTCCAAAAATGATTAAAACTTTGAAGCCCTTCGAATTTAAACACTGCCAGCGATTTCGCACTTGCGGCCTACTTAACCGAATCTGCGGTCTCGCGGATGCGGACAATACCTCCGCTTATGCAGTGCTGCCTCACCAGGCCCCTTTTGCTTCTGCTGCTTCCTCCGCATTTGCGAACTCGCAGGTGCGGAAATTACCTTCGCATCTGCGCTCTCCCCCAGCTGGCCAATTCCGCTCTTGCGCCCAAAGCGCCGCATCTGCTGCCACGAAGGTGCGGAAATACCCTCGCACCTGCGACCACTGCACACTCCTTCCCAGTCCGCTTCTGCAATTCCCTCTTCGCACCTACGGCCAATCCCCTCGCAGGTGCGATCCCACCAGAAGACTCCCAGCTTCAACAATGCTCCAAGTCCCATTTTTGATCCGATAACCATCCGAATCCACCCGAGGCCCCCGAGACCTCAACCAAACATGATACAAACTTAATCAAGCCCTCAAATCACATCAAACAACTTTAAAAACACGAATCGCACCCTAATTCAAGTCTAATGAAAACTAAGAAATTCCAACTTCAATCGATGTCCAAACCTATCAAATCAAGTCCGTTTGACCTCAAATTTCGCACACAAGTCATAAATGACACAACGGATCTACTCCTACTCTCGGAACCAAAATCCGAGCCTGATAACCACAAAGTCAACTCTCGGTCAAATTTCTAAATTTCCAACTTTTACCATTTCAAGCCTAATTCAACTACGGACCTCCAAATCACTATCCGGACACACTCCTAAGTCCAAAATCACCCAATAGACGTAACAGAACCATCAAAAATCCATTCTGAATCCATTTACACAAAATTCACATACGGTCACCCTTTTCACTTCAGTAGGTGACCTGTATACCCACTGGAGGAACACCGAATAGCCGGTGGACGGTAAGTACTCTCAGGAATTACGCTGAAGTAGGGCCATGCCAGGGCACCCCGAGCAAGTGACGGTGCTGAATATGTGGGACTGCTGGACTGACCCCTCATACATTAACCTCTGCCCCCAGACGGAGCGTCACTGCATTCTCCAAAATGCTGAGGCCTTTTCTTCCCCATCATATACAATCATACCTGGCTGCGGATACCTCGATCCTCCGAACTATCTCCACAACCTGCTCATAAGGAGTCCCCATCTCAACCTCTCGGGCCATAGTAACTTGGATACCATTATGTAAGCCCGCAATAAACCTCTACACTCTCTCTGCATCTATGGGGAGTATCATAAGTGCATGGAAAGATAACTTAGAGAACCTCACCGATTATCGGTCACAGACATCTGACCCTGCTAGAGCCGCTCGAACTGACCCTGTAGATCTTCCCTCTAAGAGGGTGGAATATAGCTCTCCAAAAAGAGGCATGTGAACTAGTCCCAAGTCAAGGGAGGTAAACCTGCTGGCCTGCTACAAAGATAGGATTGCCACCATCTACGGGCCCTGCCCTCTAACTGAAATATGGAGAAGTCCACCCCGTTGGACTCCAATACTCCCATGTTGTGCAGCCTGTCCCTGCAACAATCAATAAAATCGTGTGGTTCCTCATGTCGCTCACCACCAAAGACAGGAGGATGCAGCCTGGTCCATCTATCCAACCGCTTCTGCTGCTCAATGGTCACAGTTGGTCTCGGCTTCAGCATAACTGCTGCAACTGGCTAGGCCCCGCCCACAGGTAGTACACCCGGGGTCTGATAAACAGCAGTAGCGTTCCCTGGATCCTGAGTGATAGGGGTCTATGCTCCCCCTCCCGCCTAATAGGAGTTGCGGCCCTCCCGCGGCCTTTGCCTCTAACAGGGGGTAGCTCCTCCACCGTCGGGTACATCTGCCGTGCGCGTTCTCACCATCTGTGAGAGAATAAGAGAAATATACTTAGCACAACATCAACTGCACGATAGGAGATGAAGAAAGAGAAGTTTCCCAACACCCTATAGCCTCTCGAATATAAGTACGGACGTCTCCGTACCGATCCGCAAGACTCTACTCGGTATGCTCATGACTCGTGAGATATATGTGAACCGAGGGCTCTGATACCTAGACGTCATGACCCAATTCCCATAATAGGTCGTGATGACGCCTAACATCGCCGTTAGGCAAGACAACGGTGAACTATCCATTTAATTGTTCCTTTTTTTTAAGTCATGAATTTTATTTAATAAAAAACCAAGAATAAATGGTCATGGCAATATAAAGCATAAAATAAAACATGAGAGTGAAGTAGTAAAATTAATAGGCAAAAAACCCCATAAATATCTATTAGCACTTCCTAAAACCTGGTATCACAAGTGCACGAGCAATCTAGTAGAATATACAGAACCCCCTACAACTACAGTCTGAAATAAAATAGACATAAATATTAAATACAACAAAGAGGACACTCTGGGTGCTACAGAACGGATCATGGAAAGCATCTCACCACTAGGCCTCTGGATAGTGTGGGTGTGTGCCTGATCGGATACCAGCTGCACCTGCCTCAGTATCTGCACAATGTTTGCAGAAGCATAGCATGAGTACGTAAACAACGTGTATCCACTAAGTATCTAGTGTAATATCGAAGAAGTAGTGACGAGGGGTCGACTTCGACACTTACTAGAGCTTAATAGATAAAGTGCAAGAATTATAAATAGGTAGGAAATACAAACAGTAACAATGGTATAAGAAGCATTAAATAAGTGATTTCTTTACAAAATATCAATTTAAAACCCATACCTATCACATGCCAATTTCAACAAGTATGCGCCATCAAGCATTTTTTAATTCTCAAGTCATGAAGGAAATATCAAGTACAATCGGACTCCTAGTGACATCCCACACGATTTATGCCGAGGTCATACGGGCCGATCCATAATAATCGTATGCATACACTACCGAGATTGTACGACCCGATCCATGGATGCATCTCATTATATATAAATATTGCCGAGGCATTTGGCCCGATCCACATGAATAGGGAAACTCTTCGGACTACGGGACCTACGCTTACAACACCAAGATAATTTTCTATCAATAATCGAATATTCCACCAAAACTCAAAGTAACGAAGCTCGGTCTAGCATAATCTATAATCAAGTTTCACTCATTAATACAAGAACTAAACTAATAAGTTGGGTTCAAATAGTCCAAGTATTGCATAATAAAGTCCTATGTCTATCCGGACATAACATGATTTTAGCTATGTACGGACTCTCGTCATTTCGTGTGTACGTAGCACCCACAATTATTAATAAAAATAATTTAAGCACCTATGGGGTTAATACCCTGTTATAAGGTTAGGCAAAAGACTTACCCTATTTCCAAATCCTCTTCTGGATCCTCAAATCACACTAATAGCCTCGTATCGGTGCCGAGCAATCTGAAACTAGCCAAATGTCGTACAAACTAATCAATATATGCTCAAGGGTTCACAATTTAACTATTAAAGTAATTACCCAACCCAATTTGAAAAGTTACCCAATTTGTAGATAAATGTTACCCATAAATTTACGAACTCAAAGATATAATTTATACTCAATTCCATAATTAATTTATGGTCTAATCCCATTTTTACAAAAATCTAGATTTTTCAATAAAATCTCATAATTTCTGCAATTTTTATGTTAAAATCTACCCACAATCTATTTGTTAAACTCACATTACGTAAAAATTACTTACCTCAAGATGCTAGGTGAAACATCCCTCTCCAAGAGGTCCAGAATCGGCTAAGCTAAGTGAAAATGAGAGAAAATGAGCTAAGTCTAGTTTTTAAAACATGTCACTGGCCAGACATTCCTTCTTCGCGATTGCGAAAAGAGCCTCGCGATCGCGAAGGAAAAATTGCCCGGGCCTAGAAAATGTCCTTCGCGAACACAAGAGGACCCTCGCGATCGCGAAATCTTACCCAGCCAGTGCTTCGCGAACGCGGTCCTCCCTTCGCGAACGCGAAGGGCAATATCCAGTTGACCCCCAGGCCCTGTTCTTTTATGCGAACGTGTGACTAGCTTTGCGAACGCGAAGGCCGCTAGATCCTAAACCTTCGCAAATGTGAAGAACAAATCACCCCTGCCTCAAATCCTTCATCGCGAACGTGGAAGAACCTCCGCGTTCGCGAAGAAGGAAACCAGAACTAGAAAATTCTGCATTTTTGGACTTAACTCTTGGTCGTTACAATAGCACACATTGCACATGCATACATTGTATCATGCCACTTATACCAGTCCAGGAGCTTGAAATTTGATATTCATTGATCATATACATGTTTTCTTGTATATTTGTCTTTGTGTGATATGACTTGGACTCGATGCCTATGATCATACCGGACAGATTGTATTGTTATGCTTTTGAACACGCCGGGCGGATTGTGTTGTTATACCTGTGACCATGCCGGGCGGATAGTGTTGTTATGTATGTGACCACACCAGGCGAATTGTGATATAGCCTGTGACCACGCCGGACGGATCCATAATACTGAGCCTGTGACCACGCCGGGCAGATTATGATATTGAGCATGTGACCACACTCGGCTGATAGCATGTGAGTTGTCCTTGTTGCGTGTTGATATAGATCAACCCCCTAGGATCACCCTCTCATGTTTCTCTTTTGATGGTGTGCACGCGGATTGTGAGAAATCGACGGATTTCTGGTTGGTGTGAGCTCTAGGAGAGCTGGTTATTGGTTTTGGTTCGGTTACTGAGATTATGATATGGGCATGAGAGTCGTGGTGTGAATTCTATTTAGATCGGATTGTGCACCGCAACAGATTGATATTTGGTTATTGTATTTCATCTTTGCTTGCAATTTCCTTGGTTGTTACCTGTTTTATTTGCATATCTTCCTTATATGCTAGATTGTTGACTGCGCAGATTACGTTCAGAAAACTGAGAGCACCAATGTGGTTTTATCTGTGATTTCATGATTTGATCATATTTTCTTTTATGTACTTGTTGGAATTATGAACAGGTGATAGCGGATATCATTTATAATTATTTCTTCTATTACTTTGCCGAGGTTAGTTATGATACTTATTGAGTACATGAGGTCGGTTGTACTCATACTACACTTCTGCACCTTGCGTGCAGATCTTGGGGCTAAGATGTTGCAGATGACTGGAGCTGGAATTTATGGTGTACATGCATTCCGGATATAGATACTACTTGTCCTTGGTAGCTTTAGATTTGAATTCTATTTATGTACATTCCAAACAGATGTTGTATTTATTTCATATTAGTTTTATAAATCTAAGTCTTAGTGGCTTATGACTTGTACTACCCATCCTTGGGATTTTTGTATAGATGTTCAACTATTGTAATAATTGATTCTTATTATTCTCATTTAAGTTGTGTTGACTATTAGTTGGCTTACCTAGCGAGTTGGGTTAGGTGCCATCGCGACTAGATGAATTTTGGGTCGTGACACTTGGGGTTGACTTTCCATATTTGTATCATCATAGCTTTATTATTTGGGGTTATTCTCTATGACTTCTATTGATATTATTAACTTGTTTTGGCTAGATTCGAGTCGTCCGGACGTTGATTCACGCGGGAAGGGCTTCTTAGAGTATTGATTTAGCTTGCTTGAGGTAAATATCTTATCTAAACTTAGTTGAGGTACTAGTTGCCTAATAGTGATAGCTACGTACTATGGGTGGCGCACATGTGAGGGGTTGAGCCCATGTGTGGACACCGAGGTATCATCTATGCTCGGGGTAGTGCTTAGGCTATGATATGTCTTGAATTGATTGCTAAGCTTTATGCTGTTATGTTTCTTATGTTTGTACCCCATGGTGAGCTATTTGAACCATGTTTGAGGTTACATAGAGGTTAATCTTGATTGAACCTTATAATTGCTACTTTCCTGATGTAATTGCCTGATTTGAGCTATGGTAGCACACTTTGCACATGCATACACTATAGCATGTCATTCATACCAGTCCAGGAATATCAAATTTGATATTCATTGTTCATGTAAATGTGATCTTGTATATCTACCTTCTGTATAATATGGATTGGACTGGTAGCACGTGAGTTCTCCGTGCGATTGAGATTATTAGCACGTGAGTTATCCCTGCGGTTATGATTTTTGGCACGTGAGTTGTCCGTGCGATAGAGATATAATAGCATGTGAGTATTCCATGCGGATCCAAAATATTGTTATTATTGGCACATGAGTTATCCGTACAGTACGTCAGTTGTCGGTGCAGCCTGTGGATAAGGATCTATCCCCATAGGGTCATCCTCTCATGTTTCTCTGTTGATGGTGTACACGCAGTATGAGGAAAACTGGTCAGTGTTTGACTTGGCTATTGCATTTCTATTTTACTTGAAATTTCCTTGGTTGTATACATGTTTTATTCGTATATCTTCTTTATATGCTAGATCATGAGTGCATATATGCCTTGTTTTGCATATCTTCTCTATATGCTAGATTGTTAACTGAGCAGATTGTATTAGTTATCTTATGCACCGAGATGGTTTTATCTGTGATTCATGACTTGATCATATTATTGCTCTGCACTTGTGAGATTTATGAACTGTGTAGGTGATTGGTGAGTATCATTAATAATTCTTACTTATATTACCTCGCCGAAGTTAGTTATGATACTTGCTGAATATATGGCGTCGGTTGTACTCATACTACACTCTGCACTTAATTGTACAGATCCAGGTGTTAGACCAAACCATCAGTAGTTGTGACTTGTTACTGGGATAATCACTAGAGATAAGGTAGAGCTGGTGTCACGACCCAAAACCCACTATAGGCCGTGATGGCGCCCAACATCGCTGTTAGGCAAGCCAACAATGAACTATCACGTTACTTATTCATTTTTATTACTTTCAAAATCACAAATTTATTAAGCAAAGAAATTTATGCATTTAAAATCATAGGTACATACATAATTAGTAAGATATAAAAATAAAAATTGACAATAATATGCAAATCTGTAAGCATCAACTAGAGTATCCCAAAATCTGGTGTAGCAAGTGCATGAGCAACTATTAAGGAGTGCAATAACAACATTTGTCTGGAATATAAAATAGACAAGATAAAGTAAATAAAGATGATGAGACTTTGTGGGCTGTGACACACAGAAGTATAGCATGAGTACATAAATCAACGCGTACCCAGTAAGTATCTAGCCTAACCCCGGAGAAGTAGTATCGAGAGGTCAACATCGACACTTACTAGTGGTCCAATAAAATAATATAATAAATTATAAATAGATATGAAACACAACATCGACCATGAGGTAAAAACTGTAACTCATATAATCCTCCAACATTCCTTTTGGAGATATAAATCTCTCAAATCTCATATGCTATTTCAACAGATCCGAAAATATCAAGTGCAAATCTCAAATTGATAAGGAATACCATATAAATGCCCCGTCTCAATCAAGGGGGATCTCGTGAATATTCGGACTTCTAGCGGTATCACGCACGATTATACCGAGGTCGTACGACCCGATCCAAAGTGGTGTGTACACTGCCGATGGTCGACCAGCACGAACTAGAGATGCATCTCAATATACTGTCGAAGCATTTGGATTGATCCACAGGAAAGGAAGAAACTTATCGAATTACGAGCCACATGTTTGCAACACAGGTACATGAGCATAAAGTAAAGATGACTTCTACAGTCTATCAAATATCTCGCCAAAGAACTCAAGGTGATAAAGTTCGGCCTAATATATTTCCGAATCAGTTTTAATTTTTTAAATTCAAATAATTAAACTAGCAAATTGAGTTCAAATAGTTCAAATATCACATGATAATGTCCTAAGTCTAACCGGACATAAACATGATTTTAGCTACGTACGGGCTCTCGTCACCTCGTGTGTACGTAGTACCCACAACTAGTAGCACATAATAATTTAATACCTACGGGGTAGTTTTTCCTTTACAAGGTTAGACAAGAGAATTATCTCGCTCCGAAGTTCCATAACCGGCTCCAACGCCTCTCTAACACCTCAAACCGATGCCCATCAATTTGAAACTATTCAATCAACATGCAAACCAATAAAAATGTACTCCAACACTCATAATTAATCAATTTATATCATTTCCCAACTCCGCTCGAAAAGTCAACAAAGTCAACCCTAGGGCCCACGTGCCCGAATTCCAAATATTTTCGAAGATAAACATTACCCGTAATGCTACAAGCTCAAATATATAATTTATCTCCAATTCCATGCCCAAAATCATGGTCAAAATTTGAAAATATTAATTCTAGGGCTTCTACCAAAAATCCCACATTTTTCACTTAAATTCTTGAATTTACAAGCCTAAATTCGTATATTAACCTCACAATGTGAAGAAATCACTTACCTCATAATAGATGATGAAGATGACACTCCAAAATTGCCCCAAAGTCGTCTCCCATGGAAGAAATGAGATGAAAGTGGGCCAAATCCCGATTTAAAACAGGTAAGCCCATCAATCCCCTTTTTCGTGATCGCGGACAAGTCCTCGCGATCACGAAGACCAACCTCGACCAGATGCCAAATCGTTCTTCGCGAACGCGACACACCGTGTCACAAACATGGTGGTCAACTCGACAGACCCTACGCAAATGCGTCCAAACCCTCGCGAACGCATAGGACAAAACACCTGGTGCCCCTTCCCGCTTGTCCTTCAATGCAATCGCGGTCTCACCCTCGCGATCGCGATACACTGCCACCCAAAGCTTAGCGAACGTGAAGTACAAATTCCTTGAGGCCCAAGAGACCTTCGCGAACGTGATCCTTTCTTCGCGATCACGAAGAAGGAAGCACCAGACACTGGAAACAGTAGTCTAAACATGGCGAAATAACCCGTAACCCATCCGAAACTCACCTGAGGCCCCCCGGGATCCCGTCCAATCGTACCAACCAGTCCCAAAATATGACACAAACCTAATCGAGGCCTCAAATCACACCAAACCAAGTCCAAACTATGAATCGACGATCAAAATCCTCCTTTTAACTTTCAAACATTAAAACTTAGTCAAACGAGTCTGAATCACTCTTAAACATTTCAGAATGACACCAAATTTATGTACAAGTCACAAATCATAGTATTAACCTATTCCAAGGCTCAGAATCCCGAACGGACATCATTAACATCAAAGTACACTTCAAATTAATTTTAGAAAATTCTAAAACCTTCAAAATGCCAACTTTTCACAATAAGCGCCGAAATGCTCCTGGACCACCCGATACTCAACCCGAACATACGCTCAAATACGAAATCATCATACGATCCTATTAGCACCTTCAAATCTTAATTCTGAGGTCATTTACTCAAAAGTCAAACCTTAGTCAACTCTTCCAACTTAAAGCTTCTAAATTAAGAATTATCCTTCCGACTCAACTCCGAACTTCCCGACGTTCAATTCCGACTACGTGTACAAGTCATAAAACATGAATTAAAGCTACTCAAGGCCTCAAATTTCCGAACGATGTGCTAGAGCTCAAAATGATCGATCGGGTTGTTACAGTTGCATCTCGATCACAGTCTTGGTGTCTCTTTCCATTTTAGTACTGTAATTTTCAATCTGACAGTATTGTTATTTTGTATTCTAGACCTGTACTTCTATTTTAGAGCTCATGACTTTGTATTACCAGTTCTGGGAGATTACCATGTATTGACACTGTTATTTATGTTATTGGCTTTAGAGTTGTACTATTTTCGTTATCGTTTCTCACTTTTATTATGTTCGACTTGTCTAGCAAGTGAGTTAGGCGCCATCACGATCGATAGGTGATTTTAGGTCGTGGCATGTGTCTACTTTGAGTATCTTTCTTAGTTTTTTGCCATTTGTTTCATGGATATCTTTATCGTATAACTCTATAGGAAGTTGTGGTAGGCAAATATTTATGGCAGTGGATGACATGATTGTTGTCTCCAAGATAAACTTTGGCTTCCATCATTTTACAGAAAAAAATTGACAGCTATAAACCATGGCCTTGACAATAAAAAATCACATCCTAAGCCAATCAAATTTAACTATTCATATGGTTTTCAAGGATCAACATGTTTGGAGCGGAGGTATTCATGGAATGCCCTTTGGCCAAATACCTTAATAATGAGCGAGAATCACCATGTGTGGTATATTCAATTCTTATCCTCCTATGATAATGGAATAGAGCCAACTTTACCTTTCCCCTATCGAGGGTCAATAGTAGTCGGTTCATTATCATAGTACTGAGATTGTATGATTTTATTCTTGTCAAGCAACATTTCCTTACAGGAGTGTGGTGGAGTTGTGTCTTCCTCCACAAGGGTATGAGTCCCGTCCGGTGGTTTAGGGGAATATGGGGAGAGGGTTCTATGTTGGTGGTTACTGTGTTCATGATAATGTTATTTTTAGAGCGAAGTCATAGTTTATCTATCTAAGATAAACAACTCACATCGTACTTATTATATTAAATTAAAAACTTTACATATATACAATAGCAGTGATACATTTATTTGTTAGGTTACCACTTATTGTGAGAATATTTATAGATAACCTTAAGGTAACAAAATAATATAAACTTTTTCTTTTTATACGATCAAAGTCTAGATGTTAAACGGTTGTATTTAGCATCAAAACTGTACTAGGCATTATTTGAATTTTTGATGGTTATATTTTTCTTGTTTTCTACCCAGTGTCCAATAATTATTTGTGATCCGATTAATCTGGATTCACGCCATGGCATCCCACTTTAAAGATAAAGCTTCCCTATCAAAGACTGTAAAGTCCCGAGATACTTTAATACTCTTCGAAGTCCAAATCGATGACTAACTGATTGGGAATTGGAGAAGAATAAAATTTTCATGTCCAAGGATAGCTTTAAGGTCAATATATGGGTTACGGAATAAATTGAAATTAAGTTGGTTGAGTATAATATTTTAAAGATGGCAGAAACATGGAATTGCCAATTAGTATTTTGGCTACATATTTAATTAATTATTTTCTATGAAAAACAAGGGTGTAAAGGATCATCACAAAGTGGGATTACAATTGAGGTTACACGTGAATTACAAGTCCAGCCCAAAGATGGTGTCGTACGGTCATTCTTATGCTTCATAAAATTGTGTATAGAGACCTTTATTTGTCAGTTTTAAAAGAAGGAAAATGCAACAGTCAGGTCACGAAATTGAAACGAAAAGAAATAGGTTTTTAGTAGACACTTAAAGATTATCAAATAAGGGCAGTAAAATAGCTTCACTATAAGTTATTCTCAAAAAGTGAAGCATAGGGGAAGACATATACATCATTGTCTTTAACTTTTGGTAGCAATGAGATAGAAAATTATTGGGATTAGAGGAATAGCTAATGCTTGTCATTTTCCACCACGACAACTTTTCAAAGGGAACAAAGTGATTTGGACAGCTTACAAGTCAACAACGAAAATCGCAGCAATCCTTGAAAGATTAGGTAGAAACAAATGAGGTCGAGGCATATTAACAATCAAATGTTGGCGGGGGACTACGATGGTTTAATATTGAAATTCTTGCATCAGATCTTTAAGTTTTGATTCAAGGTAAGTTTTAAAGCTTTCTCTCCTAATAGAAAATTTTATTAGAACCCACGTGTTATATATATTCGATAAAATTCCTAAGCTATGTCTCTTTGTGCTCCAGTATTCAATTTACTCTATTTTTTTCGGTAGTATGAAAATGTGACAGCCTTATATACTTACACATATTATCAATTATTAGTTGACTTTGTTATGATATTTACATTTAGTTTAGCATTCATTAATAGGTTAATGTGATCACATTCAGAAAGGGAGAGCTAGCTGACCTCCCTTTGCGTGAGTGCCACGAGGCCAGGGATAGCTACCCCACACTCGTAGGTTCTATTATTTACTGGGGAGATTGATCGACACTCCCCCATGCGTGTTTCTAGATCTCATGTACGTAGGGCTACTATGTGTAACTATTTTTCAGAAATGTTATTTCATTAAAAATACTTAGTTTTCACTTTAAGTTTCAATTTTCATATTTTCAGTTATTAGCTTATAGTTTCAGTTTTTAGCTCATTTCCTGTTTATAGATTTTGTTGATAATAAAATGGAGTTATCAGCTTATAGTTTCAGTTTTCAGCTTATTTCCTATTTATAGATTTTGTTGATATGATATTCTGTGAAATCACTTCCTTTCATATTATGATTTGTTTCCAGAAGATCTCATTCTGCCTTTTCAGGAGGTAGCCTATGAGACTTAGTGGGTATCCTTTGGTGGTACTTAGCCTGTTAGGTCCTGCCATATCATGTGGCAGGTGTTGAGATTGTAGGTGACGAGATACGTGGCTAGAGACATACTCCGTAGACTCAATTCGCAAGCCCTTTGTTTCCTCCCAGCGGTGTTGATTTCCTTTCTAAGTCATTAATTATTGTTTGACTTTCATATTATTCTTGGGGAATGCCCCGTAGACGTATGTGTTCAGACTTACAGTTAGAGGCTCATGACTTTATTAGTGGGTTTAGTTGTTAGACATGTTAATATTAATATTAGATTTCAGTTTTCAGAAAACTATTATTTTAATACTTATTTATGATTTTTTTAGATATTATGTACATCGACTTTCAGTTAGTTAGAACAAGGCTTGCTCGACGGGTAAGGTAGGTTGAGCGCCATCACGTCCCACCCAATTTGGGGGCGTGACAAGTTGGTATCAGAACAACCAGATTTAGGTGTCCTAAGGAGTCATGAGCTGTGTCTAGTAGAGTCTCACTTATGAGTATATTGTGCATCATACTTACATTTGGGAGGTTGCATGACATGTTAGAAAAATTTCTCCTCTTTGATTCCTTAATCGTGCGTTAAATCTTAAAGTAAGAAACTTTTTGCCACTCTTATCAATCTCATGAATGATTAGCATATGTGACACGATCAAATTGCGCAAGACTCGTTACTAGAGTAGTAACTCGAGTTATTTGAGATAAAATTAAGGAGGTGTCAGCTAAGACTTTGAAACGAGAACTAGATGAAATAGGTAACCTTGAATTTGCAGTTTAATGATAAGAGCTTATGTGCAGGAAAGTGAGGTGGCATTATCAAGACTCGAGGAGAGGTAATACTAATGAAGCGAATATGAAAATATCAGAAAGTGTATTGACGAGTTTCATTCAGGATTCGTTGGAAACATTAACACGGCCAGTCGCAATGACAGCCAATAAACAAGATACAAGATGGTGACCAATAAGAAATTTCTTACCCTATATTTCTATATTAGGATTTTGAAAACGCACGCGGACCAATTGGTGAAAGATGTGGGGACCATATTGAATAAAATAAATAAAAGAAAAAGAAAAAAAGTGATTGGGCAAGGGAAAGACAATTGTGGGCGCCTGACTTGGTGACAACTTGCAAGCAAATTGCAAATGCAAATTGCATAACCAAATCGACAACAAGCCAATTTCATTGGCTATTTGGACGGCAACTTTCGCTATAAATAAAGTCTCCATTCTCATTTCAGTAACACCAAAATCGAGAGAAGTCGGAGAGAGTTAGAGAGTAATCCATGTTGAGCGGGAGTAATATTATAACGAGGTATTTAAAATAAAGAATATTATTTTTTTTAAAATTGTAGTAGTCTTTTGACACTATTAAGTTATAATATTATAGTGGTATTATATTATTCCGCTCGGATATTATATTTTATCCCGTTAAAAGATTTGGTGTCGTTGTTACTCTCTCGTGTTATTGTTATTTACCGTGAATATTATTCATCGGCGGAATATTATTTTTTCCAACAACACGGTATCAGAGCCATGGCGAATAATAGTCCGTTGTCTTTTCAGTACCCCCATCTCACAAAAGAAAATTATGAGAAATGGTGTCTACGTATGTAAGCCATTCTTGGCTCTCAGGATGTGTAGAAAATCGTAGACAAAAGGTATGCAAAACCCAATAATGAGGAAGCTCCGCCTCAAAATGAAAAAGATGTTTTGGCAAAGACAATGAAAAAGGATAAATAAGCTCCCACGCTCATCCACCAATGTTTGGATGATACCATGTTTGAGAAGGTAGTAGATGCTATCACCTCAAAGGAAGCTTGGGAGATTTTACAAAATTCTCTGCAAGGAGTTGACAAGGTGAGGAAGGTAAAATTTCAAACACTAAGGGCTGATTTTGAAGTTAAATGAAAGAATCTTAATGCATTTCAGATTATTGTTCAAAAGTGAAGGCTATTGTAAATCAATTGAGAAGATACGGGGAGGACATAGAAGATGTCTGTGTGGTAGAAAAGATCCTTCACACTTTAACACCTAAATTTAATTTTGTGGTGTGTGCTATTTATGAGTCTAAAGATTTAGACTCTATGATGGTAGATCAATTGGAGGGTTCTTTACAGTCCCATGAAGAAAAAATCAAGAGGAGACAAGAAGTGCCATTGGAGCAACTTCTTAAAACTCAGGCATCCTTTAAGGATTATGGAGGTGAAAAGAGCTATCGAGGGAATGGACGAGGACGAGGACGAGGCCGTGGCAGTCATGGAAGAGGAAGAAGTAATGGTAACAACTTCAATAATGAAGTTAAAATCCACCAAACATTCAGAGGTCATGGTCGTGGACAAAGAGGAGGAAGAGGACGTGGCTACTAACAAGAAAATAATGGACAAATGTAAGAAAAATAAATAATTGAGTGTTATAATTGTCATAAATTTGGCCATTACTCTTGGGAACGTCGTAGCAATATTGAAGAGAAAGCTAACCTTGTTGACGACAAGAAAGAAGAAGATGAGTCAACATTGTTGTTGGCACTCAAAGAAGAAGATAGGGATGATTGTAGCTCGTGGTATTTGGACAATGGAGCAAGAAATCATATGTGTGGATGCAAAGACAAGTTTGTGGAGATCAATAAGTGGGTGAGAGGTAATGTGTCTTTTGGAGATATCTCAAAGATTCAAAACGAAGGGATAGGTACGATTTTAATCTCCTGTAAAAATGGTGGCTACAAGTTAATTCAAGTTGTATATTATGTGCCGAAATTAAAAAGTAATATTTTGAGTTTGGGCCAACTTCTTGAAAAGGAATATGACATCCACATGAAAAATATGCATCTTTGGCTTAGAGATTCGAGTGGAATTATAATTTCTAAAGTGCATATGGTAAAGAATAGATTATTTTCTCTGAATCTTAAGACAATTGAATGCAAAGTGTTTGAAGGCTAATGTGCAAGATGAACCATGGTGTTGGCACATGCGATTTGGGCATGTAATGACCCAACCAGTCATTTTTAACCTTTAGAACCCCGTTCCCTAAAATAAAATTTTCCGTATATGCTTTTAATGATTATTGACTTACGGAGATGGTTGGTTCGGGATTTGGAAGCGTTTGGGTTGAAATCAGAACACTTGGTTCCTTAAGTTAGCTTTAAATGGACAAGTTTGACTTCGGTCAATATTTTGAGAAAACGACCCCGGAATCGGGATTTGATGGTTCCAATAGGTTCGTATGATGATTTTGGACTTGAGCGTATGTCCGAATTGGGTTTTGGATAACCCAGGAGCGTTTTGACGCTTAATAGTAAAAATCAACTATTTGAAGGTTTAAACTTCTTTAAATTTGGTTTGGAGTAGGATTTTTAGTAATTGAAGTCCGTTTGGAATTTCGAGTTTGGGAATAGTTTCGTATAGTGATGTAAGACTTGCACGCAAAATTTTGTATCATTCTGAGTAGTTTAAGTATATTTCGGCGCATTGGAAGTAATTTGAAGAACGTGAAATTATTAAGTTTGAATCAATTTGGTTTAGGGTATGATTCTTAGATTTGATGTTGTTTTACGCGTTCCGAGAGTTCGAGCGAGTCCATTTTATGATTTCAAACCTGTTGGTATGTTCGGGATGGGTCCCGGGGACCCCGAGTGTCAATCGGACGAGGCTCCGACCAAGTTGGAAGTTGGGAGCCAAAACTGAAGCTCCCAGCTACTGTCAGAATCGCACCTGCGCTTGGCCAGTCGCAGGTGCTACATTCGCAGATGCGACAAAAGCTCGCAGGCGCGGCACTCGCATATGCGAGATTTCTTCGCAGAAGCGGAAAAGGGAAGGGGAGACCATCGCCGCAGATGCGGAGAATTTGTGCACCTGCGAACGTGCAGGTGCGAAGCTTTGTACACAAATGCAGGAATTGGCCAGGCAAGTGGAACTCACACCTACGAGGATTTCCGCAGGGGCAGTACTCTGTCCGCAGGTGCGAAAGACCTGTTTGACAGAAAGCTTAAAAAGAACGGGAATGCACCATTTTTGCCCATTTTCTTCCATACTTGGGGCGATTTTGGAGCTTTTTGAGAGGAGATTTCAACTAACAACTTTGAGGTAAGTTAATTCCACACTCCTTGAGTTAAATATATAGATTATAGGTAGATTATAACTAGTAAATCTTAAAAATCAAGGGTTTAGATGAAAAACCTAAATTTTTATAAAAATGAGATTTTAGCCACGAAAATGATTATGGAATTAGATAGAAATTATATATTTGAGTTCTTGAGATTATGGGTAACGTTTTCATCCAAAAATTTCCAGAATCTGGGCACGTGGGCCCGGGGTGAATTTTAGGAATTTTACCATTTTGGATAGAGTAATTTATTTAATAGATGAATTTCGAATTATTGAACATATATTAATTATTTTATATAATTTTTGGATAGTTTCGGATTTTTCGGCATTTAATCGAGAATTTTACGCGACGCGATAATCGGAAAGTGGACTTTGAGACGAGGTAAGTCTCTTGTCTAATCTTGTGAGGGGGAAATTATCCCATAGGGATTAAATTAAATAATTATTGCTAATTGCGGGGGCTACGTACGCACGAGGTGACGAGAGTCCGTGTGTAGCTACTATAAATGCTAAAGTCCGGGTAGTTTAGGACTCAAAGCATGAATTATTTGTGTGAATTGTATTCCTTGATGAATTAATATTAAATTAATATATATGAATATATTGTGAATTGTTAGATAAAGATATTAAAGGATGAAAAATTTCATATGCTTGATTTTCTGTTTAAATCAATTAATTGGTAAAAGAAATTGTTCTTTCTCCTGAATTTATCTCATAATAAATATATTCTCCTTCCGGAGGTACGTAAGAAAATGTCTTCCTGTCTTGTGGAGCAGGCCGAACGCCTTGGCAGGATAGATGCATCTATGAGTCGCGCCACACGTCCCTCAGCAGTGTACACGACACTTTGGATTGGGCCGTACGTCCTCGGCAGAAATCGTGCTTAATAATCATAATTACACGATACTTTAATAGTTATTTCAGCTTGCGAAGCTAATTGATAAATTGAAAAAATCCTTGGAATTTAATGAATTATTATTCTTGCTTGTTAAAGAATTAATTGTTATTCCTATAAATGATATTTAATTGTTAAATTGGAAATTTTTTGAATTGAAGGGATTTAATTAATATATTGAGAGTTATTACATTTGAAAGAATTTGATTATTTTCGATGATTAAATAATTTATTGTAAATTCTGTAAATCATGCTGATTTCAATATTTTAATTATATTTCAATTATTATTATTGACCCATAGTGAGTGTCAGGCCATCTCGTCTCTACCACTTCGAGATTAGGCTTGATACTTACTGGGTACACGTTGTTTACGTACTCATACTACACTTGCTGCACTTTTTGTGCAGGACCTAAGACAAGTACTAGTGGGGGACCTATCGTCTTACACCCACGATATCCAGGGGTATAGTGGTGAGCTGTCTTTCTGAGCCGTTCTGCAGCTACTAGTGTCTCTCCTTGTATTTTTTATTCTGTCTATTTTATTTCAGACAGTATTTGAGATTTTTGTATAATCTACTAGATGTTCATACACTTGTGACACCAGGTCTTGGCACACATATTGGTAGAGTTTGGGTTTTATTATATTTTCTTGGTTTTAAATTTTATCAATGTATGCTTAATTTATTAGTTGGCTTGCCTAGCTGTAGTGTTGGGCGCCATCACGACTTATAGGTAAAATTGGGTCGTGACAGGGCACTTGAATTTTGAAGCGCTCAAAACAATTGGAGAGAAGAACATGGTGCATGAGATACCATCAATCAACCATCCCAATCAATTGTGTGAAGCTTGTCTTCTTGGAAAACATGCGAGGAGGAATTATTCAAGAGGCTATGTCAAGATCAACCAAACCGCTTCAGCTTGTTCATACTGATGTGTGCGGACCAATCAATCCACCTTCCTTTGGTAAAAGTAAATACTTTATGCTTTTCATTGATGACTTTAGTAGAAAGACTTGGGTTTATTTCTTGAACCAAAAATCTAAAGAATTTGCTGCTTTTAAAATTTTTAAAGTACTTGTGAAATAAGAAAGTGACTATGAAATAAAAGCTTTAAGGTCCGATATAGGAGACAAATTCACTTCAAAAGAATTTAATGACTTCTGTCAGTCTCATGGAATCTGTCGCCCTCTAACGGTACCTTATTCACCCCAACAAAATGGAGTTGCAGAGAGAAAGAATCGAACGATTCTTAATATGGCTAGATGTATGTTGAAATCTAAAAGTATGCCCAAGGAATTTTTGGCCGAAGTTGTTTCTTGTGCAGTTTATTTGAACAATATGTCTCCAACAAGGAATGTTAGAGATCAAATCCCTCAAGAAGCATGGAGTAGAAGAAAGCCAAGTGTCAAGTACTTGAGAATCTTTGGGAGCATAGCCTATGCTCATATGCCACATCAAGGGAGAGCGAAGCTTGACGATCGAAGTGTCAAGTATGTGTTTGTTGGTTATGATACGAGTTCAAAAGGCTACAAGCTATACAACTCAAGTAGCGGCAAGGTAGTGGTGAGTCATGATGTTGAATTTGATGAAGAATTGGCATGGAATTGGGAAGCTCGGGAGGAAACTTCATATGATTTTCTTCCATACTTTGGTGATGAAGAAGAACCAGAGAACGTGGAACCTGTGCAGGATATAACTCCACCTACTTCTCCAACCAATGTTGCATCTCCCTCTTCTCAAGAAAGTTCAAATGAACAACCGCAAAAGACAAGGGGTATTCAAGAGCTCTATGAGGACACAAAAGAAGTTACTAATTTTGATTTTGTATAGTCTCTTTGCTGACAGCGAACCAATGAACTTTGATGAAGCTGTTACAGACAAAAGGTGGAGACAAGCCATGGAGGAGGAGATCGAGTCAATAGTGAAGAACAACACTTGGGAGTTAGCAACTCTTCCCAAGGGTCATCGAGCAATTGGAGTAAAATGGGTATACGTTGATGGAGATGTGGAGAGATACAAGGCACGGCTTGTGGCTAAAGGCTACAAGGAAAGGCACGGCATTGACAATAAAGAAGTCTATGCACCTGTAGCCCGCATAGAGACAATTCGTTTGCTCATCTCTTTGGCGATACAAATGAAGTGGAAGATCCATCACTAGACGTCAAGTCAGCCTTTTTGAATGGCTATCTTGAAGAAGTCTATGTTGAACAACCATTGGTATTTGTGGTCAAAAACCATGAAGATAAAGTGTTGCGATTGAAGAAAGCTTTATATAGATTAAAGCAAGCCCCACGAGCATGGAATAGTTACATCGACAAGTATTTTCAAGACAATGGGTTTACTCGTTGTCTCCATGAATTTTCTCTTTACCTTAAAGTTCATACTAATGGAGATATCTTGCTTGTTTGTCTTTATGTTGATGATCTTATTTTGACGGGTAATAACCCAAGTTTGTTTGAAGCTTTTAAGAAAGATATGTCCTGTGAGTTTGAGATGACGGACATAGGGCTCATGTCATAATACTTGGGCCTAGAAGTGAAGCAGATGGATGATGGAATTTTTATCTCTCAAGAAATCTATACAAAAGAGATATTGAAGAAATTTAACATGCTCGATTGTAATCCCGTAAACACACTGATGGAGAGTGGGACAAAATTGTCTAAGTTTGATGAAGGAGAAAAAGTGGATCCCACATTTTTCAAAAGCCTTGTGGGAAGTTTGAGCTACTTGACTTGTACCAGGCCAGATATACTCTTTGCGGTTGGAGTAGTAAGCCGCTTCATGGAAGCTCCTACCTCCACTCATTTGAAAGTCACTCGAAGAATTCTTTGTTACCTAAAAAGTACGATCGACTTTGGGTTATTTTATTCTTCTTCTAATGATTTTAACCTTGTGGGATATTGTGATAGTGATTATGCGGGAGATATTGATGATAGAAAAAGTACAACTGATTTTGTGTTTTTCTTGGATGATTGTGTTATTTCCTGGAGTTCAAAGAAACAATCATTTGTTACTCTCTCTACTTGTGAAGCTGAATATATAATAGCAACATCCTGTACATGTCATGCTATTTGGCTAAGAAAATTATTGAAGGAGTTCAATTTACCACAAATTGAAGCTACGAAGATTTGTATTAACAACAAATCAGCACAGGCACTCGCAAAGAATCCAGTGTATCATGATCGAAGAAAGCATATTGATACAAGGTATCACTTCATCAGAAAATTCATTGCCAAGAAGGAAGTCGAGCTCAAATATGTGAAGTCTCATGATCAAGTTGCAGATATCTTCACAAAACCTCTCAAGTTTGAAGATTTCTAGAGATTGAGATCATGTCTTGGAATAAAGAGGAAAAATCAAAATTAAGGGAGAGATTTGTGGGGACCATATTAAATAAAATAAATAAAAGAAAAAGAACAAAAGTGATTGGGCGAGGGAAAGACAATTGTGGGCGCCTGACTTGGTGACAACTTGTAAGCAAATTGCAAATGCAAATTGCAAAGCAATTGCATAACCAAATCGGCAACAAGCCCATTTCATTGGCTATTTGGACGGCAGCTTTTGATATAAATAGAAGTCTTCATTCTTCATTGCAGTATACCAAAATTAGAGAAGCCAGAGAGAGTTAGAGAGAGTAATCCACATATTGTAGTATGTGAGATAAATATTGAGTGAGAGTAATATTGTAATGATGTATTTAAAATAAAGAGTGTTATTTCTTTTGAAATTGTAGTAGTTTCTTGACACTACTAAGTTGTAATATTATAGTGGTATTATATTACTCCGCTCGGGTATTGTATTTTACCCCGTTAAAAGATTTAGTGTCGTTGTTACTCTCTCGTGTTATTGTTATTTACCATGAATATTATTCATGGGCGGGATATTATACGCAAATTAGCCAAAGTTGCAATGAACATCCTATGGCTCATAGAAATGAGATATGATTAGAATAATAATAAACATGATTATGAATATGATTAGTGGTGGAAGGGAAAAAGGCATGCCAAGGGGAGGCATCTCGAGTTTCAGGAGGGAACTAATTAAAACCTTGGATCCAGTAGGTCATAATCTTGACCGCTAGAATTATCATAGTACCAGTTAAGACCACTCATGTTCACACTAGGGCCAAAGTTCCCTACATATCACCAAGATAATGACTCGCAACACTTACTGCAGGATAGTAATATGATAAAGTAAGGATTTCAGCGGGACAAATCAGAAGCCTTAGGACATTATATTGCAGCAAGTTATGAAAAGGTATAATTTTTATAAGCCTACGAGTGTTAGATATATTTAGAGTAGCAGTTTTTTTGCGAACCTACAATCATAAGAAGTGTGTCATATAAGTTTTCCCTGTTATCAACTTATATTAAATACTTATGATGAGAAATTACAGAACATGTGAATAGGAAATAGTTATGTAAAAGGGCTACGAGCAAATAATTCAATTTCAGGAAGAATACCCCCAAGCACACAATTTAATGCCTATGATATGAAAGCTTACATCTATTTAAGTAAGACTATTTAATGCATGTGTGCAGGAATAATGTTCATTGGGAGAGCATATGTTAGACAATTTACATGACCACTTAGGAAGCCTTACTTCTCAAACCTATTAGAGCATGGCTAAAGAGCACAATCATAGAGAAATATGATAAAGGTAATAACTAAGAAATAATTGGTTCAGCAAATGGCTGGCTAAGGAATGAGCAATGAAAAGAAAAATATAGAAATGTGGCTAGCAGTTACGGAGTGTTGTAAGGTTAAGATTGAACGAAGTAATGAGGGTTTAAATAACTATGACCACTCAGTCCTATCTTCACGTGCAAAAACAAAGGGGCAAACTTGGTGATGAAACATAAGCTTTTAGCTTGCTCAAGAAATAGAAGTTACCGACTTATAGTGCAACCACGCACATTGATGGGAGAGTATACAAGACACCAGTAAAACAAAGTGAACGGTGGATTTATAACTTAGTAAAGTTAATTATGACACTATGAAGGGTATGGACATATCTGATAGTTATTTACTCCTATTAAGAGAAGAGTTTCACCAAATGAAATACCTTACGGTGACAATTCAAGAAAGAAAATTCCAGTTACTAGAGGAAAGCCATTGACCTCCCATATATTAGTATGACGCTAGTGTTACAAAATTATATTGAAATGTCACAAGCTCATCTATAATGAGGGTGAACGTAGGGTCGAAAATGAAAGCACTTTCTACTTTTCGGCGATCAGTAGCTTGGATAAGATAGAAAATCTGAGTACAACTATAAAATAATTAATCTATCAAGTCAATTTGAAGGTTGGGAATTCACGAGTGGATGATTTCTTATGATGTGCCTTGCACACAGAAAGTGAATGTCCTCCAATTAGGGGAAATTAGTCACTCTATATATTAATATATATGTGTGTGTGTGTGTGTGAAGTCCGTTCAGTTAAGAGTAGGACTACAGATGACATACAAGTTCATGTGGTAAAGAAAGGTATACTAGATGTGCAGAATGAAGGTCCTAATTTGAGGATAAGTTTATGATTAAGCTATATGAGAATAAACCCCACTGGGAAGGTACAAGTAAACTACTGTAGCTAAGTCAAGGACACGCATGCATCTAGAGGAGAATGTGAAAAAGAGATGTGGTGTAACTCTGAGTTATCACTTGTACGCATTTAAGTATAAAGCAGAAATAGAAAGAAGTTTTGCAATGAGTTATTGTGAGTTTACTCCAACGTGATCCTTACAGTTGGACGATAGTTGTTCCATCAGAAAGTAGTGGAAAAAGTCATCAAGACCAACACGATTTACAGTTATAAGTTTTTCCTCAGTTATCAATTATACAGTCTCTTAGTTAGCAGCTTTACAGATATTCAGTTTACCAGTATTCAGTTATCTAGCAATTGGCTTTATACTTTTCAGTATATCAGTATTCATGTGAAAAATATTGAGTCCTTTGAACGGTAAATGATAGTTATATTCCTGAAGTGTAGCTAATGTATAGCGGGGAATTTCCTTTGTATATACGTACTGAATGATAAGATACCAGTAGCGAGAGTGAGAATAATGCAGTACGAAGATCCGTACTTGATTAAGTTTAGAGAAAGGATTAAGAGGCATGAAACCACCTTGTTCACCATTAGAGCGGATGATGGCATTGTTTGAGGTCTTATGTAGGCGACAGTATATTCTCCCAAGTGAAGTTTTGTTTTGATGATTGACAAAGGAACTTGTGCATGAACCAGGTCCATCCACAGTATGCATAAACATGGGCAGATTCGAGCATAAGGGATGCACTTGAAGGAGATAAGTTTAAGTTGTTATATCTGATATCTCCTGATCGAAAAGGTTGCATAAATGATAAGGAGAAGGACTCCTTATACGAAGAGAACTTTATCCAAAATAAGGGAGGAGTTAGAAGTTGAAGATAACTAAAACTCTTCCACCAAGGAAGAGTATAGCATTAGAACTCTAGTTATTCTTATTCTACTAATTCTATATATTGCAGGCTATTCTCATTTTACAGGTAAGCACAAATGCTGAAGATAAACGTGAGTTGAGAGCAAAAGAGCAAGGCATTTTGCAAACAATTCTTGCGTGAATCAAGTGTGTGAAACTGAAGCTACATGAACCAGATAGAAGAACCAGTTTCATGCGTCTGTCTTTTGTTCTAGTTCAATTGTAGTAGGTGTTTTCAAGCTATACCTTTCAACTTTATCTAGAAGCATTTGTATTAGGTACTCTGAGTATTCAAGTTAGAGTTAACTTGAAGTTGTCGCAATAGTTAGAGGTTGGTTGCCACAACGGGATTAGAGTTAATCCTTAGGTTTACAAAGAGTTTTGTAAATGCTGTTTTGGCTTAGTAATTTAGTGAAGTGTTGGAAAAAAATCCTACTGTGATGACCCAAAAGGTCATCTTTAAATTTAATAATTATTTATGTATTATGAGACCTCAAATAGCACTATTCATCATTCCTCGACTTGCGTGCGCAGTCCGTATAATTTTCCGAAAAGTTTTATCTAAAAAATGATTAAAAGGTGAAATAGAGCTTTAAAACTCAATTAAGTTGAATTTGGTCAATAGTTTTAGCAAACAAACCCGGATCAGTGTTTTGACAGTTCCGGTAGGTCCGTATCGTGATTTGGGACTTCGGCGTATGCCCAGAATTTAATTTGGAGGTCCCTAACTCAAGTTATGGCTATTTAACGGAAACTGGAAATTTAAAGGCTAAAAATTTTTAAAGTTTGACCACGGATTTGACTTTTTCATATCGGGGTCAAAATCCGATTCTGGAAATTTGAATAGGTTCGTTATGTCATTTATGATTTATATGCAAAATTTGAGGTCAATCGAACTGGATTTGATAGGTTTCGGTATCGAATGTAGAAGTTGAAAATTCTTAAGTTCCTTAAGTTTGAATTGGAGTATGATTAATGGTTTTAGCGTTGTTTGATGTGATTTGAGGTCTCGACTAAGTTCGTATGATGTTTTAGGACTTGTTAGTGTATTTGGTTGAGGTCCCGGGGGCCTCGGGTGGATTTCGAATGTTTAACGAATCAAAATTTGGACTTAAGGAAAATCTGAAATTTTGGCCTTCTGGTATAACCGCACTTGCGTATTTTAGAACGCAGATGCGGGCTCGCAGAAGCGGAAACCGCAGATGCGGTCAAGTGTCCGCATATGCGAAAGGGCCTCGACAGAATCCATAAAATCGGAAGTTAAACCATTTTTATTCATTTTTGAGTTTTGAGTCTCGGATTTAAGCGATTCCAAAGGGATTTTTCACGACTTTGAATTGAGTAAGTATTCTATAACCAAGAGTAATTATATTTCATAAATCCATGTCTATATTGATCATTTATTTCGGAGTTAGATGGAAGAAATTGGAATTTTTGTAAAACTTTCCAAAAACGAAAATTTAAGATTTGAAGGTCCATTTGACATCGGAATTTGATAATTTTTATATGGTTGGATTCGTATCGGAATGGATGTTCGGATTTTGTAATTTTTTTGAGATTCGAGATGTGGGCCCCACAAATTTGCGAGGCAAAGGTTTATTGGAATCTTGAATTTGGTTGCAAAGCGAGGTAAGTGTCGTGGTTAACCTTGATTTGAAGGAATAGAACCCTTGAATTATTTGTTATATGAAATTCATGTGAACGATATATAGACGAGGTGATGAGTGTTGATACGTCGTCAAATTAATTGTTTGCATAATTATTTAAAAATCATAAAGTGTTTTAAGACATGAATTAATTGCCATAATAATTGTTTCTCTCATATTCCTTGTTAAATATTAATTCTTTAATTCATGCAATAATTGTTACATGCTTATTTGATTTATGTGTCTTAATTGATACTTGACATTTAGTATATTAAACATGAAATTGCCTATTTTCTCCTTGATTTCCACAATTAATTGCTACTTGTCATTACTTGTTTCCGAAATAATTTATAAATGTTGTGTGCCTTATTGCCTAATAATTTCTTACTGAATGTGTTATTTATGGGAGTATTTTTTTTATATTTAAAAGTTGTTAAATTATATTGTTGGAGCGGATTGTACGCCGCAACGAAAATGAAAAGGAATATATTGGGGGATCGGGTTGCACGCCGCAACAGATTATATTTTAAGTTTATATTGTTGGAGCGGGTTGCACGCCGCAGCGGAAATTTATTGAAGAATTATATTGTTGGAGCGGGTTGCATGCCACAACGGAAATTGATTCAAATAATAATTGGTTATGACTGTCGATAGCTACTCTAGTACTTCAGGGCGCTCTAGTCCGTTTGGTGAGTCTTATGGAGGGTGTGGCCCAAAATGGTACATTTCCAGTGGCACCAGCCGTCTCACAGGCTGGGGGAGGAGCACAAACTCCCACTACTCCCGTTCCAGGGCAGACAACTCCCCAGTATCAGGCTCCAATAGCCCATCCAGTTGGGGTAGTTCAACCAGTTATTGTAGCATAGGCCGGTGATAGGTCTGCTTTATCTTCTGAGGCTTTGTTGAGGTTGCACAAGTTTACCAAGCTATTTCCAATCCATTTAAGTAGTACACCTTCTGAGGACCCACAGGATTTTCTTGACCGCTACTATGAAGTATTGCAGAACATGGGGATAATCGAAAGCAATAGGGTTGATTTTGTTGTGTTTCAGATGACTGGTTCCGCCAAGAGGTGGTGGAAAGATTATGTATTTACTAGACCAGTTGGTTCACCTGCACTTACTTGGGAGCAGTTCTCATAGCTATTTTTGGAGAAGTTTCTTCCTATCACACTGAGGGAGAATTACCGCAAGCAGTTTGAGCGTCTCCAGCAGGGCAGTATGTCAGTCACTCAGTATGAGACCCGTTTTGTGGATCTAGCCCGTCATGCTCTTCTTTTGCTTCCTACAGAGAGAGAGAGAGAGAGAGAGAGAGAGAGAGAGAGAGAGAGAGAGAGAGAGAGAGAGAGAGAGAGAGAGAGAGTTCATTGATGGACTCGTGCAACCTATCAAGCTACAGATGGCCAAGGAGACTGGGAGTGAGATTTATTTTTAGACGGCTGCTAATGTCGCCAGGTGGATCGAGATGGTTCTTTCACAGGAGAGAGGGCCAGTGTCAGATAAGATGACCCATCATTCCGGTAATTTCAGAGGCGCCTCATCTGGAGGCAGGAGTACTTATGGTAGGGGTCATCCTCCCAGGCCATTTTTTTCAGCACTTCAGACTTCTCACGGTGCTTCAGGGAGTCAAGGTCCTTATGTTCCTTACCCTGGACAACCAGCATTCAGTGCAAATTTAGCTCCTATTAGTGCACCACCACTCCATAGTCACTCTGGCGGCTATCCGACCCATTCGAGTCAGCTTCAGCTTCAGCATCCATGACAGCAGGATGGGTGTTATGAGTGTGGGAACATTGGTCACATTAGGAGGCATTGCCCTAGGTTGTTGAGCAATAAATCTTAGCAGAATTCTCGTGCCATCATACAGGCACCGGTTTCTCCACCGCCCGCCCGACCAGCTAGGGACAGGGGTCAGACTGTTAGAGGTGGAGGTCAAACTGCTAGAGGTGGAGGTCAGACTGTCAGAAGTGGAGGCCAGTGAGCTATGGCCTATCCCAGAGATGTAGTTCAGACTGGTGGGGCCTAACCCCTATTCTATGCTTTCCCAGCTAGGCCTGAGGTCGAGTCATCCGACGTCGTGATCACAGGTATTGTTCCAGTTTTCCATAGAGATGCCTCAGTTCTATTTGATTCGGGATCTACTTACTCCTATGTGTCCTCCTACTTTGCTTCATATATGGTTGTGCCTCGTGATTCTCTGAGTGTGTCTGTATATGTGTCCATGCCGGTGGGAGATTCTGTTGTGGTAGATCATGTCTATCGTTCGTGCATGGTTACTATTGGGAGTCTTGAGACTAGTGTGGATCTTCTACTTCTCGACATGGTAGATTTTGACATCATACTGGGTATGGATTGGCTGTCACCTTATCATGCTATATTGGATTGTCATGCCAAGACGGTGACCTTAGTGATGCCGGGGTTACCTCGATTAGAGTGGAAAGGAACTCCTGGTCATTCTACCAGCATGGTTATTTCTTATATGAAGGCTCGGCGTATGGTCGAGAAGGGGTGTCTAGCCTATTTGGCTTATATTCATAATCCCAGTGCGGATGTTCCTTCTATGGACTCAGTACCAGTTGTTCGTGAATTTCCAAAAGTATTTCCTGCAGATTTGCCGGGGATGCCACTCGACAGAGATATTGACTTCTGTATTGATTTGGCTCCGGGAACTCAGCCCATTTCTATTCCACATACCGTATGGCCCCGCCGGAGTTAAAACAATTAAAGGAGCAATTACAAGACTTGCTTGATCAGGGATTCATTAGACCTAGTGTCTCGTCCTAGGGTGCACCGGTGTTGTTTGTGAAGAAGAAACGTGATTCAATGCGGATATGTATAGGCAGTTGAACAAAGCTACTATCAAGAACAAGTATCAGTTGCTAGGAATTGATGACTTATTCGATTAGCTTCAGGGTGCCAAGGTATTTTTGAAGATTGACTTGAGGTCTGGCTATCATCAGTTGATGATTAGGGCATCTGATGTCCCTGAGACAACTTTTTGGACTCGGTATGGGCATTATGAATTTCTAGTGATGTCAATTGGGCTGACAAATGCCCTACCAGCATATATGGATTTGATGAACCGAGTGTTCAAGCCCTATCTGGATTCCTTTGTGGTTGAATTCATTGATGACATCTTGATTTACTCCAGCAGTAGAGAGGAGCATGAGCAAAATCTTCGGATTGTGCTTCAGACTTTGAGGGATAATCAATTATATGCCAAATTTTAAAAATGCGAGTTTTGGTTAGACTCAGTTGCCTTTTGGGGCATGCTGTATCGCTAGAAGGCATAAAAGTGGACCCTAAGAAGATTGAGGCAGTTCATAACTGGCCTAGACCTACTTCAGCTGCAGAGATTCGGAGTTTTCTGGGTCTGGCAGGTTATTATCGCTGGTACGTGGAAAGGTTTTCATCTATAGCAAACCCATTGACCAGACTGACCCAGAAGGGTGCTCCATTAGGATGGTCAGACGAGTGTGAGTTGAGATTTCAGAAGCTCAATACAACTTTGACTACGACGCCAGTGTTAGTGTTGCCCACATGTTCTGGATCGTACACGATGTATTATGATGCATCTCGTATTGGACTCGGTGAAGTATTGATGCAAGATGGCAGGGTGATTGCATATGCGTCGCGGCAGTTGAAAGTTTAAGAGAAGAATTATCCTGTTCATGACTTAGAATTGGGAGCCATTATTCATGCGCTGAAGATTTGGAGGCACTACCTTTACGACGTGTCATGTGAAGTATTCACAGATCATCGTAGTCCACAGTATCTATTCAAATAAAAAGATCTCAATTTGAGGCAGAGAAGATGGTTGGAGCTGTTGAAAGACTATGATATCACCATTTTGTATCACCCGGGAAAGGAAAATGTGGTGGCCGATTCTTTAAGTAGAAAGGTCGTGAGTATGGGCAGCCTTGAGTATATTCTAGTTGGTGAGAGGCTGCTAGCTGCAGATGTTCAGACTTTGGCCAATCAGTTTGTGAGGTTAGATGTTTCGGAGCCCAGTCGGGTTCTAGCTTGCACAATCGCTCGGTCTTCTTTATATGAGTGCATCAGAGAGCGAAAGTATGATGATCCTCATTTGCTTGTCCCTAAGGACACGGTGCGGCACGGTGGTGCCAAGCAGGTTGCTATGGGAGATGATGGAGTTCTGCGGATGCAGGGTCGTATTTGTGTTCCTAATATGGATGGGCTTCGTGAATTAATTCTTGAAGAGGCCCACAGTTCCAGGTATTCTATTCATCCGGGTGCCGCCAAAATGTATCAAGATTTGCCGCAACATTATTGGTGGAGAAGAATGAAAAAGGATATAGTTGCATATGTAGCTCAGTGTTTGAATTGTCAGCAAGTTAAGTACGAGCATCAAAGACCTGGTGATTTGCTTCAGAAGTTAGAAATTCCTGAGCGTATCACTATGGATTTCGTTGTTGGACTCCCACAGACTCAAAAGAAGTTCGACGCAGTATGGGTCATTGTGGACAAGTTGACCAAGTCAGTACATTTCATTCTAGTGGCAATTACCTATTCTTCAAAGCGGTTAGCTAAAATTTACATTCGTGAGATTGTCCGCCTTCACGGTATGCCCGTGTCTATTATTTCAAATCGAGGTACGCAGTTCACTTCGCACTTCTGGAGGGATGTACAACGTGCATTAGGCACATGGGTTGAGTTGAGTACAATATTTCATCCACAGACGAACGGACAATCAGAGCGCACTATTATTGGAAGATATGCTTCGTGCTTGTATTATAGATTTTGGAGGTTCTTGGGATCAGTTCTTGCCACTTGCAGAGTTTGCTTATAATAACAGCTACCAGTCGAGCATTCAGATGGCTACATATGAAGCATTATACCGGAGGCGATGCCGTTCGCCAGTTCACTGCTTTGAACCGGGAGAGGCTCGATTGTTGGGTACTGCTTTGGTACATGATGCCTAGGATAAGGTCAAGGTTATCCAGGATCGACTTCGCACAGTTCAATCTAGGAAAAAGGTTATGCTGACCGTAAGGTTCATGATGTTGCATTCATGACTGGAGAAAGAGTATTGCTCCGGGTTTCGCCTATGAAAGGTGTAATGAGATTCAGAAAGAAGGGCAAGTTAAGCCCTAGGTATATCGGACCCTTTGAAATTCTTGAAAGGGTGGGTGAAGTAGCCTACAAGCTTGCACTACCACCTAGTTTATCAGCAGTTCATCTGGTGTTCCATGTATCTGTGCTCCAGAAATATCATGGTGATCCATTCCATGTGATAGATTTCAGCTCAGTCCAATTGGACAAAGATTTTACTTATGAGGAGGAGCCGGTAGCTATCCTAGCCCGGCAGGTACGACAGTTGAGGTCTAAAATTTATCCTTCAATTCGGGTGTAATGGAGAGGTCAACCAATTGAGGTAGCTACCTGGGAGTCCGATCAGGACATGTAGAGTATATATCCCCACCTTTTCACCAGCTCAGGTATTTCTCTAACTCCGTTCGAGGACGAATGTTTGTTTTAGAGGTGGAGAATGTGATAACCCAATATGTCATCTTTAATTTTAAATATTCATTTCTGTGTTCTGAGACCTCAAAAAGAACTATTCAGTATTTCTCGACTTGCGTGCGTATTTCATAAATTTTTCCGGAAAGTTTTTATATGAAAAATTAATTAAAATGTGAAATAGAGCTTTAAAACTCAACTAAGTTGACTTCGGTCAACGTTTTGAGCCAATGGACCAAGATTAGTGGTTTGACAGTTTCAGTAGATCCGTATTGTGATTTGGGACTTGGGCGTATGCTCGGAATCGAATTCGAAGGTCCCTAGCTCAAATTATCGGCATTAAACGGAAACTAGAAATTTAAAGGTTGAAGAATTCCTAAATTTGGTCATAATTGGGTTTTTGTTGATACCGAGTCCCGATTTAGATTCCGAGAGTTTGATCAGCTTTGTAACAATATTTATGAGTTTTGTTCAAAATTTGAAGTTATTCCGAGGTACGTAGGCAACGTTTTCTGTTAGTTGTTTTAAAAAAATAAAAGGTTTGATTTTATAAAGCTTGAATTTCTAAAGTTTGACCAGAGATTTGACTTTTGAGCAAACGCCCCTGGAATGGAATTTTCTTGATTCCAATAGCTTCGTATGGTGATTTCGGACTTAGGCGCATGTTCGGATTTGGATTTAGAAGTCCGTAGGACAATTCAGCGTATTTTGGCAAAAGTTGAAAAATAGAAGATTATTGGAAAGTTTGACCGGGAGTTGACTTTATTGATATCGGGGTCAGAATTCGATTCTAGAAATTGGAACAGCTCCATTATGTCATTTATGAATTGCATGCAAAATTTGAATTCATTCCGAATTGATTTGGCATGTTTCAGCGCGAGTTATAGAATTGAAAATTTCATAAACTCATAAGTCTGAATCGACGCGCGATTTGTAGTTTCGCCGTTGTTATTCTGATTTGAGACCTCTAGTAGGTTCGTAATATGTTTTGAGACTTGTTGATGTGTTTGGACGTGGTCCCGAGGGGCTCGGGTGAGTTTCAGAGTGGTCGGACCATTTTTAGGTCATTTTTAACTGCTGGTTTTTGACAGCAGTGTGCGAAATTTCTGATGCGCAAAGGTGACTTTGGATGCTTATATCTCGTAATCTGTAAGGAATCTGGAAATTATCAACACATGAAAGTTGTAACTCTTTGGTTTTAATTTCCAGAAAGATAAACCATTTATCATTTGGAGATATGTATATAAAGTTATGATTGATTGACTGAAGGCTGGTAATACAGTTTTTGTTTGCCTGGCAGTGCGCATCACCATAAATTTCTGATGCACATGGCTGACTTTGGAAGCTTATATCTCGCAATCTATAAGGAATATGATACACCATTCATAATTTGGACATTTGTACTGAAAGTTATGATCGATTGACTAAAGGCTGGTACCACAATTATTGGCTTGAAAATTTTGAGACAAGTCGCATCTCACAGATGCGACTTGCCTCGACAGAATATATATGTCCGGAGTCCGACATTTTTGTTCATTTTTAGAGTTTTAGACTTCGGTTTTGGGCGATTTCAGAGGCATTTTTCTTGAGTTTGAGTTGGTTAAGTATTCTTTTTCCGAAATTAGTTATATTTTATGATTTCATACTCATTTACATCATGAATGCACAAGTTTATGCAAGAAAAATTAGATTTTTTAAAATCTTCCAAAAGCAAAAATTTTAGATTTGAAAGCCAATCCGATGTCGGAATTCGATAAATTTTGTATGGTTGAACTCGTATCGGAACGGGTGTTCGGATTTCATGAGTTTTTTCGGGATTCGAGACGTGAATCCCACTGTCGGTTTTTGAAATGAATTTCGGGTTTTAATCCGAAAAATTAGTAATTTCATATGAAATTAATTCCTACGATTCGTATTGAGAATAATGAATTGTTTGTCACTAGATTTGAAGCTTTCGAGCATAAATTCACGAGGCAAAGGTTTATTGGAATATTGAATTTGGTTGCGAAGCGAAGTAAGTGTCGTGGTTAACCTTGACTTGAAAGAATAGAACCCTTGAATTATTGTTATGTGAATTTTATGTGTAACGGCGTATAGGCGAGGTGACGAGTGCCTATACGTCGTCAAATTGATTGTTTGCACATTTATCTGAAAATCATAAATTATTTTAAATCATGAATTAATTATTACATTAATTATTTCTCTCATATTCCTTGCTCAATATTATTCCTTGAATCCATGTTATATTTGCTACATGCTTATTTGATTTATGTGACTTAATTGTTACTTGACATTTAGCATACTAAATATTAAATTGCCTATTTCCTCCTTAATTTCCACAATTAATTGCTACTTGTCATCACTTGTTTCTAAATAAATCATAATTATTATATGATTGTTGTCTTACAATTTTATATTAATTGTTGCATTTATTGGAATAATTTCTTTTATAAAAATTGATAAATTATATTATTGAGGAGTGGGTTGCACGTCATAACAGAAATGAAAGTGAATATATTGGAGGAGCGGATTGCACGCCGCAACAAAATTGATTGAAAAGATATATTGAGGATCGGGTTGCACGCCGCAACGGAATTAAATAAAAATTAATATATTGTGGGATTGGGTTGCACGTAGCTACAGAATTGAATATGAATATATTGTGTGATCGGGTTGCACGCCGCAACGGAAAGTGATTTAAGTAATAATTGGTTATGACTGCCGAGTTGGCGTGATTGTCTATATGATTTACCGGTTTAATTTCTATTCATGTTCTCCTATATTGTTGTTATTATTATTATTGTGTACAAGTTAATATAAGTGACCTGCCTTAGTCTCGCCACTACTTCGTCGAGGTTAGGCACGACACTTAATGGATACATGGGGTCGGTTGTACTCATACTACACTCTGCACTTCTTATGCAGATACCGGAGTTGGTCTCAGTGGCATACAGTAGATTTGCTCGGATTCAGCTATCCACAGAAGACTTGAGGTATAGCTGCACGACATTCGCAGCTCTGAAGTCCTTATCTACTTTATTTTAGTTGTGTATATCTGTCAGACAGATTTATTTTCATTCAGACCCTTATTTGTATTATTCTAGTAGCTTGTGCACTTGTGACACCAGTTTTGGGATGGTATTTAGACATCGCTATTATTATGGTTTACTCACTTTATTTCAGATTTTTTTCCAGTTATTAGTTTCTTTATTATTAATTAAATTAAATTGTTAAAAAAAATGGTTAAAATTATTCTAACGTTGGCTTGCCTATCAAGTGAAATGTTAGGCGCCATCACGGTCCCGAAGGTGGGAATTTCGGGTTGTGACACTAACAAAGAGGCAAAAATTTTCATGAACAGTTAGAGTCCGCTAGTCGTCCACTAAGTGAAAGGAGTATGCACTCTCAGCTGTCTGTTGCAGTTAGATTATTAAGTATCAAATCGGATACCAATATTTCTCAAGCGAGAATGGATTCTTTCATTGGCCTTATGAGTGAACTAGTTGACCCAACTTTCAACATACCTGAAGATTTCTATAAGGTTAAAAGATTGGTTTATAAGTTAGGACTCTCGTCCATGAGAATCGATTGTTCTGAAGATGGTTGCATGTTGTATTATAATGGTGGTGCAAATTTAAAAAAAAGTAAATTTTGTGAAAAACCTCATTTAAGCGGGTTTCCAACGGAAAGAAGGTTGTTGTGAAGTCGATGTGTTATTTAACTCTTATTCGTAGATTAAAGAGGTTGTACGCATCGATGAGTTTTGCTCCTGATATGAGATATCACAATGAAAATAGAAGGTCGCCCGGTGTTATGTGTCATCCTTCAGATGGGGAAGCTTGGAAGCACTTTGATAGGACGTATCCGGATTATGCTAGTGAACCGAGGAATATTCGGTTGGGTTTGTGTGCTGATGGTTTCACGCCATTTTCTATTTCTACAACACCATATTCATGCTGGCCAGTCTTTATTACATCGTATAATCTTCTGCCTTAAATGTTTATGACTAGTCCATATGTTTTTTAAATTGTGTTATTCCCGGTCCCCGCAATCCAAAGAGTTTGATTGATGTATATTTGCAACCTCTTATTGATGAGCTAAAACAGTTGTGGTATGATGGAGTTGAGACATATGACATATCAACTAAGCAAAATTTCAACTTGCGTGCTAATTTAATGTGGAACATTAATGATTTTCCTATGTATGGAATGTTATCTGGGTGGATGACTGCTGGAAAGTTAGCATGTCTTTACTGCATGGAAAATGGTAAAGCGTTCACTTTAAGACATGGCCGAAAGCAGTCATGGTTTGATTGTCATCGTCAGTCCTTGCCAGTTAATCATGAGTTCAGAAGGATGAAGAATGCATTAAAAAAGAATACAGTTGAACTTGATTTTCCACCTCCAATTTTGTCCGGCGAGAAAATTTGGAAGAGGGTTCAGAACTTCACTAATGTTACCAAGGCCCCACCTTCTAGATATGGTGTTACTCATATGTAACGACCCGGCCAGTCGTTTTGAGAATTATAGCCCTGTTCCCCCATTTTACTGCTCATTGTATGCTTAATAGTTGCTATGTGACTTACATGAGTAGTTGGTTCAGTGCCGGGAATATTTCGGAATGAGTTGAGACACTTTGTCTCAAGGTTTGAAGGGCATGTCGTCTTCCACACCAAGAAGCTGCTACGAATGCGGAAAGCTTTGTCATATGAGGAGGTTTTGCCCCAAGCTTTAGGTTTACCAGTCCTGTGAATTGAATTTTTGTGGTTATGAGACTAGAGCAAATCTTTTGTTTCTTGTTGACCGACTTTGAGGTCATCCTGGGCATGGACTGGTTTTCTCTGTACCATGTCGTTCTTGAATGCCATGCCAAGACTGTTACTTTGGGAATGCTAGAGTTGCCGAGATTGGAGTGGGGCGGTTTATTTATCAGTACAGCTAGCCGGGGTTATCTCTTTCTTGAAGGCTCGACATATGGTCGAGAAGGGTTATTTGGCTTATCTAGCTTATGTTCGGGATACTGCTGTGGAGACTCCCATGATTGATTCAGTGCCCGTGGTGCTTGATTTCTCCGATGTATTTCCTTCAGATCTACCACGCATGCCACCAAATCATGATATCGGTTTTAATATTGATTTGGCGCCATGCACCCAACCTATCTCTATCCCACCGTACCGCATGGCTTCGAAGGAGTTGAAAGAGTTAAAGGAAAAGCTTGAGGAGTTGCTCACGAAGGGGTTCATCAGACCAAGTGTGTCCCCTTGGGGTGCAATAATGTTGTTTGTGAAGAAGAATGATGGGAGTATGCGGATGTGCATTGATTACCGCCAGTTGAATAGAGTTACCATTAAGAACAAGTACTCGTTGCCGCACATTGATGATTTGTTTGATCAGTTATAGGGTTCTAGGGTGTTCTATAAGATCGACTTGAGGTCTGGATATCATCAGCTGAAGATTTGTGTTTCGGATGTTCCGAAGATGGCCTTCCAGACTAGATATGGGCACTATGAGTTTCTAGTGATGTCCTTCGGTTTGACTAACGCCCCTACGGCATTTATGGATTTGATGAATCGTGTGCCAGGCCATATCTTGACTCATTTGTCATTGTCTTCATTGCTGACATATTGATCTACTCGTGTAGTATGGAGGAGCATGAGCAGCATTTGAGAGTTGTGCTTCAGACCTTGCGGGAACAGAAGCCATATGCTAAGTTCTCCAAGTACGAGTTCTGGTTGGACTTCGTGGCATTCTTGGGACATGTTGTATCAGGTGAAGGTATTAAGGTATATCCCAACCACCACCACACCCTTGCCGCCAGACCACACACCAGTATCGTGGCTGGAACTGGCTTTATTGGGGCAAGGACTGACTTACAATTTCTTCCTAGGGAACCAGCCAGTGACACTCATCATCCAAAACCCAGCCCACCTAGCACGAGTAATAATGGAAGTGATGAATCAGGGGTTGAAGAACTTTAGAACTAAGTTATGGCAGTCGGTGATTCTCTAGAGTAACAATCAAAGCAACCACTATAGCATCTCATTGCAGATGGCTAGCAATCTCATGCAACAAACTTTTCTCTCAATTCTCTTCTTCTGGAACCCTACAATGGAGGATCCAGCAGCAACCTCCAATGTTACCATGGTGGACCACCAGGCTCAACGGAAGCTTCTAGTTCAATTCCACCAAGGGTAAATGTCATCCCTGAAAAACATCTAAAAGGAAATAAACAGATCTTTAGATCTACTAAAGGGGAAGAACAACAAAGAAGTGAAACAATCTAAGAGCAACTATGGACCACTAAGGACAGACTCCCTTCTTCTGGACACTGTAAGGGCGATAGAGTTCAGTATGGACTGCAGCGAGATACTAATTCTCCTTTTTCCTAAAACCCTAACAAAATGTGGGATGGGGATAGGAATTCATCAAAGTCAAGGAATGGACAAACCACTAGTCACCTTAACCCTAGTTTTACGCAACACAACTTTATAGAGGAAGGAGCCTTCTCCACAGGGGAAAAGAAGGTACAGATGAAAGAATCCCCAACACACCCAAATTTTCTAATGAATTACATAATATGGAATATTAGGGGAGGGAAAAATGTGGAGTTTCGTAGGCACTGTGCAGTGATTGTACAACTGCTCAAGCCTATTGTAACGACCCGATCGGTCATTTTGAGCTCTAGCATATCATTTGGTGGTTTGAGACCTTGAGTAGCTTCACTTTATGCATTATGACTCACATGCATAGTTGGTGTTGATTTTAGAGTGGTTCGGAGTTGATTTGGAAGAATAATTCTCAATTCGGAAGCTTTAAGTTGGAAGAGTTGACTAAGGCTTGACTTTTGAGTAAACAGCCTCGGAATCAAGAATTGAAGTTTTCTATATGTTCGTAAGGTGATTTCTAATTTGGTCGTATATTCGGGTTGAGTATTGGATGGTCCGGGAGCTACTCAACGCTTATTATCGGAAGTTTGCATTTTGAAGGTTTTGAATTTACAAAGTTTAACTTGGAATGGACTTTGGTGTTATCTGACTCCGAGTGTTTTTCTACGACATTGGATAGGTTTATTTAGTTGATTGGAACTTGTGTGTGAAGTTTGGTCATGATCCAGAATGTCTAAGTGTGATATGTACGCGTTCGGCAAAGTTTGAAGGTTTGAAAATTAAGAGAATGATTTTGGTTGTCGATTCTTGGTTTTGATGTTATTCGTAGCATTTTGAGATCTTGGATACATTTGGATGAGGTATTGAGACTAGCTTATCTGATTAGACGGGGTCCCGGAGGCCTCGAGTGTGTTTCGAGATGGGTTCAGACCAATTCCCTTTGATTTGTTGTTGTAGGTTTATCGTGTCAGGGGTATGAACCGCGATCGTGTAGGAGGTATCACGATGTTAAAAGGTTGTGTGGAGTTGGAGAAGTATTTGTTCTTCGTGATTGCGAGAAGGCATCGTGATTGCCTTATGGAGGTCTGGTTGTTCTTCGTGTTCGCGAGGTAAGGGTCGCGAATGCAAAGTGTTAGCGGGGTGACCTGGTTTGGAGGGTTGCTCATCGTGATCGCGTGAGGGATTTCATAATTGCGGAAGAGAATTTTCTGAGGCTCGAAGGATTTGGCCTTCGCATTCGCATAGCAGAGCTCACATTTGCGTAGGCTTGGCAAGCTAAACTTTGTGATTACGGCAGGGACCTTGCGTTCGCGAAGAAGCATTTCTGGGCAAGGCTGGTTTGGCCTTCGCGATAGCGAGGGTGCTTCCATGTTCACTAAGAGGAATGACTGGCAGTGTATAAGATGCAAAATCGGGACTTAGCTCATTTTTCACTCATTTCTCTCATTGGAGCCGATTTGGGGCGATTTTGAAAGGCCATTTTCATTATCTATCACAAAGTAAGTGATTCCTACCCATTGTGATCTAAATACATGGATTATATATGGATTCTAATATGGAATTTGGTTGAAAATTTGGGATTTTGGAAGAAAACCTAGAAATAGTATTTTTTTTATTTTGACCACGAAATTGGGCATGAAATTTGGAATAGGTTATATATTTATGGTGCTATAGTAATATTTATCTTCGAGAATTTTTGGAATCGGGGCACATGAGCCCGGAGGTTGACTTTGTTGACTTTTAGTGTGGAGTTGGGAATTGTTCCTAATTGATTAACTTACGAGCCTTTGAGTATATTTTGATTGGTTTGCACGTTCATTGACTAGTTTCAGATCGTTTAGCATTGGTTTGAGTTGTTAGAGAGGTATTAGAGCTGGTTATCAGATTTCAAAGTGAGGTAAGTCTCTTGTCTAACCTTATAAGATGGAATTTACCATGTATGTGCCATATTTATTACCTGCTACATGTTATGGGAACTATGCACGTATGAGGTGACGAGTATCTATGTGTATGCTAGATTCTTGATTATGTTCTGGTAGACTTAGACTCACACCATGTCTTAATTGTACTGCTTGAGTTATTCTTGCATGTTTAAATACTTTAGTTTATCTTTTAGTTTGAGACTAGACTTGTATAGAGTATCGAACTTTACTATTTTAGATAATAGATGCACTACTTGAATAGTCTCGGAAATTATACTTCTTTTTTATGGATTTCTCCCGCGTTATACGTATTCATTCAAAATTTTGTTGAATTTCATAACTCACTCATGTATTCATGAGTTAGGCTAATGACCCGCCAAGTTTCACTATTCTTATGGGATCGGGTTGAACGCCTAAGCAGTACCATTATGGATCGGGCCATTCGCCTCGGCAGTATTATGAGATGTATCCATGGATCGGGTTGTACGACCTCGACAATGTACACTATTTATAGATCACACCATATGACCTTAACAAAATATTGCTTAATATTCGATATAGAGTCAGCGTACCTATGAGTCTTCCTGACTTGAGATTTGGTATTTTATTTTTTATTGATCAAATACATATCCCATTCGAGGTAGTATTCGATATTTGAGGATTTTGTATCTACTCTTCTATTGAGGATCGTGTTATGCATATATATCTGTTTTCATTGCTTTTATTTGCTATGCTTCATACCTGTCTGTTTTTATTGTACTTTAATTATTGGACCACTAGTAAATATCGATTTCAACCCTTTGTCACTTTTTTCGAGGTTAGGTTAGATACTTACTCGGTACGCGTTGCTTTACGTACTCAAACTACACCTCTACACAAATTGTGCAGGTACTGAGATAGGTACATTCAGTGGTCATCTAGGCGCGTAGGCGCAACTGCTGAGGAGACTTATGGTGAGCTGCATTCCATGTCACGATCTGCAGCACACGGAGTCCCCGTCTTATTCATTTACTATATTCTATCTATTTTATATTCCAGACATTTGTTGTAGTAGTATTGTACATTCTATTATATATTCATGCACTTGTGATATCGGGTTTTGGGGATTTAGACTATTGTTCTTGGGTGTATTTCTGCTACGGCATTAGGTATTATATTTTGATCATATTCTAATCTTGAAGATAATGTTAGTATTTTCTATAAAAATAGAGAAATTTTGCTTAATTATTTCACTATTATTTTAAAATGTATTATGAACTGCCGATTGTCATGTTGATAAATTATTGGCTTGCCTAACAGCAGCGTTGGGCTCCATCACAGCCTATGGTGGGATTTGGGTCATGATAGCTTGGTATCAGAGTACTAGGTTCACTTAGGCCTCACGAGTCATGAGCAAGTCTAGTAAAGTCTTGAGGATCGGTACAGAAACGTTTGTACTTATCTTTGAGAGGCTACAAGACTATTAGGATAAGGATTATTCGCTTCATGATTGGGAGTTTTGTATTTATTCCAGTGTAGGAGAGGCATTTGGGCTATGGATGTTCAGGCTTTAGCTGACGGAGTTGCGAGATTAGGTATTTTTGAATTTGGTAGAGTTCTTGCTTGTATTATCGTGCATTCATCCTTATTTAAGTGCACTAAGTCTCGTTATTATGGTGGTCTTCATTTGATTGTACTTGGGGATATAGTGTTGCAAAGTGGTGCTTAAGAAGCGGTTATCATAGATGACGGTGTGTTTCAACTCTAGGGTCGAACTCATGTTTTCAGTGATTGATGGTTCGAGGGAGATGATCCTTGAGGAGGCTTAAAGTTAATGACACTCTATTTGTTCGTGTGCTATGGAGATGAATCATGATTTGGGGCGGAATTATTGGTGGATGAGGATGAGAAAGGACATGGATGGCTATGTCTCGTTGTGGTTGAATTATTAGCAAGTCAAGTATGAGAAACAGAGATCGAGTAGTTTGTGGGGGCGTATCGTATGGGTTTTGTGGTAGGATAGCCACATGCTTTGAGAAAGCTTAGTGTGATTTGGGTCATGTGGACAAATGACTGTGTCTGTGCATTTCATTTAAGATGGTGGCTTCTATACTTAGGAAGTTCGAATGTGACGAAAAGCGTTTGCTTGGAATTTGGAGGAATGTGAATGCTTGATTATCATTTTGGGATGCAATATAGCTTAGAGTTTTAAATGTATTGTTGGACCTCCAGTTGATGTTAATGGAATGAACGGACTCTTACAGCTGGTGGACGAGTGTAGACTCAGGAGGATTAACTGATTTCATAGTGGTTATAACTATGGCAATGTCGTTGGAGGATGTTGATATGAGGTTACACTGGTGGGATATCTCCTATGAGAAGGTTATGGGTTGTATGATATCTTATAAGGTTCATATGAAGAGTTTTACCTTCTATCCAACAGGAAGCATGTACTACGATGTGGGATTAGATCGCTTGAAAAAGATGGTGCGGCTGTCATGAGGTTGAGTGTGCATTTAGGGATGATAATTCGGGATGTGTTATGGTTAGTGCAACATGATCTTATGAGAAATTTAGCCGAGTAACAGTGCGAGATCAGGGTAACGAAGGAGGAGAAGTCATTTTGGGCTCTTAGGTTATGTGATTATGGCATAAAGCCAAGTGGGGGAGCCTATCATCGATGATTGGGCCTCATGGTCATGTGTTTTTGAAGTTTCTAGGCTTCGGTACATTTATGGATTAGTTATGACCTGAGGAAGAGGGCATTAGGGGTAACTTGATCAAGGAATTTGGTAGATGTGTTACATTTTGCCTTATTAATTTAGCGAGGTTGTAGGATGACTCAGACTTGATACTCCTTTGTAGATGGGATGTGCAAGGGAAAGGATTCATTTGGTTGCTTCTTTTTGAGGTATTCATGTGCTAACGAAGCACTAGTCATTCGGCTTGTTTGGCTATGTATTCTGGACTAGATTAGAGTGGGTGACTCTCAAGGATGGTTTTAGTGGGTTCAAGTTTCAAGGTGTGGTACCTTATCTAAAGATTAAGAATTTTTGTTGGTTTGTAGAAGAGAATTGAAGTATTTTTACATCATTATTGGTTCTGCGACTGAGTGTTGGAAAGTTGGAAGAAACAACTATGGATTCGCAAAAGGTCTCTTTGGAATGAGCGTATTCGTTAGAGGTGCTATTGAGTGCATGAGAGGGTATAAAATGGCTTATGGGTATTAAGACGATGCGGTCTTGTGATTTGGGGTTCACTCGGGATGAGTGTTGATTGAAATCCATTGTGTGCTGGGAAAGATAGGTGTTATTTTGAAGGATAAGTCAAGAGTAAATTTGAAGAAGTTGGGCAAGTTTAGTAGTGGCTTGGATCATCATGGTAAGGGAAATGATTGGCTCCTTCGGTATGTTAAGGCTATACAAATGTTGTGGCAAGAACTTGTTGACTTGGCGGTCTACATGATTCGATTGATTTAGAAGACTTAGTTTTGATGGCTCGGTTATGTGCAGATGGGTCCCGAAGAGTTTATAAGAGTTTCGACCATGACTTGTGGTTTGTGTCTTCTATGGTTATGGGGAGTCGGTTGCATGCTGCGATTTTTCTCCTGAAATGAGTTAAGTGAAGGGGTTTCTAACCAATGAAGTACTTATTCTACTGTTGATTCGGGATTCATGATGGGATTCTCGTACTCTCGCATGATAGCATGAGAGATACAGTGAGCTGTGCAAAATTGGTATTGAAGGGTCAAGGTTACGGTTCAGTTTTGACAAGGATGTCACGAGCTCAAGGCAGCAGGAGAGATTTTTGTTGTTCAAAGTATGCTAGCACTATTTTAGTGCCACCTAAGAATGGTGTGTTTTGTGGGAAAGGCATTATGTATTTATTTGCGGATGCTTGATTAGCACAACAGAAATAACATGGTTGGTAGCAGTAATGTTTTGATTTTTGTTACTTAGTATGGAAAGATTATGGGACTGACTCCCATGGGATGATTATGTATGTGTGACGTGTCAGTTATTTAAGTTGGAGTCAAGTAAGGAGATTCAGGTGTTGTCGCAGATTGGAGAGTTTATTTCTGAGAAACGGATCATTCCTCTAGTTCTGGACTGTGGAAGTTTGTTCAGGATTTGACAGTTGATTGTGCGTCATGGATAGGGTCATTGTGGACTTTGGAAGGCTGTTGACCTATTTTGAGATGATCGAAATTGATTTAGAGGTCCATTGGTAGGCCTAATGTGAATGTATATTCTACACCAAATTAGATATGTTTATTTAGCACAATATTTGTCTATGGATGAGTCTTCGGGCATGGTGTATGTGATTCTTGTCATCATCTATTTCCTATGTTTTTATGCTATGTGGGTTGTAAGGCGACTTGATTATTTACCTGTGTATTGTGGTCATGTGTAGGCTGTGGTGTAATATGAGCGAGATGGCTCTCGAGATGTTGGTTTGTTTACTGCATCTTAGTCGTGTTTGGCCTCTTTGTTTATGCTATATGTCTCCCTAGGGTTATGTTTATACACTTGGTGTGCTTATTGTTGATACACGTGTGTCTAGTGAGTATGAGCATCTTGGCTCAATGGGTATTCTCATGCAAATTATTATATGTGGATCGGGTGGTGCGCTTCCACGGGTATGATGTTCGGATCGGGTTGCATGCCGCAACAGTATCATGTATAGATTGGGTGTTACGTCGCAACAGTAAGATGCTGGGTACGATTCCTTATACTTATTTTATATGTTTTGCTCCCTATTTGTGGGATAGATTCATAGCATTTTGGTTGATTGTTATATTTATTACGCGTGTTGGATAGTTCTAGTACTAGAATCTTTCCTTATTGGTCATATTCGAGATGCGGCTTGTCGGTGCATGGATTGTGTCATATGAGATTTTAGATGGTCTCTGATGTGGCTTGTTGACCGAGCAGCTTGTACTAGGTCATACGAGGTTATTGGACCTGAAATCAATGCAATCATATTTGTATAATGTATGTTTGGAGGGAGAATGTCGCTAATGAGTTCAAAATACAACAATGGTTCTTGTCGAAAAGAAAAGTTCCAGGAATTGTTGGTCTGACGAGTGGTTATGAGTTTCAACATATCTCTTTCATTGTTGCAGTATTGCGAGGTTTGGAAAAGGATTTTTATGCGTCATGAGGTATATTACCGGTACCGGGTCCGAAAATTACAGCTATTGTGGTTGGAAAGTATTACTATGTGCATATGAACTATGCGGTACATTGTGTGGTTACAACTTGGGTGCATGATTATGCTTTGGTACATCTTGTTGAGGTTGATACAGGGTATGTATGCAAGAATCGGACCTTAAAGGAAATTCTGAATATTGGAATTTGGTTTTAAGACTTGTGGGCTAAGGTAGCAGGAAGGATCTTCAGTCGGGGTTGAGCTAATGTGCTCATATGGATTGAGGTGGTATGGGTATGTGCACGAAGAGTTATACAGTAATTCAGCAGCTTGGGGACAACTCTTCGCATGTTCGAGGACGAACGCATGATTAACTGGGGGAGAATATAATGACCAACCATTCGTTTTGAGGTCTAGCATGTCGTTCGATAGTTTTAAACCTTGATTAGCTTCATTTTATGCATTATGACTCGCATAAATAATTGGTTCTGATTTTTGAGAGGTCTAGAGTTGATTTAAAAGAATAATTCTCAATTCAGAAGCTTTAAGTTGGAAAGTTGACCAAGATTTGACTTTTGAGTAAACGGCCTCGGAATCGAGATTTGAAGGTTCCTATAGGTTCATAAGGTGATTTTGGACTTGGGCGTATGTTCAGGTTGAGTATCGGATGGTCCGGAAGCAATTCAACGCTTATTATTGGAAGTTTGCATTTCGAAGATTTTGAATTTGCTAAGTTTGACTTGGAGTGGAATTTGGTGTTATCAGACTCCGATTGGTGTTCTGGGACCTTTTATAGGTTCACTTAGTTTATTGGAACTTGTGTGTAAATTATGGTCTTGATCCGGAATGTCTAAGTGCGATTCAGACACATTCGGAAAAATTTGAAGGTTCGAAAGTTAAGAGAAGGATTTTGATTGTCGATTCTTGGTTTTGATGTTATTCATGGTGTTTTGAGCGCTTGGATAAGTTTGGATAATGTACTGGGGCTGGCGTGTATGATTGGAAGGCGTCCGGGGGCCTTGGATGTGTTTTGGACCAATCCTATTTGATTTGCAGTTGCTAGTTTCTAGTGTCAGGGGTATGCATCGCGATCGCGTAGGAGGTATCGCGATCATGAAAGGTTGTATGGAGCTGGAGAAGACTTTGTTCTTCGCTATTGTGGAAGAATCGCGATCAATTATAGTGGTCTAGTTGTTCTTTGCATTCGCGAGGTAAGGGTCGCGAACGCGATATGTTAGCGAGGTGACCTGGTTTGGAGGGTTTCTCATCGCGACCGCGTGAGGGAGTTCCCGATTGCGATCGCGATCGAGGAAGAAAAGTTTCTGAGGCTAGAAGGATTTGGCCTTTGCGTTCGTGGATTAGGGCTCATGTTCGCATAGGCCTGGCAGACTGATCTTCACGATCGTGAAAGGGACCTCGCATTCACGAAGAAGGATTTCTGGGCGAGGCTAGTTTGACTTTCGCAATCACGAGGGTGCTTCCGCGATCCCTAAGAGGAATGACTGGGCAGTGTATAAGATGCAAAATTGGGACTTAGCTCATTTTCATCTCATTTCTACGTTGGAGCTTATTTTGAGCCGATTTTGAAGGGGCATTTTCATCATCTATCGCAAGGTAAGTGATTCCTACTCATTGTGAGCTAAATACATGGATTATATATGGATTTCAACATGGAAATTGGTAAGAATTATGAAATTTTGGAAGAAAACCTAGAAATGGTATTTTTGAGTTTTGACCATAAAATTGGGCATGAAATTGGGAAGAAGTTATATATTTGAGTTCGTGGTGCTATGGGTAATATTTATATTCGAGAATTTTTGAAATCAGGACACGTGGGCCGGGGGATTGACTTTGTTGACTTTTTGTGTGGAGTTGGAAATTATTTCTAATTGATTAAATTACGAGTCTCTAAGTATATTTTGATTAGTTTGCACGTTTTTTGACTAGTTTCGGATTGTTTGGCATTAGTTTGAGGTGTTAGAGAGGCGTCGAAGCCGGTTATCAGATTTCGAAGCGAGGTAAGTCTCATGTCTAACCTTGTAAGAGGGAATTTACACCGTAGGTGCTATATTTGTTACGTGTTACGTATTATGAGAGCTACGCACGTAGGAGGAGACGAGTGCCCGTACGTATGCTAGATTCTTGATTATGTTTGGGTAGACTTAGACTCACACTATGTTTTAATTGTACTACTTGAGTTATTCTTGCATGTCTAAATGCTTTAAATTATATTTTATCATGAGACTAGACTTGCGTGGAGTATCGAACTTTGCTATTTTAGATACTTGGCGCGCTACTTGATTAGTCGTAAAACTTATACTTCCTTTTACGGATTTGTCCCGCATTATATGTATCTGATAGTTTTTTGAATTTTGTAACTCACTCATATATTCAGCCAGTGACCCGTCAAGTTTCACTATTCTTATGGAATCGGACTGAACGCCTTAGTAGTACCATTATGGATTGGGTAGTTTGCCTCGACAGTATTATGAGATGTATCTATAGATCGGGTCGTACAACCTTGACTGTGTACACTATCTTATGGATCGGTCCATACGACCTCGGCAGAATTGTGCATAATATTCGATAGAGAGTTAGCGTACCTATGAGTCTAACTTGAAATTTGGCATTTTATTGGTTATTGATCATATACATATCCCATTCGAGGTAGTTTTTGGTATTTAAGGATTTTGTATCTTTAAGGCCCCGTAAAATTTCACCTAGAACTCGGGGTTTCATGGTGCCGAGGTAGACAAGTTGAAGGAAATATTTTTCAGAACATGGCATTTCTGCGGTCCACTATACGACCGCAGAACCTCTTCGCGGATCGCAGATCGGCCGCAGAATACAACAGAACCTAAGCCAAATTTTGAAGGACATTTTGCGGTTAGCTATGCGATCACATAATCATTTCGCAGGCCGCATAATTCGTCGCACATTCAGCATGAAGATTTCCGGGGAGAGATTTCGCGGTGCGTTATGCGACCGCATAACCATTCTGCTGGCTGCATAACGGCCGCAGACCTGACCAGACCTGCCCAATTTTGGGACCATTTTTGCGATCCCCTTTGCGGGCTGCATATTCATTTTGCAGTCCGGTCTGCGATCGCAGGCCCGATTTCGTAGGCTTAAGGTTGGGAAAAATTTACCCGATCCTATTTTTATAAAACGACTTTGGGGTCATTTGGGTTGGTTTAAACGGCTATTTTAGAGAGAGGGGAGTATCTTAGAGAGAAAAAAAGGAAGCCCCAACCCCTTTGCTCATCAATTCTTGCCCCAATCTTGAAGATTCAAGGGAATCACTCACTAGGCCATCAACTATCCGGGTAAGACCTTGTTCTAAAAACCTTCATGCAATTGTTATGAGTTAAAGTAAGTTGTAGACTTGGAGATAGGCCATGCATGTGCCAATAGGGAGTAGTATGTAGGGTTGTTGAACTAATGTGGGTAAACTTTTGTTGTTGAATTGGTTGTGGGGTGAAAAAAATCTTGTAGAAGAACCTTATAGTTTAACTTGCATACATAGTGTTTGATGAAATCCTTCAATGGGCTGAACACATGAACCTCTTCCTAATTATGGTTCGATTTTGTCGTCTCTCTGATAGATTGAAGTTGCTAGGATTTATGAAACATTGTAGTAATTTAAGAAAAACTCAAGCAAGGTATGTTGGCTAAACATCTCTCTTAGAATTGAATCCCGCGATGTTCTCATAAGTTTCAAGTATGATGGGTCAAGCTCTTATTTCTCATGTTGCGAGTTATTCCTTGTAAACTTGACTATTCCAAATGACCTTGTGTCAAAAGCTATATATTAAAAATGTGTGCCGAATGCTCCTATCATATTATGTTCTCCTTCGGGAATGTATTCCAATGTGACCAATGTGTCGAAATATTATGATTTCTATCATGTTTCAATTGCAAGTTATTATACCAAATTTTGGAAGAAAACTCAATGTGCTTAAGACTCTTACTGCTCATATGTATACTTAAAGTCTTGATTATAGATGCCGTTATTGTTGATAACCCATGATGATGCTTGAAAGTGAAAGGAGTGAGTATGAAATATGAGATACGACCAACGTTCCAAGAATGAAATTACACTTGTGGCCACTAGTGCCAATGAAATGAAAAGATGTGTGAAAGATTATGAAATGAATTGTATCTCCATTTTATAATAAATATTTTGGGAGTATCGTTTAGTCACCAAGGAAGGGTAGGTTGAAATAACCAAACCCCAAAACTATACGTGCCGGTGTAGGAGTGATTGAGGGGTAAATTCCCGTATTAATATGTTGAAATTGTTTCCCCTTAATTGGGATGAGATGATTGCTAGCAGAAAGTGATGTCGATCCACACAACATTATGGTTAGGCGGCTTAGCCGATCGGGGCTGAGATCGGACGCCATACCGTGCACATGGTGGTATTGTGAATGGATATCTCGGGTGAGATGGCTTAGCCGATCGGATCGAGATCGGGCTCCGTGCTAATAACACGGTGGTATATCGATACTAAAGATCTCCCAACTTAATAATATTGATATTCACTGAAAATTTTATCTTTCACTTAACTTCACGCTTAATATTGCTTGTGACTCTTATTGATTTCATGTTTCTTTCTCCTTGCATTGTACCCGATCTATTGAGAGGGTGTTTAGTCTTACATACTAGTATTATTCCACATGTACTAATATTCTTTTTTGCTGGGGCGCTGCATCTTTAATGGATGCAGGCGGTTCCTCAGCAGGCGACATCGATCAGTGATAGCGGTACACCCTCTTCTCAGCTGACTTGATGAGCCCCATTTCATATCGGGGTTTTGTATCTTTTGTTACTTATGTATAGTGCTTTTGAGATATAGCCGGAGCCTTGTTGCCGGCATCATCACACTACTCTTTTGTATCCATTAGAGGCTTCATAGACATATTGTGGATTGTATATTAATTTTGAAAAAGTCAAACTAATGATGTTGTATTTGTATCATATGTTTCCACTTCTAAATTATGAATGTGTAATGCAATATTTTGGGAAATCTTGAATGAAGTTCTAATGGTAATGAAATTTGTATTGTTCATGTAACTTCCTCATTGTCGAATTAATGGAATACATCTTCACTCTATTCATAGGTAAGGTCAGGTAGGAAGCATCTAGAAGGCTTGCTTGACCGGGTTATCTCGGTTGAGCATCAGTTGCGCTCTCCGAGGTTGGGGCGTGACCGTATCTACTCTTCTGTTGAGGATCGTGTTATGCACATATATTTATTTCTGTTACTTTTACTTAAAATGCTTCATACCTGTCTAATTTTATTATAATTTGATTATTGGACCACTAGTAAGGGTCGATGTCGACCCCTCGTCACTACTTCTTTGCGGTTAGGCTAGATACTTACTGGGTATGCATTGATTTACGTACTCATACTACACTTCTGTCCTAATTGTGCAGGTACTAATATAGGTACATTTGGTGGTCATCTAAGTGCATAGCCGTAACTGCTGAGGAGACTTGTGGTGAGCTGCATTCCATGTTACGATCTGTACCACACGGAGTCCCCGTCTTATTCATTTACTATATTCTATCTAATTTTTATTCCACACAGTTATTTTAGTAGTATTATACATTCTAGTGGATGCTCATGCACTTGTGACACTGAATTCTTGGGATTTAGACTTTTGTTCTTGGGTGTTGTATTTTGATCATATTCTAATCTTGAAGATAATTTTAGTATTTTCTATAAAAATAGAGAAAATTTGCTTAATTATGTCATCATTATTTTAAAACGTATTATGAATCGCCGATTATCGTGCTGATAAATTATTGGCTTGCCTAATGGCAACGTTGGGTGTCGTCACGGCCTATGGTGGGATTTGGGTCGTGACAGCTATGATGTTGATTTGGAGCTGAAATTTGATTTCCACATTCAATTCTTAGCTATTTGTCAGTTTTGAGGTATCGTCATCATGTGGAAGAGGATGCTCTTTAGATCGAGGAAGTTTCCACTACCCCTCAAAGTATTCATGTCATGGAAAACTCTCTCCTAACTCATGGCTCTTTTTGCTATTTATGATTGCAATCATATCTCTGATAGGAAAATACTTTAGGACCACTTAACTAATATGTCTAGAAGCTTTAGTGGTTGTTGGTTCTAGGAAGGGACTTTAATGGTCCTCAGAACTAGGGACAAGTTTGGTGACAACAATATTAGTACTAGCAGAAGCAACTATTTTGGAACTGTCTGAACCAATGTAAACTAGTTGATATAGGCTATAAAGGCAGTAAGGACACATGTACTAATAAGAGACATATGAACATGAATAACCTGATTCATGAAAGACTAGATAGGTATTTTACTAATGATTCTTGGATTGCTGAGTATCCTAAGTCTACTGTGACTTATTTGCCTAGGACTCACTCGTACCATTGCCATTTTCTTATAAATATAAAAAATGACATTAGGCCAAGTAATTCTAAGCCTTTCAGATTTGAGTCTCTACGGTTTGGTCAACCCTCTTTCCCCAACCTAGTTCAGTACTCTTTCTCTCATAATACCACCCTAATCCAAGCCACTCATCAATTCAAAATTGATGTCATTCAATGGAATAAGAATACCTTTGAAAATATTTTTCACAAGAAAAATAGGCTAATGGCCGGAATGGTTGGCATCCAAAAATCTCCTCACTATCAACACAATCATTTCTTCTTGAATCTGGAGGCCAAATTAATTAAGGATTATAACTTTATCCTTAAAAATGAGGAAGATTTTTGGAAGTTAAAGGCTGGAATTCACTGGTTAGCTGATGGGGATGCCAATACTAGATTTTTTTCATGCTTTCACGCTCAATAGAAGAAGGAGGAACAAAATCCTTTCTCTTAGAGATGAAACTAGGAATTGGCAATATGACCAGCATGATATCAGGATTCTATTTTAAACTACTTCAATTGTCTCTACACCTCTTTCCATACATAATCCCTTTTCCACACCTCCAACTACCACAACCAGGAACACATGCTCTCTAATTTCCAAAGGGATAACCTGGCTTCACCCTTGTGAGATAGTGAGGTCAAACAAGTCATCTTCTCATTCAAGCCTTTAAAAGCTCAAAACCTTGATGGTTTGTACCATTTCTTTTATTAGAAATACTAAAATATAGTGAGAAAGGTTGGCATTGAGTTCTGTAGGAAATCATTTGACTCCCATACCCCACTATGTATTCCACATTGTTGTGTCTCATCCCTGAATATACAAATTCCACAATGCTCAAAAACTTTAGATATATTGGGCTTTGCAACATAATCTACAAAACGATGACCAAGATTATTGTAAACAGGATTAAGCCCGATCTCTCTAATATCATAGGTCCCTGTCAAGCCAGTTTTCTATCCAATAGGAGAGATCTGACAATGCTATCATTGTCCAAAAGTACAGTACCCACTTCAAGAAGATAAAAGGCAAAAATACCAATGTGATCCTGAAAATTGACCTAGAAAAAGCCTTTGACATGTTTGAGTGGTCTTTCATTAGGGGCACCCTTCATGCTTTTAACTTTTTCAATACTCTCATTAATCTCATTCTCTCTTGTGTCAACTCAATATCCATCTCTATCCTGGTTGATAAAGGGCAGACCGATTCCTTCATGCCTACTAGGGGTATTAGACAAGAAAAATATATTTCTCCTTACCTCTTTATCCTTTGTATGAAAATGCTCTCCAGGCTTGTTGACAAAGTTGCTGATGCCAAGGAATGGTTTCCAATTAGCATCACGAGGACTAGTCCTAAGATCTCTCATCTTTTTTATCTTTTTTTTTTTTTGCAGATGACTTAACTCTTTTTGCCAAAGCTAATGCTAAATATTATGGAGCTATCATTGAAACTCTTAACTCCTTCAATGAAGTTCTAGCCAAAAATTTAATTTGTTTATGTCCAGAGTCATCATCTCCTCCAATTGCAAACTTGATTAGGTCATAGCTCATTATACCAACTTCTCCATCAAATATAACACTTCCTTTGGAAAATAGTCGGGCTTCCTAATCTTCCATAAAAGGCCTTCTAACAGTGACTTCCAATTCATCATAGAAAATGTGCACTCGAAGCTGGCTGGCTGGAAGACTACTTATCTGAACATGACAGGTAGAACTACTCTGGCCAAAGCCTCTCTCAATTGTATTCCTAATCATATCATACAATTCACTAAACTTACTTCTTATACTAATAAACTGATTAATATAATCCAAAAAAATTTTATCTGGGGTACTACCCCTGCTAAGAAAAAGATGCACTTAGTAGGATGGGAGACTGTCACAAATCCCAAAAGTAAAGGGGCCTTCGTATTCAAAAAGCTGAGTGTAAAAATAAAGCCTTGCATGCTGGGCTGGCTTGGAGGGTTTTTTTTTCATAAACCTACCTCCCTCTAGGCTAGAGTCCTGATATCCAAACACTGTAATTAGACTCACATACCCAAGAAAGGCAAGTCCTCCCATATGACAGTGCATTCTCCACGGCTGGAATACTTGTGGAGCTACTTCAAAATGGGTTGTCCACAAAGGAGATAGCATCAATTTCCTCAAAGGTATTTGGATCCCTAACAACAATTCCATTAGAAGCATGGCTGAGGGGGCATCATCCCCATTGATCACTCCATTAAGGTTGCCTTTATTTACAATAATTGTAACTAGACTACATCCTCTTTGTCCATCACTCATTCGAACAATGTCACCAACATCCTCAAGTCCAATTTTATTCCTACTGGTAAGGAGGATAAAATAATATGGGGGCTTACCAGCAATGGTAGTTTTAGCACTAGATCAGCCTACTATTTAATTGAATCTAAAACCCTCTCTATTACAAGTACCTACACCAAAAACTTCAACTAGATCTGGACCCTTCAAGTGCCTAATAAGATCAAGACTTTCTTTTGGCTCCTCCACCAAGAAAGAATTCTCACTGGTGTATTCCTCCATAAAATTGGAGTCAATATTGACTCTATCTGTGTTTTTTGCTCTAACAATATTGAAACTACTATCCATATCTTATTTGAATGTGCAAATACTAAACTTTTCAGGGATAAGTTAACCCAAATTTTTACCAATAAGTGCTACCACAATGGTCTTTTCTTCACTAGCCAAGTTTGGCCTCATACATGGGACAAGTTAAGGAAAAAGCCTTCAACAATGACTTACTTTTTCTCTCTTTCTGCTTCTAGCATATATGGCTGACTGGAAACCACAATCTCTTTAACAAAAAGGAGACCCTACCTCAGCTACCAATACCATATTCAAACCCACTGAATACCATATTTTTATAGGTAAAGAGGCAGCTGTTTGTAAAGTAATCATTAATGTTAAATGGGAGCCTCCTAAAAGGGATTACTATAAGCTAAACACAGATGGTGCAGCTCTAGGTAATCCAAAGAAAGGAGAGACTAGTCGTGTCTTCGGGAACTCGAATGGTGACTGGGCAATAGGATTTATGCGCAGCCTCCCCCACAAATCTAACACTCATATTGAATTAACAGTTCTACTAGAGAGACTGCAAATAGCTGATGACAGGAACCTCACTTCACTTGAAATAGCTACTGACTCAACCGAAATTATCAGAATGCTAAATTTGGGTAATGACATTTATGATCCTATTATATTTGAGTGCAGGTTGCTGATTTAAAAGCTAGACATGACAAGGATCAAGCACAGCTACAGGGAACAGAATAGAGTAATTGATCTTTTAGCAAAGGAATGAGCCAAGAAGGAAGTTTTTGGAAGATTGACCATGCTGGTAGTTTCTCCGGTATTTGCAAATGAAGCTTTTTGGACAGACATCCTAGGAACTACTTTTTCTAGACATGGTTTGGAATGTAATAGTAATAGCCTTCATACATTGGCTCAATATCCAAATTTGGCAGGGGATTATAATATGCCCCTTGATGTATCTATTCAAACAACTTAATTAGTTATATAAATGCATCCTTTAAACCAAAAAAAAAAATAGTTTTAAATTTAATAATAAAATGCTACTATACTAATAATTACTAAGTCAGCATCTGACAATCAATGCATTTTATCTAATATTAGAAAGGAAAGAAAACAAAAGAAGATAAAACCAATTCAGTTTTTTCATGCTGATGGAAACTGTCAACGTTATTCGGCGAATCCGTTGTTCTGTTACTATTACATGACACGTTTTAGGCTCCCAAGGAATGCTAATTACTAATTCTAACAAAACATCCCGTGTTACACGTGCTAGATTTATTAGGAAACAAAATTATTGTACTGAGGAAAATCAGAACCCAACACCGCAACCAATAAGAAAAACAAAATAGAGCAACCTTTGTCAGAAAACGATTGAGCTGATAATGTTGTACGTAGTTACACTATAGTTAAAAACAACTTTTGTCAGAAAATGATTGAAGTAAAATGGTGTACTAATTAATATATATTTGGTCTTGTAGTGAAGATTTCTTGTTTTCTTGAAAAGGTGATAGAATGAGTAAGGAAGAGATTGAAGAGAGCAGTGTGATAGAGGGATTATTAAGGAGAAATGGTAGTACTGGAGGAAGTACTGGATCATTGAGGTGGGTTGATGGTAATGAATTAGTTAATCAACAAGTAGTGGTTGATAATAATGAAGAAATTAGAGAAAGTAATTATGGATCTGTTAGGAGAAGGCTTAAGAAGCCAAAAAGAGTGGATTCTTTAGATGTTGAATCTATGCAGATTAAAGGAGCTCATGGTAGCCACCACAAACAGGTAATTTTAGAAGATTTAACTTATATGTACGGACAGTGTAAGGAGTTTTACAGAATAATTGACGTCTATTCAATAATAACAGGTTAGTTTATTTTTACCAGGTTGCAAATTAATGCGTATCATAGAAATTTACATCTAATTACATTGTAAATGACCTGATTGCATAAATATTTTATACACCAGTGCGTAAAACTTAAACTCAATTTTTAGAAACATCTAACTTATACATTGACAGCCTAAATGAATTTTTATACGATAAATGTATTTGAACTTGATGTGCGTAGTAGGTAATTGATAGTGTAAAGATTACAGAATAATTGACGTCTATTCCATAATAACAGCTTAGTTCATTTCTATCAGGTTGTCAATTAATGCTTATCATAGAGATTCATATCTAATTACTTGTAAATGACTTGATTGCATAAATATTTTATACACCAGTGCGTAAAACTTAAATTCAATTTTCAGAAACATTTAACTTATACATTGACAGCCTAAAAAAATTTTATACCATAAATGTATTTGAACTTGTTGTGCGTAGTAGGTAATTCTTATTTTTCAGGTTACTAATTTCACTTTTTATGGACAGTAATTATCATTTAAACACTTGATAATTTTATATTTATCTTATACTGTCAATGCATAAAAGTTAAACTATTTTTCTCAATGGCATCTCTGAAACTCTGTGTTGGTATGGTTTCTCTAAAAGTTGAGCGTTTTGTGACCTTTTTCCCTTTCCTGTTGTGTTTCATTAGCTTATGGGTCTGTATGATTAAATAAGTTAAATAAGCTTTTCTTATTTAGAGCACTGTGGACCAAGAAAATGTAGTCTAAACTATATATGCTTTTGGAGAACGAGTAAGCCACCTATTTTTGATAATTGTGGTGTCGGGACCAACTTATGTGCACCTCGACTAATTTTATCAGCAACAACTATCAGGTAACTCTATCCAAAAAGGCTTGAACAAATGAAAAAAATCACCTAGTGTGTTTGTGTCCGCTAGAATTTGAACGTGAGACCTGAGGCTCTCAACTCAACTTATTGACCACTAAGCTACCTTATGACAAGTCATTACCAAATTTTCAAGTCTGAGATACGAGGAACAAATTCCTGTCCATTAATTGGAAGAAATACCATAGCAAATTACATTAATCAGAAAAAGATATACAAAAATATCTTCAGAATTCCTTAATAAACCATTAGTCATGAAAAGGATCCTAGATAGACTGTAATGTTGCTGCCATGCAAATGCATGTTCTCTCCCTTTTGATTGTACCTATTTCTGGAACTAGCATCATTTCTGATTACATAATTTCTGTCACTTGTACAAAACAGGATGTGCCTCTTTTGGGTACTCTTGCTCTAGCATTTCAAACACTTGGTGTGGTATATGGTGATATGGGCACAAGCCCTTTATATGTTTTCTCAGACGTATTCAGCAAAGTCCACATCACTTCAGAAGTGGATGTCTTAGGGGCATTGTCAATTGTGTTTTACACAATTGCTCTCATTCCCCTTATGAAGTATGTATTCATAGTGCTCAAGGCCAATGACAATGGAGAAGGTATACATGGGCAGTTACCAAAAGTTTATCTTTTGTTCTCAACTTGTCATATGCTGATTTTATAGTAGATAATGTTGAGAAAAACGTGGCAGGAGGAACATTTGCACTGTATTCATTGATCTGCAGATATGCAAATGTCAATCTTCTTCCGAATCGTACGCCTGCTGATGAATGCATCTCAAGTTTTAAGCTCAAATTGCCCACTCCTGAGCTAGAAAGGGCTGTGTACATAAAGGAGATATTGGAACGAAAATCGTTGCTGAAAACGCTTCTCTTGTTGTTGGTTTTGATGGGAACGTCAATGATAATAGGGGACGGTATCTTGACTCCAGCAATATCAGGTACTTTGTCTTGAAATGGATTGCAGAATTTACTTTTGTGTCGTTTGAATAGAAATTATATACTGTTGGCTGCAAAAAAGTTTCTTTTTGGGCAGTTATGTCTGCTGTTAGTGGACTGCAGGGAAGGGTACCAGGATTTAATACAGGTGAGTTTGCTTATTATCATTTAAATTACAGCAAATGACTACTTCTAAGGAGCTCAGATAATGTTGCTTTATTGAAACCATTAATGTGATTGATATTGTATGCAGATGCTCTTGTCATAATTTCAATTATCATCCTTGGCGCATTATTCAGCATACAGAGATTTGGGTCAAGTAAAGTTGGTTTCACTTTTGCTCCCGCCCTTGCATTGTGGTTCTTCAGTCTGGGGTCTATAGGAATTTACAATCTGCTGAAGTATGATTTCACAGTTATAAGGGCTGTAAATCCAGCTTATATCTATCTATTCTTCAAGAAGAACTCGAGTAAGGGATGGTCCGCTCTTGGTGGCTGTGTATTATGCATCACAGGTGCGTGAAGTTATTATTCTCCTTTTATTTGCTCTAAACTTAAAAAAGAATTTGGCATACAGAGATATCTGAGTAATGGATGCATATGCCAATGTGTATATGTATGCCTAATGCAAATATGTGGATTGAGATATCGGTAAATTTTACAGCAGATTGCCTAGAAGCTCCTTTTCTATAGAGTGTCAACATACATCTCATTCACTGAACATAGTTTTGATTAAAAGGAATTTGGTAGTCTTTTCCAGAATGCTCTTGCAAATGCTTACATTGATAATAATGCTATTCTTATGCTGCATATGTATGGAACGATTTCATCTGGAAAACTTGTGAAATGATGCAGAATACTTATGTGATGCTCAGTTATTCAACACGTGCTATTTGATCCATGTTTGCAGGAGCAGAAGCAATGTTTGCGGATTTAGGTCATTTCTCTGTGAAGTCTATACAGGTGTTTTCTTTTCCGTTGTCCCTTCACTCTTATCTACTTACCTTAATTTAACATCTGCAACAGCTGTTTCATTTCTTATGCAAGTTGTATGGTGCAGATTGCCTTCACAAGCGTGGTGTTCCCCTGCCTTCTTTTGGCCTACTTAGGCCAAGCTGCTTTTCTTATGCAACATCCTCAGTCAGCTGGCAGAATCTTCTATGATTCAGTCCCAAGTGATAGCCCTGCTAACGTTCAGCTCTAAATATTCTCTTTCCCCATTCTGTCTATAGCTATTCTCCATTGACACTCAAGTTTTTTTGTGAACAAGCAGATAGTCTCTTCTGGCCAGTTTTCGCGATAGCAACTGTAGCTGCTATAATTGCAAGCCAGGCCATGATATCTGCTTCATTTTCATGTGTTAAGCAAGCCATGGCTCTCGGATGCTTCCCCAGGGTGAAGATTATTCACACCTCAAAAGAGCACATGGGTCAAATCTATATTCCTGTCATTAATTGGTTTCTGATGATAATGTGCATGCTCGTGGTTGCTGCATTTAGGAGTACAACAAGTATAGCCAATGCATACGGTTAGTGTTTCTCTTTAACTATATATTCAATTAATTAATAGGATACTAGTTTATTTCAGTCTGTAATATAATCCTTGTTAGTTCATACTGAGAGTATGACTTCTCAATTGCAGGCATAGCTGAAGTCGGTGTCATGATCGTTACCACCACTTTGGTTACAATTGTAATGCTACTGATATGGCAAACAAATTTGCTTCTGGCTTTGTGGTTTCCATTGGTATTTGGCACAATGGAGCTCATTTATATGTCTGCTGTTTTATCAAAGATCTTGGAAGGTGGTTGGCTTCCACTTGTTTTCGCCTCTCTCTTCCTCTGTGTGATGTATATCTGGAACTATGGAAGTGTGTTAAAATATCAGAGCGAAGTTAAGCAGAAAATTTCGATGGAATTTATGGACGAGCTTGGATGTTCGTTGGGGACAATACGAGTACCAGGAATAGGTTTACTATATAATGAGCTGGTTCAAGGCATTCCATCTATTTTAAGTCAGTTTCTATTGGATCTTCCGGCTATTCATTCTGTAATAGTCTTTGTGTGCATCAAATATGTGCCAGTTCCTGTTGTCCCCCAAGAAGAACGATTCTTGTTCCGAAGGATTTGTCCTAAGGACTATCATATGTTTCGTTGTGTAGCTCGATATGGCTATAAAGATGTCAGGAAAGAAGACCATCATTCATTCGAACAACTTTTGGTTGATAGCCTTGAGAAATTTTTAAGAAAGGAAGCACTTGATCTTGCTTTAGAAAACAAACTGTCTCAACCTGAGTTTGATAGCAATTCTTTGAGGCCAAGGGACAACTCTGAAGTGAGCGTGGACGAGCTTAAGGTACCATTAATGCGCGATCAAAGATTAGAGGTCAGGACATCTACCTCAGAAGCATCAATAACAGCATCAGTAGATGATGTTCCTGGTTTAGAATACGAGCTCTCAGCCCTTCGCGAAGCCATTGAATCAGGATTTACATATTTGCTAGGACACGGGGACGTGAGGGCGAAGAAAAACTCATGGTTTATCAAGAAACTAACCATAAATTACTTGTATGCATTCCTTAGGAGGAATTGTAGAGGAGGGGTTGCAACAATGAGGGTACCTCACATGAACATCATCCAAGTTGGAATGACATACATGGTTTAAGCTCTTGTTGCAGCCTTAATATTCTGAAATACAAACATGTAGTGATGTTATTCTCCTTGTAGTATTGCAGTTACAGCCTTGAATATGGGTTCAGACTTTTGTATGTGCCCAATGGACTGGAATTTTGAATATGATGTGGTTACATACCAAATACAAGTACTAAACTCTGTGGACTACAGGCCCAAATAAAACAATAGGCTACATATGGGCTCCTAAAATATGTTGGATCCCTGATTCTATTCTTTTTTGCTTTTCTCTCATGCTCTATTGCTAAGGTACTTGAAGAATTGAATTAGAAGCTTTCCCAATTTCTCATTTTTATGAAGGTGGTTAATCCAATGAAATATTAATAATAAGGGGGAGCAGCTCAGGCTCGGGAGGTACAAGAAGTACCTCCCTCCTACTTTCAGTGGCTTGGCGTCAGAGGATACCTAGGGTTTCTTGAGGAGTGCCACCATATCCTCCGTACTATGGGTGTTGCAGAGTCTAGTTGGGTTACTTTCACTACGTTCTAGCTTAGAGGAGCGACTTATCAGTGGTGGAGAGCATATGAGTTGGGTAGTCCGCCCGAGGCAGATTAACTATCTTGGACTCAGTTCTCAGATATGTTCTTGAGGGAGTATGTTCCCCAGAGTCTCAAAGATGCATGGCACACAGAGTTTGAGCAGTTGCGCTAGGGTCCTATGATAGTGTCGGAGTATGCAGTCTGGTTCAGTGATTTGGCTAGGTATACACCAGCCTTGGTTGCTACTGTTAGAGAGCGAGTTTGTCGATTTATCGAGGGGCGCAACCCCAGTATCAGATTTAGCATGGCCTGAGAGTTAGAGATGGACATCGCATACCAGTAGGTAATAGGGATCGCTAGGAGATTTGAGGGTATATGGGCCCGAGAGAGAGAAGAGAGGGAGGCCAAGTGGCTTCGAGATTCTGGCACATATAGTGGTACCTGTGCCCCAGTTGCAGCTCGTCATGTTAGGGGCTATGTGAGTCTCCCTGTTCATTTAGCACTTCCAGCTTCCAGCGGTATTCTGGACACTCCTAAGCCTTAGGCTCCCTATTATGCACCGCCATTGTCTAGTGCACCTCCTACACGGTGTGCTTTTAGTGGCCAGTCCAACCGATCGAGCCCCAGCCAGCCACACCAGCCACGTCCTCTGAGAGCTTGTTTTGAGTGTGGTGACACTCGTCATATGGTGAGGGATTTCCCCAGACTCAGGAAGGGTGCACCTCCACAGACTACTCAGGCTCCGCGTGTTCTACATGGTCCTCATGCTATGGTTACAGCACCAGTTGCCACTCCACCTGCACAGCCAGCTTGAGGTGGAGGTCAAGCAGGTAGAGGTCACTCTATAGGTGGAGGTCAGGCCAGGTATTATGCTCTTCCAGCTAGGACGGAGGCAACTATATCCGACTCAGTCATCACATGTATTGTTCTGGTCTGTCATAGAGATGCATCAGTCTTATTTGATCCAGACTCCACTTATTCCTATGTGTCATTTAATTTTGCTCTGTATTTGGGTGTATCCCGTGATTCTTTGAGTTCTCTTGTCTATGTGTCCACACCTGTGGGAGATTCTATTATTGTTGACCGTGTGTATCAGTCGTGTTTAGTTGTTCTTAGTGGTTTTGAGACCAGAGTCGATCTATTGTTACTCAGTATGGTAGATTTTGATATTATTTTAGGCATGGACTGGCTATCTCCCTAATATGCTATTCTCGATTTTCATGCCAAGACTGTGACGCTGGCTATGCCAGGATTACCATGGATAAAGTGGAGAGTTGCTTTAGATTATATTCCTAGCAGGGTTATCTCATTTATAAAGGCTCAACGTATGGTTAAGAAGGGGTATACTGCTTATCTAGATTTCGTGAGGGATGTCAGTGTTGATACTCCTACCGTGGAGTCAGTTCCGGTAGTGAGGGATTATCCAGATGTATTTCTGGTGGATCTTCCGGGCATGCCGCCCGATATGGATGTAGATTTTGGCATTGATTTGTTACCGGGCACTCAGTCGATTTCTATTCCACCGTATCGTATGGCCCCAGAAGAGTTGAAAGAGTCAAAGGAGTAGTTGCAAGAGTTGCTTGATAAGGGCTTTATTAAGCCCAGTGTGTCTCCTTGAGGTGCTCCAGTGTTATTTATAAAGAAGAAGGATGGTTCTATGCGTATGTGCATTGATTATCACCATTTGAACAAGGTTACAGTGAAGAACAGATATCCATTGCAACGTATTGATGATCTATTTGATCAACTACCGGGTGTTAGAGTGTTCTCTAAGATTGACTTGCATTCAGACTATCATGAATTGAAGATTCAGGAGCCAGATATCCCAAAGACTGCCTTCAAGACTTGGTATGGTCACTACGAGTTCCTTGTGATGTCTTTTGGGCTGACCAACGCCCCATCAACATTCATGCACTTGATAAATATTATATTTTAGCTCTACCTTGACTCATTCGTCATTGTGTTTATTGACAATATTCTAGTGCACTCCCGGAGCTGGGAGGATCATGAGTAACACTTGAGGACCGTGCTTCAGACCTTGAGAGAAAAGAAGTTATATGCAAATTTTTTGAAGTGTGAATTCTGGCTTGATTCGATGGAATTTTTGGGTCATGTAGTATCGAGTGAAAGGATTAAGGTAGATACTAAGAAGATTGAAGCAGTGCAGAGTTGGCCCAGACCGTCTTCAGCTATGGAGATTCGGACATTTCTTGGTTTGACAAGGTATTACCGTCGATTTGTAGAGGATTTCTCATCTATTGCATCACTTATGACCAGATTGACCTAGAAGGGTGCTCCATTCAAGTGGACGGAGGAGTGTGAGGAGAGATTTCAAAAGATCAAGACAACTTTAACTACAGCCTAGTGTTGGTGTTGCCTTCTGGTTTGAGGTCTTATATTGTGTACTGTGATTCGTCGCGTATTGGTCTCAGCGCGGTGTTGATGTAGGACGATAGGGTGATTGCCTACGTGTCTAGACAGTTGAATGTGCATGAGAAGAACTATCCTATCCACGACCTCGAGTTAGCAGCTATTGTTCATGCCTTGAAGATTTGGCGGCACTATTTGCACGGTGTCACTTGTGAGGTCTACACCGACCACCGGAGTCTACAACATCTGTGCAAACAGAAGGATCTTAACTTGCGGTAGCGTAGATGGTTAGAGTTACTTAAGGACTATGATATCACCATTCTATATCATCCCGAGAAGGTTAATGTGGTGGCCGATTCCTTGAGTCGCAAGGCGGAGAGTTTGGGCAGCTTAGCATATCTACCGGTAGCAGAGAGGCCATTAGCCTTGGATGTTCAGGCCTTGGCGAACCAGTTTGTTAGATTGGATGTTTCTGAGCTGAGCCGAGTGTTGGCTTGTATGGTTTCTCGGTCTTTTGTTTATGATCGTATCAGAGAGTGTCAGTATGATGACCCTCCTCTGCTTGTCCTTAAGGACACGGTTCAGCACGGTGATACCAAGGAGGTCACTATTAGGGATGATGGTGTATTACATATGTAGTGCAGGCTATGTGTGCCCAATGTAGATGGCTTGCGTGAGTTGATTCTCCAGGAGGTTCACAGTTCGCGGTACTCCATTCATCGGTGTGCTGCCAAGATGTATCAGGACTTGAGGCAACACTATTGGTGGAGGCGAATTAAGAAGGACATAATGGAATATCTAGCTCGGTGCCTAAACTGTCTACAAGTGAAGTATGAGCATCAGCGGCCTGGTGGATTGTTTCAGAAGCTAGAGATTCTAGAATGGAAATGGGAGCAAATTACTATGGATTTTGTTGTTGGGCTCCCACGAACTCAAAGAAGTTCGATGCAGTTTGGGTGATTGTGGATAGGTTGACCAAGTCAGCTCATTTCATTCCAGTGGTGACTACTTATTCTTCATAGCAGCTGGCTCAAGTTTATATTTGCGAGATCGTCAGGCTTCATGGCATGCCGGTATCTATCATCTCTGACCGGGGTACACAATTTACATCGCAGTTTTGGAGGGCTATTCAGCATGAGTTGGTACTCGGGTTGAGTTGAGCACAACATTTCACCCTCAGACAGACGGGCAGTCCGAGTGCACTATTCAAATATTGGAGGATATGCTTCATGCATGTGTGATGGAGTTTGGGGGTTCTTGGGATCAGTTCTTACCGCTTGCGGAGTTTGCCTACAACAACAGTTATCAATCGAGCATTCAGATGGTACTATATGAGGCTTTGTATGGTAGGCGGTGCCAGTCTCCAGTGGGTTGGTTTGAGCCGGGTGAGGCTAGGCTATTGGGTACAGACTTGGTTCAGGATGCTTTGGAAAAGGTTAAATTGATTCCGGATCGACTTCGTACAGCCCAATCCAGACAGAAGAGTTATGTAGATCGAAAGATTTGTGATGTTGCGTTCATGGTTGGGGAGCGGGTCTTGCTTCGGGTTTCGTCTATGAAGGGTGTTATGAGGTTCGGGAAGAAGGGCAAGCTAAGCCCTAGGTATATCAGACCTTTTGAGATTCTTCAGAGGTTGGAGAGGTGGGCTACAGACTTGCACTACCACCTAGTTTAGCTGTATTTCATCCAGTATTCCATGTTTCTATGCTCTGAAAGTATCACGACGATCCGTCTCATATGTTAGACTTTAGATCAGTCCAGTTGGACAAGGATTTTGTCTTATGTTGAGTAGCCAGTGGCCATTTTGGACAGGCAGGTTCAAAAGTTGAGGTTGAAGAGATTTGCTTCAGTGATGGTTCAGTGGAGGGACCAGTCAGTCAAGGAGGAAACTTGGGAGACCGAGCATGATATGCATAGCCATTATCCTCATCTTTTCACCACTTCAGGTCTGTTTCTATGCTAGTTCGAGGACGAACGTTTGTTTTAAGAGGGGGAGGATGTAACGACCCAGTCGGTCATTTTGAGTATTTTAGCCCTGATTCCCTAATTTATGCTCCCTCTATGTTATATTATCGTCACGTGACTTGCCTGGGTGCTTGGTGTAGGGTTTGGGAGAGTTCCGGAATGATATGGGACACATAGTCCCTAAGTTGGAAGTTTAAGTTGTAGGAGATAACTGTAGTTTGACTTGTGTGAAGATGATTTCAGAATGGAGTTTTGATGGTTCCAATAGCTCCATAGGGTGTTTTTGGTTTTAGGAACGTGTCCGGATGTTGATTTGGAGGTCCATAGGTTGTTTCAACGTTAATTGACGAAAGTTGGAAATTTAGAAGATTTTGGAAAGCTTGACCGGGAGTCTTTTTGATATCAGAGTCCGATTCAGATTCTGGAAGTTGGAGTAGGCCCGTAATGTCATTTATAACTTGTGTGCAAAATTTGATGTCAATCGGAGTTGTTTTGGTATGAATCGGCGTTGGTTTTGGAATTCGGAAGTTCATAAGTTCTTAGACTTGAATCGATGCGCGATTCGTGATTCTAGTATTGTTTGATGTGATTTGACGCTTCGAGCGTGTTCGTATGATAATTAGGACTTTTTATTATGTTTTGTCGAGGTCTCGGGGGCTTCGGGTGTAATTCGGACCATATTCGACGCATTTCGGATCAATTAGGAATAGTTGAAGTTGCTTGTTTTCTCAGGTCTGGTTTCCTTCAATGCGATCACGAGGTTTGGTCCGCGATCTCGAAAGAATTTTTGTGGACTATTATTTTTTACTCTTCGCGTTCACAAAGAGAGAGTCGCGATCGCGCTAGTGGTGAATCTTGTGCTTCGCGAACTCGTAGAGCTGATCGCGTTCGTGTACAAGGAAGTAAGGCAGCAGGGTCACACAAAGTTATGCTTCGCGATTGCGTGGTCATGTCTGCGTGGAGTCAACCGCGTTTGCGAAGGCCATTTTGGGGGCAGCCTTGTTTTCTTCTTCGCGATCGCGAAGGATATTCCGCGATCGCGATGTGTGATTAACTGGGCAGCAGAACATAAGTTTGAAATCGAGGGTTTATTTCATATTTCACAATTTGGACTTAGAGAGCTCGGTTTGAGGTGATATTTCGAGGTATTTTCAGAGGGATTGTTGGGATAAGAGTTCTTAACTCGATTTTGATTAAATTCCACTAATCTATTATTGATTTTATCATGTAATTAGGGATTTGTGTTGGAAAAATTGGGGAAAAGTGATAAAACTTCTTAGGCTAAATTTTTGAGTGTTGAAAGGCGAAATGAGGTCGGATTTGAATAATTTTTGTTTGGTTGGACTCGATATCGAATGGGTGTTTGGTTTTTATAATTTTGGTGGGGTTCCGAGGTGCGGGCCCGGGGTGACTTTTTGAAGCGATTTTTTAATTTTTTGCTAAGATCGTAATTTTATTATTTAAATTAGTTTCCTATAGTTATATATATAGTATGAAATTTGTTTTGGCTAGATTCGGGTTGTTCGGAGTTGGAAAATCAAGGGAAATGCCTTCTAGTTGATCGATTTAGCGTGGTTTGAGGTAAGTGACTTGTCTAACCCTGTGTGAGAGAAATTCCCCTTAGGATTTGGTATTGTTGTGACAATTGTGATATGAGCAGGATAAGGGTGGAAAGTGGGTCGGGCCGAGCCCGAGACCGTCCCGGGACCGCGTACTAAGTGGGCTAAACAGGCTAGGAACATTTGGCCCACTAGAGGTGGGCTCGTGCCGGTCTCGTGGGACGGTTTTAGCTAGGAACCGTTAGGACTGGGCCTGTTTGGCCCTCCAAGAGACCAGGACCGGACTGGTCCCTTGGCGGGCCCAACAGATATTCTTTTTTTTTAAAAAAAAAAAGTCGTTTGGCTTTTGAAAAAAAGAGCCGTTGGGAATTTTAAAAATAGCCGTTGGGTATTTAAAAATAGCCATTTAACCCTCTCCCTCCAACTTAGTTTTAACCCCAAACTTTTTATTATTATACTTTTCCCTATTTTCTACTATAAATACCCCCTCATTCTTTCATTTTCTTACAAAATCAATATCAATCTATCAAAATCTCTCTCTAATTTTCTTCTATACTTGCTACAATTATTTACTTTTTCAAAAACAATAGTGAAAAAATTATGAGGTTTCTACTATTGCTTATTTTATTCCAAAAAATAGTCAAAAAATATTGAGGTTGTTACAATTTGTGAATAAATTGTGAAGTTGGTGAATTGGAGTCTTCAACGATAATCAATTTTCAACAAGTTGTTCGTCAATTCGGTAAACTCGTTTCAACTTTTAAGTCTTAATATTATAGTTTTGTTTGTTTTATTTATTTGCTATTACTTGATTAATTAAGATGTTTTCCTTAAGAAATATTTTTGGTAAAAGTAAGAATAAGGAAAAATTCAAGACTGGCGAATCTAGTGGTACTGCTGTTCCTCCTCCTCTGTCCCCGGATCCCCGAACCAAACCCCATACCCGTCCTACACCTGCTATTCGTGATACCGATAATAGTTTATTACTATTTGGCGTCACTAAATTTTACCATAATGTTGCACCCGATGAACATTTAGACTATGAATTAATGAATGTTCTCTATTCTAATAATTATAATACTATTGATTAAAATCATGATGAGGAAATTGATCTTGATGAAACTCAACCGGACGATGATACACCCACTAGTCATGCTCCTTATGTTGACCCAACTAGTGATAACGATGCTAATCCAAATGTTGACCCATCTGATACTCCCGTTACTGCCCCTACCTTTTCTCGAGAACCTTCCAAACGGCAGGAAACATCTCATATTTGGCCATTTTTTACTCAACTAGTTCCAAAAAATAAGGCTAAGTGCAAAACTTATGGTATGAAATTAGATTTTAAATATACCGGATCACGATCGGGGACGGGAACTTTGGCTAGACATATAAAAGAATATCCTAAAGATAACGTCAACTATCAACGTCTGAAAGCTCTGTCCGAGGGGAAAAGTGTACCTAGTCCTAGTCAAGCTGACCCTAGCTACTTTGCCTCCACCACCAATGGAACTTCCTCCAAACCTTGAAGGATTTATGAAGTTTGTAAGAGATAGCATGTAACTTATATGAACAAAAATTAGTATGTATTATGTAACTTGTATTTTGGCACTTCTTGATTAGTTCATTTTTCTTCTTAATGGTGGTATTAGCACCTTGTTGTGCTCATTCCATAGGGGGAGGAAGACTAAGAAAGATATTTTCATATTTTTTATTGCTATAAAGAAATTACAAGGCATTGCTTTGAATATCATTTTATAATATTTTTGTCTATAAATTTGAATAAAAAATTTAGGTCACAATTCTATAATAAAATTACAAGGCATTACCTTAGTATTTTTAACATCTTTTTGTCTCTAATTTCTATTTAATTTTAAAAATAAAATTACTGCTTAGCCGTTAGGCCCATTTAGCCCGTTGGGACCGCGGTCTCGACCCATTTAGCCCGAGACCATGAGTTCGTGGGTCCGATCCCAGGCCGGTTCCTACCAAAAGCACGATTAGCCCGGGACTGTTTAACCTGTTTATTTAAGGACCGGGACTGTTCCGGGACCGCGACCTATGAGAGCGGCCCATTTAGGGCCCGACCCACTTGTCACCCTTAGTGGAGGCCGTATACGCAAGGTGAGAGTGCGTACACGGGCTAAATGTTGAGATTTCAGTTTTAGCTATGTAGTTTCTTTTTCATGCTTTAATTGAGTTACTTTAGCATGTTACAACCACCATATTTAGTCTAATTTCACATGTCTACTTGTCTTATCTCTTATTTGTAACTTGTACTACATGTTTAGTTGAATTACTTGCTTTCTAAATTTCGTATTGATTATTTAACTATGAGATTCTTTACTTAAAATTTGTTATCCTTGAAATATCTTGATGTTGAGTTTGGTGTTGAGTTGCAAAGGCCGTGGTTTCTATTGAGGAAAAGTGTAAGTTGTGAAATATTATTTTATTGAGTTGTTATATTTTGGCATTTGTGTTATTGTTGAGAGGATTGTTTGGTTGTTTGCACAAGGTTTTTATCGTGCCGTTGTTACTATTTGCATGAGTTTTCTACCGTGTCGTTGTTACTATTGATACGCATGCGGTGGTATAAGGTCTAGATATAAAAATACATGTGGTGAGATAAGGTGGGCTTGATACGCATGGCTAGTAGGGAAACAAGTAGAAGTTATGCAGTGTGATAAGGTGGGCTAAAATGTGGGGTGCTATTTCGAGAAAATAATTTTCAAAACTAAATGTAAAGGCTCCCGCGGTGATATAAGGAAAGATTGTGAGTTACTTTTATGATTTGGGACTACGAGGCGGTACCTCGGTAGGTCACCCCGTTGATCTTTCTTTATTTGCTGTATTTGTTTTGGTTGTTGTTTCCTTAACATATAAAATCCTTGTTTTCCTTTCGTGTTGTATTAACTGCCTTGATTCCGTGTTGTTAATTTTCTATATATTCTTTATTGTTTCATTTCCTTTTCCATTATCATTATATCGTTATGTCTCCTGTCTTGTTTTCTTATTATCTCCAGTAGGGCCTTGACCTGACCTCGTCACTACTCTACCGAAGTTAGGCTTGGCACTTACTGGGTATAATTATAGTGTACTCATACTACGCTTCTGCATATATTTTGTGCTGATCCAGGTACATCTTGTCAGTCCTGGTACTAGAGCTCTGAGTTTGCTTTTTGGAGACTTCAAGGTATACTTGCCCGCGTCCGCAGGCCTCGGAGTCCCCTTCTATCATGTTCTTCATTATTTTATTTAACTTTTATAGATAGTGATGTATAGAATTGTTCAGCACAGTACTTAGAGCTTGTGACTTATATCTCACCAGGTTTTGGGAGGTGAATGTATTGAGTTTACATATTTTATTTGTGAAATTATTGGAGTTTTGAAATTCTAAGATTTTATTTAATGTATCCGCATATTGTTAGTCTTACCTAGCCTTTGAGATTACGTGCCGTCATGAAATCCTACGAAGGGAAATTGAGGTCGTGACACACTCCTTAGAACGTTGGTAGGAGATTCTACAAATATCCTAAACCTGATGTTAATATCTTATATTCTATATATAATTAGTGTATGATCATTTTTTGGTTTTTTTTCCCTCAAATATTCACTAATAATGTATGATTTTTTTCCCAAAACTTTCGTGTGGTTATTTTGAATGGGCTGGTTACCAGACAGAGCTATGATAATTATTTGCAAGTTGAAAGTACAATTGGAGGCTGTTAAGACTGAAAGGATAAAATTGAAGGAAAAATTGAAATCATTGGAGGCAATAAATGAGGTTGAATGCACCAAAAAGCATTTTGGAGTCTCATTGGATGCTATTTATCTGGAAGGGGACATATTGACGGAAAATAATTGAAGAAATGGAGACTGCAAATCGCTGAAAAATGATCAATTCAAGGAAATTAAAAGCCAAAGTCTTGAAGATGAAGATCCTTACTATGATATCTTGGGTGCTATTTGCTGGTTTAATTGCAGCTTGTATGATGAATATATATGATAATTAGTTGGCGAAATCTAGTTTGTATATTGTTAAGAAAGCAATGTAGTGTATATTATTCTGTTGGCTAATTGTATTTCTCTTACTACTGATTGTATATGTTGTTTACTCTTTGCGTTCACATATTTTTATTGGTTAATATGATTTGATGTTCATGAACTTGTTCCGATTTAAAAATGAGTCACACATGTTAACTGCTATTCAAACTAAATAAATAAACTTGTGCTTATTCAAATAACTGTACTACCAATCATATAAGTTGCAATAAGAAAACAAACTAAATATTCTAAATTACCACTAACATTACTTGCAAAAGTTAACTGACAAATTATAATTAAATTAATACACGAATGCCATATTATCACCCAAAGATAAGTTACCACCTAGGTCATACTATAGCATCCAACTATCAATACCAACAAAGCACTAAAAACTAGAGTTAAATGTACTGTCAGAAGTCATAAATTACAGCACCAACCAAATTATTTAGATAAAAAACTATTACTTCAAAAACATATTTTCCAGCATAATATTTCACTTCCCCTTTTTTGCTTTAAGATTTCCAATATTTTCTTGTGCCTGCAACTCCAGCTGGTTAGTAGTTAGAGATTCTTTCCCCTTCCATGTGAGTCCTCTCGATGAGTATGACAGAATTGAGGGCTGACTCACACCAATTGAATCACCTCTTAAGCTGATGACTCTTGTTTCAAATATGATATTTGGTTGCTATCTCATTTGAAGCCTTGTACCCATCTCTGATATAACGTTTGGCCTTAAAGCAGGGTCTTCCTTATATGTGAAGTCTGGTAGAGAACATATGAAACTAACAGCTTACTGGAGCTTTTTTTGGTGAGAAAACACTGGTGTAGGAATGAACACAAAAGGATTGTTGGAGTCTTCACTATCTTGAGATTCTTCTGGCCCTGGCAATGGTATCTCTTCATCAATATCTTCTAAGTGTTCAGTTCTTTTCCTTTTTCTGTGGTAGAGTTCCCTTAGATGACTATCATTAAGAAATGAAACATCGTCAATTAAATAGATATCAATTGTTAAAGACTAATAATAGTAACAGTTACCTTCTTACATCCTCGTGTGTTATGATTTGGCTCTCCACAGTTGCTGCAGTTCATAACCCTTCCTTTCCTTGACATAGACCATTCTCCTTGACATAGACCATTCTCCTTGTCTCTTATTTGCTTCATCCTTTTGCCTATTTCTCTTCACCTTAGGTCTGCCAGCTAACTTCAATATCTGGGGTGGTTTCATTGTATCGATAAGGACTATCTTCTAGAATTTTTCTCCCCTAACGTGCAATATCTTGTGTGAATACGTCTTTAATATTTCCTCTTTGCTATATTACCAATGTATTCCATGTAAAGGATAAAAACTTCTGTACACAAAGGCCCTAATGGCATGAGGACATGGTATTCTATATAGTTGCCAAGATCTACAACTGCATTGCTTCAAGACCGTGTTTACCATGTGTTTATTAGGCCTTTCAAATATTTCATAGCCACAATCACCATTAAAGTGAACGACACATTTATGTGCAATCCTCAAATAACCTTCATAAAGTTTCATGGCATAAGGACTAAAGTCAGCCGTCCATGACTTCATTTTCTCCTCATGTTAACATTTTCATTACCTTCACCCTTATGTCCTCTAGCATCTTAATTATAGGTTTGTACCTTGCATCCAGGATTCATGCATTGAATAATTTTGTGAAGTTGTTATCTACCATCATATTCTTGCATACAGTATCAAAGGATTATCTACACCATGACTGGGCAGGGTAATGTAGTAAATCCATCACTGCATTTTCATCCATGTCCCTTATATTCTTCAATTGGTCATTAAAATCCTCCTCATATGCACCATGAACTCCACCACCTAAGCTTTTTTATTTTCCCATATCTCCATTTTTACACCAATTAGCTTCAATATGTCTAACACAATATATGATTAGCTTCAGGCAAAACTGTTTCACTGCCTCAATGAAATACTATAAATCATAAGAAACCCAATATTAGTTTAAAAAAATATATAGACTATAAAAGAACATGGACATAAACACTACCTTTTGCTTATCAGAAATAAAAGTGTATCCTTCTCCCATGTTGAGATCCCGTGACCTCTTTAGCATTTCCAAAAATTAGTCCCCAAGTTCTCTTTGTTTCTTTGTCCACTATAGCCCAAGCTATAGGATAGAAATGATTCATTGAGTCTAAGACGAACAACAACCAAAATCCGACCCTTAAGTTCTCCCTTGAGAAATGTCCCGTCCAGTCTAAAGAAAGGTCTCAAACCTCCCTTAAAACCCATTTTCAAACTATGAAAATAAATATATATTCTTAAGAACCTCCTCTTACGTTCAGCAAGGGAATCTTTTGACAAATTGATTACTATATCATTTCCAGGATTATTATTCTTCAACTCATTAGCACATGCCTTTAGTTTGTTGTACTCATCTTTAAAGCTTCCTTGTAGCTTATTCAAAATCAGTGTTTTTGCCCTCTTGCATTTGCCATGGCTTGCATTAAGCTCAAATACAGCTCTTAAGTCAGCCCTCATTTCTTTCACTTTATATTTTGGATTGTCTTACAAGTTTCTCTTAAAATAATGTGCAATGGTGAAGTAGTCAACAATACTATTATCATAAGCAATGAAACAGTTATGATTTGTATTTAGTATCTTGATTCTAACCCATGAACAATCCCTATCCTTAGAAATTAGGCAAACAAATGGGCAACCTACTTGGCACTCTTACTTAAGTCTTTTTGTATCACTTTTCTTAAGCACCATCTCTTTCTTATTTTTCATAGCATACAATTTCAGACACTTTCTAGCTTCAGGAATATCCTTAAAGCTCATACTTTTATCTAGTTCTTTGTAATCCAGCAGCTGATCAGTTACATCTTGTTTGGATATATACAATATTTGGATGGATTGTATTGTTTGTCTTCATTTAATAATATCATGTACCAATAATATGAAGAATAAACTTACAAAATTATAAAAAAAAAAGTAAGGTAGGAGGTAAAATTATTATATAAAAAGGTAGGATAAAATATAAAATAAGATTATTTAATAATAAAGAAGGGCAAAATAAGAGAAAAGATAAGGAAACGATGTGATCACACCAAATCGGTTGTTCCATAAAGTGACACTTTTCGTCATTACATAATGACGGATCTAAAGATACGATACAATAAAATTGAAGTAACAATCAAAATAAATTTTATATTTAAAGTAACAATACGATACATTATAATAGGTAACAACCATCCAAACAAGTTGTTATACTCATACACCCTTGAGTTGAAATAATGTCTAATTCATCATAATCATATTCTGAAGAATCAGAATTAGGTTCATCATCGCCCTCACCATCATTTGAGCTACAATTAGTTGCATCCTCATGATCAGGTACAATATCATTAGGTTCATTCTCACCATAATATAAAATATCAGGTACATTCACTGACAACTCACAATCCTCTACAATAAATATATCAACAACATTGTAATCACTACATACCGTTCCCAATAATTTTCTAATACCACTATCCCCATCAAATTCATATTATCTACTAGAAAGGGCAAATACTATAACTTATTGAACCCCATCAAATAATAACTTACTATAAAACTTATTAACAATATCTATAAAGGATAGAATGTCAGAGTCATAACCTTCCCAAGTGTGGAACAACTTCATAGTGTGTGTGACTTGTGGCTCTCTACTCCATTTCCCACCATAGTTAAATATCAAGTCCAAATTAACTATAAGTAATCTGCAATCAATTGACATATTGAAAAATTAGCAGGTGAACCCGAAAATAAACTAAACAATAGCATAATTAATCAATATTATAAAATAAAGTCAGAAAGAAACTAATAAAAAATAGTAATGTAACATTCAAAGAAACTAATAAGAAATAGTAAAGTAATATCCCTAACCAAAGGGACAGAACATGATCCAAAACCCTAAAGCACAAAGCACATAAAGACAACCCGAACCACCAAATCATCCTTTATGACAATACAACCACATGCAATACAACAACTAATAAAGTTAGTCTTTTAAGACAAAATGAACTATTTTATCATATATTCGGGAGTACAATCATAAGCACATGCAAATACATCAACCCATAAAGTTAGAGCCATGTTTAACTCCCCCCCCCCCCTCCCCAATCTTCTTAAAATAATATAGCTTGCAGTGAAAATTATATAAAAATAAAGACCCATACACGAAACCCCAACCTAAATGACAAAATATGCTAACCCTAAATATTTTAATTACCGAAGCCAACCATTGAAAATCTAATGTTTAATCAAACCATAAACATTTTAAGACTAAGATTTTACCATGGTAGAGAAACAAATTTACCTTTAGACCATAAAAATTGGCAGTTTGAAATCGGTAGTAACAGTGAATGTCGCTGGTTTTTAGCTAAGTGTGGTTAGATTGAAATAAGGTCTCTAACCCTTGTATTTTAACGTTTATACGGGTCTTAGGAATGGGGGGCTATCGGGTCAGGTCTGAACAGGTAAGAGATCCAAATGGGTAAATGGTTAGGTTGTTTAAGATTGTGTCACGTGTCTTACTAAAATGGTCCGTTAGTGATGGGGGCAAAAATATTAAAATAGGTTACGGTAGGGATGAATAGTAAAGGAGAGTATAACAGAGGGTACTAATAACTAATTATCAATAGTAGTGGGACACATCTGGACCTTTTTCCAGAAACTCTTTATTATAGATTATCTCTTCTTTTAAATTTCTTACTTGTATTTCTTAACTTTTATGTTTTCTATTTATTCTACTCATACTTCCTATCGCTATTGTCATCCATTTTTTAAGCCCAATTTTAGTTCTGCATCACGCCCAACTATGCCTACTAAAAGGACTAAGTTGCTGCTATAAATATAATCTAGTTTAAGAGATCGAAGTCGAACACCACAAAGAACTAACATATTCACTATAACTTTTCGGTGTTGCAAGAACAAATTCAATCAACTTTTCGAATATCAATGATCTTTTGATTTGTCAAATAAACTAAATTATTTCAATTAATAAAATACAAAAAAGTATCAACTATCGAGAAGGGGGTTGTCAAGGTTTAGATGGCCTACGATTGTGATTTTTCCAATTATCGGATTTACTTTCTGTTACACCCCACACCTAAATAAAGCTTAGTAAGTGTGACTTTTAGCGCGGCCAATAAGATGGCGATGCATTGCCGGGCAGATGAGGCTACTGCATGCGACCAGATTTTGCCAACTGTCTTATCAGGCACGACACCCAAAGCGGGGTGACCTATTTTGCATGTGGAACTGACAGAGTTCCCTATGCTTGGTACATGTATATAAAGGCAGTCAGGCTCAATATCTTTCACTTTTGAGAAATACCACTCACCACAATTCACCAAACGCTCTCACACCTCCTTTGAAGTTCTAGAATATACTAAACTGTATTAGGAGACGGTTCTATTAGGTTTAAGCTTGAAGAAACATTGGAATCGTTGTTGTAACATCTACCATCTGGTGGTATTGATTGTTAAGATTTGATTGAGGAAACTTTAACCACCATAGAAGTGTAAATAGATCTTCAACAAGGTATGTAGGGTGACTTTCTTTTCTTGACATGAGTTAGCGTAAGTTCCTCCTTCCTTGTCATGACCCCAATTTCTTTCTGTAGGATGTCGTGGCTGATAAGTAGGGATTTTGACCGCTTATTTGTTCTTTTTTACTTGCGTTTTAGCTCAAAAATACTTAATGGTATTCCCGAAAATTAATGAAATGTACTTTTGTACAGGAATATTGGAAAACGAGCCAAAGGAGTCAAAATCAACTCATGAAGGAGTCAAAAGTGGACAAGGACCAAAATAAGGTAAAATGCCCACAGTGTGGACCACAAAATACTCTGTGCGGCCGCAAATCAAATGAAGAGCCATGTCAGTTCTTTTTCAGAGTATACGGACCGCATAAATATTGTGCGTCCGCAGAGAAGGAGATTCAGAGAACTGGTTTTGGGCAAGATGAAGGAGTGTGGACCACACCATAATTATGTGGCCGCACTAAATATTATGCGGTCCGCAGAAGACAAAGATCAGAGAGATGAGATTTCAAGTTCAAGAAGAAATGCGGACCACACCATTTTTGTGCTGCCGCATAATCAAGAGCGCGGCCGCACTTATTTTTATGCAGTCCGCAGATGTCTCACACAGCCAGAGTCTAAGATCAAGGAGTGCGGACCACACTATAATTGTATAGCCGCAGAAGGAAGAATGCGGCCGCACTCACAAATGCGTTGTCCACAGTAGTTGAAGGAGTGCGGCCGCAATCCAGAATTGTGCGGTCGCAAAACTGGAACCTGTCAAGTCAAGTCTCGTTGTGCAGACTGACCACATAATTATGCGGCCGCACAACCTCTGCAAGGGCATTTTTGTCAGATATTTTCAGCTTAGTATAGATAGAACATTTTATCATTTTTAGGGCACGTTTTGTTTTGGGAGAGCACCTAAGCCGCTTTCCTTTACTGTTTTGAGTAATATTGTACTAGATTAGCTTGTAAACATTATATTTTCTTTACCTAATCAACTATTATGCATTCTATCTTAATTTCTTCTTGTATTTCTTTATTTTTCATGAGTAGCTAAATTTTTAACTAGGGTTGTGGCCAAACCCTAGTGTGGGTACTTAATGGGTGATTGATTTAGGACTTGTTTGTGATTGAGTTAGTGATATTTAGCCTAGTTCTTGCTTGAATTCAAGAATTAATGGTTGTAAACATTGATTAATGCCTAATTAACTTAGTTTCTACTTGAGAAAGTGAGACTATGTCTAGAAAAACTTGGCTAACAAGAAATTGGGGTGAACCCAAGAAATTGATAGCCCCAATTAAAGGGTTGAATCTAGAGATAGCAAGACCCGACTTGAGCAGTTATCACTTGTTTTGTGCAATACCCATTTGGACTTGAGAAAGCCAAATTGGTAAAAATCACTCAAACTACCGAGAAGTAAAGAGTGGGTAATTTCTTGTGATTGCTATATTACAACCCCGACCAATCAGGCTTGTCCTAGAGTTTTAAATCCATTAGGTAACCACCTAATATGGAAGTCACGACCCTAGATCTTTTATTATTTGGAAAACAACCTAAACCAAAAATATTGTCTTCTAGTTTTATAATTGCAATCAATAGTTTAAAGTAGAAGTAGAAATAACAAACAAGAATGTGGAAGTGTAATCTAAGGCATATTGTACAATTATACTAAATATATACCTAATACCAATTCTAACTCCCTGAAGATTCGACCCCGACTTGCGTTGGGTTTTATTATTGCTTCGACCGCCTTACTGCCTATATTTGTGGTGTGAGTTTGGGCGACATCAATTTTTGGCGCCGTTGCCGGGGAGTTAAACGGGTTTAGCTATATATCTAAGTTTTTGTGTGATTTGTCTTCTTTTCCTTCCGAGTCAATAATTTTATTTTTGAATTGCTTATAGGTATGATAATGGCTCTCAACAACGAGCCCATTGGTTATTTGCCATTGGGGGAGGAAGTGGACGATGACCAAGGAGATGAGGTTCTTCCCGAACCTCAAGAAAATAGGCAAGGCCGACCGCCTAATGATAATGTTCCCATCCCTCCCCCACCTCCACCAAGAGAGGCAGCGCACCGTGTGTTGCCGAACGAGGGTTATGCAAGTGCTATAGTCCCGCACCGCATTAGGGCAGGCAACTTCCAAATCACCAACGTGATGCTTACACTACTTGAGCAACAGTGATTCTTCACTGGGGCTCCAAATCAAAATGCTTACAAGCATCTCAAGGGGTTCGTCGATACTTGTTGCGGGAGCAAGCAAACCAATGTTTCGGAGGATGCGCTGAGGTTGAGGCTATTTCCTTTCTCTTTACGGGGAAAATCATTGGACTGGCTGGAGAGATTGCCCAATCATTCCATACATACATGGGATGAGTTGGCCGAAATATTTATTGCCATATTCTTCTCTCCGGGGCACATGGCTGCACTACGGGATGAAATTCTAGCGTTCAAGCAAGAGCCCAATGAGCCATTGCATGAGATTTGGGAAAGATATCGTACCATGGTTAAAGAGTGCCCAAATAATGATATGACCGAGGCCTTGATCCAACAAACCTTCTACAGGGGGATCAACACAACAAATCAATATGTGGTAAATCAACTCGCCGACGGGAACTTCATGAACATACCTTATACCGAAGCTTGTGAAATTTTGGATGAGATGGCGGATATCTCATCGGCATGGCAAAATAGGGCCAATATTCCGCAAGGTGACCCCAATGTCATTCACCTACACAAGGAGCTTCATGATCATGGGCAAGTTATCACGGAGTTAACAACCACAATGAACCAATTGGCCAAAGCTCAGCTGCAACAAATTCAAGAGCCGAAACAAGTGAATTCGATGGAGGGTGTAAATATAATGATGACCAAGAGATGACAAAAAGGTTAACAAGGGCAAAGTCATCCGGAACAATTCATGCAAGATGATAGTGGGTATAACCAAGGTGATTTGTATAATGAGCTAGAAGAAGAAGTGCAATACGTCAACAATTACCAAGGTCAAAGAAACAATGCTCAAAATCAATAACAATGGAGATCACAAGGAAATCAAGGAAATTGGAACAACCAAGGCCACCATGGAAATTGGAGTGGTGGCAACAACAATCAAAGTAATTGGAATAATCAATGAAACCAAGGCAATTGGGGTAGAAACAATCAAAGTAATTGGGGAGGTAATCAAGGAGGGTGGAACAACAACAACAACTGGGGGTCGGGTTTTCAAAGGCCCCTAATGTTCCAACAACCGAGCAATCCACCCCTATCCTTCTCAAGGCCCGAGATCGAGCTCTTCTAACAATGAGATGGGACGGATTGAAAGTATGTTCAAACAAATGATGGAGAAAAATGCTGACTCCGATACTCAATTAGCCTCCCACAACACTTCAATCCGCAATTTGTGGGTTCAACTTGGCTAAATCTCACAAGCATTGAACACTCATCCTAAGGGGTCACTACCAAGTGATATGGTGGTGAACCCAAAAGGGGGGAATAATACAGGACATGCTATGGGCGTGACTACAAGAAGTGGAATAGGTGGAGATGCAACCACCTCAAATCAAAGAAGAATTGTGGATGATGATGTTGTAGTTCAAGAAGATGAAATTCCAAGCAATGTGGTTCAAGCTAATGACGAAGTATGAATTTATATTGATGAAAATGTGGAGGTGACGTAAGAAGAGGTGAACCCGTCTAGGGAGCACATGATTGACATACCGGAACCGGTAGTGCCAAAGTCTAAGGCACCAATGCCAAGGCCTCCTCCTCCATACCCTCAAAGGCTTGAAAAGCAAAATAGTGAGAACCAATTCAAAATTTTATTGACAAGATGAAGAGTTTGTCTATAAATGTACCATTGGTTGAGGTGTTGAAACAAATGCCGAGTTATGCAAAGTTCATGAAGGACTTGGTCACCAAGAAGAGGTAGATGAATTGTGAAACTATCAAGATAACACATCAAGTGAGTGCTATTGTGCACTCGATGGCTCCGAAATTGGAAGATCCGGGTGCTTTCACAATCCCTTGCACTATTGGGAGCGCCGACTTTGCCATAGTTTTGTGTGATTTGGGGGAAAGTATCAACTTGATGCCCTACTCTATGTTTAAAACTTTGGGAATTGGGCAACCAAGACCCACATCTATGAGGTTTCAAATGGTGGATCAGACTTTGAAGAGGCCATTGGGAATTATTGATGATATGTTAGTCCGTGTTGATAAGTTCATCCTTCCAGCAGCGAACTTTGTGATCCTTGATTGTAAGGTTGACTACGAGGTGCCTATTATCTTGGGTAGACCTTTCCTTGCTACGGGGAAGGCTCTTGTTGATGTGGAAGCCGGTGAGCTCACGTTCCGGGTGGGTGACGAAAAAGTGGTTTTCCATGTGTGCAAATCGATGAGGCAACCAAATAGCAATGAAGTTTGTTCAGTCGTGGATAAAGTGGCCGAAGTAATTATTGATGATTCTAGTGCTATGATGAATGTTGAGAATACCTTGGAAGTTGTGTTGCTCAATCATGATGATGATGGGAAGGAAGGCTTTGTGGAATGTGTCAATACTTTGCAAGGAATGGGGTCATATACTTATGAACCCCGAAAATTTTCCTTAGATCTTGAGAACCGGAAGACTCCTCCAACAAAGCCCTTAATCGAGGAGCCTCCCACTTTGGAGTTAAAGTCATTGCCTTCACACCTCAGGTATGAGTTTCTTGGCCCTTATTCCACTTTACCTGTTATTCTTTCCTCTTGCTTGACTAACGTGCAAGTAGATTCTACTTTAGCGGTGCTCCAAAAGAGGAAGAAAGCTATAGGTTGGACATTGATGGATATTAGAGGTATAAGCCCCGCCTTTTACATGCACAAGATTATTTTGGAGGAGGATGCAAAACCCTCCGTTGAGCATCAAAGAAGATTGAATAAAGCAATGCAAAAGGTAGTGAAGAAGGGATCATAAAGTGGTTGGATGCTGGGGTTGTTTACCCCATTACTGATAGCTCATGGACTTCTCTGATGCAATGTGTCCCAAAAAAAGGGGGCATGACTATGATAACTAATGACAAGAATGAATTGATCCCCACAAGAACTGTCACCGGGTGGAGAGTGTGCATGGACTATAGGAAGCTCAACAAAGTCACTCGAAAATATCATTTTCCGCTTCCATTTCTTGATCAAATGTTGGATAGGTTGGCCGGACATGCTTTTTATTGCTTCCTGGATGGATACTCCGGCTGCAATCAGATTCTTATTGATCTTGAAGACCAAGAGAAGAATACTTTCACTTGTCCATATGGTACCTTTTGCATTCTCGAGGATCCCATTTAGGTTATGTAATGCACCGATGACTTTTCAGCGGTGTATGATGGCTATTTTCACCGATATGGTGGAAGATATTCTTGAGGTCTTCATGGACGATTTCTTCGTCATTGGGAAATTCTTTTGATGATTGCTTGAACAACTTGGACAAGGTATTGGCAAGATGTGAAGAAACTAACTTGGTTTTGAATTGGGAGAAATGTCACTTCATGGTCGAGAAAGGCATTGTCCTCGGTCACAAGATTTCAAAGTATGGTATTGAGGTTGATAAGGCCAAAGTTGAAGTGATCTCCAAACTCCCTCCCCCTACATCCGTGAAGGGTGTGAGGAGCTTTTTGGGTCATGCGGGGTTCTATCACCGATTCATCAAGGATTTTTCTAAGGTGGTGAACCCATTGTGTAAACTTTTGGAGAAGGATGCCAAGTTCCATTTCAATGAAGTTTGCATGAAGGCATTCGAGTTGCTTAAGTTCAACTTGACTACTACTCCTATTATTACCGCACCAGATTGGAGCTTGCCTTTTGAGCACATGTACGACGCAAGTGATGTGGCAGTTGGAGCGGTGTTGGGCAACCTATCAACAAAATCTTCCATCCGGTCTAATATGCAAGAAAGACCATGAATGATGCCCAAGTCAACTATTATGCGGCCGCACTCACTTTTGTTCGGTCCGCACTGCCTCTTCTATTTTTTCACAACTGACCTGCAACTATCATGCATATATCCATGTCCTATGTACCTGAACTCTAACTGATTCTTATTGTTATGAATTTCAGACGATGGTTAGATCACGTGGTGGAGGAGATACATCAAAAGGAAGGACAGAACCCTCCCGAGGCCGAGGACGAAGCAAGAGTATCCTACCACTAGCTATCCAGAGAGTGTTAAGTAAGAAGACTACGGCCAACAGAGTCCCTGAATCATCAGACACCGGTGAGTATCTCCCATCTAGGGAAGTTTCTGAGGGAAACTCTGACCAAGCCCCACCTAACATCTAATCTCAACAAGTCCCGGGTAGATTCCACTTTGTTGATGAATCATCTTCCGCTGCTAGTTCTTCTAAAGGTTCGGAAGAGGGTAGCCATGATTCTGAGCCCTCTTCCTCACATGCCCCAGCTACACCAATCAATGTTGATGATGATGATGACGTACCAGATGATGGTAGAAGGGGAGACACTCAAGTGGGTGGTCTTGAGAGGACAAAGAAAATGGAGATGTGGGAAGACAGATTTGTCAGCTTGACTGCCTTCAACAGATTTAGAGAGTGGTGGCCCCAGAGATCGCTCACTCTTCAGTGACAATTCTTGATGAAGGATTTAGACAAGTACAACCCAAATGTCCTCAGACAGTTACAGGAGAGAAAATGATGGAAATGGTTCACCCAAAGTGCTCTCAATGCAAATGAGCACTTGGTTAAAGCATTTTATGCCAATGTGGCTCAGAGTAAGAAGGGTACCAAGGTGACAAAAGTGCGAAATCTGAAAATCCGATTCGACTCATGTGCTTTGAACTCTTATGTGGTATTTGAAGAAGTGGAGGGACCCCAATACTTGGAAAATCTAGCTATGGGTGATGAAGCTCGCCCGTGGCTAGCTGAGATTTTGGCTATTCGAGGATGAACACCTCTGTGGCTCACGGCAGGGGTTCCCATAGTCTGGGCCACTCTAAACTTTGAAGCTAAAGGGTGGCAGACTTTTGTGTGTAGCCGCATTGACCCGTGCTTTAATAAGAACAACCTCAAACTTCCTCGAGCAGTCTTGGTGGCTTCGATTATGGCTGGGTACCCGATCAATGTGAGTGCTATAATGTCAACCAATATCACTTTGGGTGTCTAGAAGGATGAGAGATCCTACCCTTACCCGAACTTCCTCACAGAGTACTTCAATGATCAAAAGATGGAGCTGAGGCAATATGATACTAAGGTAAAGGCCAAGAAGCCTTTCTCATGGTACCACCTACAGGGTTCTAACAACCTGAAGTTCAAGGGTAAGGCAACTACCTCCGCTGGCCAGTCTGAGGAGCCAACGGTAGTAATTACTGATTCAACTGCTGAGCCTTCCACAGATGCTATGCCTTCCACAGCAGCTGGACCTTCCATCGGGACAACAGACATGCCACCACCTTCTTCTTCCAGACCATCAGCTCCATTATTAGTGCCAACTTCATCTATTTATCCATTGACTGTGCTGCGAGTCTCCCAGACATTGGCGAGTCTCAACAACTGGATGCAGACAGCTACTTCAAAGCTGTCTGACATATCCAGTGCTGTTGCAGCACAATCATCTGCCCAGGCTGCACCACAGGTACCTCCGTTAGTGGAGGAAATATTGAAGAAGATTCTAGACAACCAGAAGACCATTATGAAGATTCTGGTGGCACATGGGGATGTCATTGAGGAGTTGGGCAAGCAGGTAAAGAAAATGTGGAAGTCTCAAGCTTTGAAGAAATCGGAGGATAAGTTGACAACAGTAGTTACCAAGCTTGCATCTGCCGGAGATCTACCACTGGACCTACTTATGGAGGGAGCACCTTCAGCACTAGCAGTACCAGAGGCATCACATATAGCAGCCGGCCAGTCTGAGGAGTCGGTTACGACTGCCCACACCGCTAAAGAGATGATCCAGATGCTCAACAACCCTGTTGTCCCTCAGCTGAGTGATGATAAGATATAGCTAGAGGAGACCGAGGGTGCCGAGAAAAAGAAAATGACTCAAAGAGTCAAAAAGGTATGAGCCGAAAAGAGAAAATAGAGTGCTTAATATGAAACCATTCTATTTCAACAAGTCCTACCTTGGTCCGAAAGCCTTCATTACATCCCGCAAAAGCCCTACATAATTTCAGGTTGAGTGAGCTTATTAATGGTGATTTACATGAGGAGAAAGCTTACGGTACTTAGATCCGGACTTGTGACATTCTTTTGAGAGAGATGAGCACACTTTTCGCAATCCTTGATTCGAGTGTTACATTCTAAAGTGATATTTGCTAATGAATAGTAGAGGAGGAGGAGTTTGGAATCCAAAATAACCTACGTGAAAGAGCGAGCATCCTTGATGAATAGAGTCAACTCTTGATGCTCTAGTGTCGCATTAGAACTATGGTACTCAAAAAGTCAAATCATTGCGTTGTTGATAATTCATATGTGTTATGAGTAATTGTTGGTCCCAATTGATGTGTGATTGATTCACCTTAGGCCAGCTGAAATATCCCCTTTTCTAGTGGAGGTGGAAATTGCCTTAATTGCTTGAGGACAAACAAGAGCTTAAGTTTAGGGGAGTTGATAAGTAGGGATTTCGAATGCTTATTTGCTCTCTTTTACTTGCGTTTTAGCTCAAAAATGCTTAAAGGTATTCCCGAAAACTAATAAAATATGCTTTTGTACAGGAACATTGGGAAACGAGCCAAAGGAGTCAAAATAAAGTCATAAAGGAGTCAAAAGTACACAAGGACCAAAACAAGGCAAAAGGCCCACAGTACGGACCGCACAATACTGTGTGCGGCCTCAAAACAAAGGAAGTGCCGTGTCAATTCTTCTTCAGAGTATGCGTACCGCACAAATATTATGTGGCCGTAGAAGAGGAGATTCAGAGAGCTGGTTTTGGGCAAGCTAAAGGAGAGCAGACCGCACCATAATTGTGTGGCCGCACTTAATATTATACGGTCCGCAAAAGACAAAGATCAGAGAGAAGGGATTTCAAGTTCAAGAAGAAATGCTGACCGCACCATTTTTGTGCGGCCGCATAATCAAGAGTGCGACCGCACTCATTTTTATGCGGTCCACATAAGTATCACACAGCCAGAGCCTAAGATCACGGAGTGTGGACCGCACTATAATTGTGTGGCAGCAGAAGCAAGAGTGCAGCCGCACTCACAAATGCGCGGTCCGCTGTAGTTGAAGGAGTGTGGCCGCAATCCAGAATTGTGCGGCCTCAGAACTGGAACCTGTCAAGCCAAGTCTCGTTGTGCGGACCACACAAATAATTATGCGGCCGCACAACCTCCGCAGGGGTATTTTTGTTAGATATTTTCAGCTTAGTATAAATAGATCTTTTTGTCATTTTTAGGTCAAGTTTTGTTTTGGGAGAGCACCTGAGCCGTTTTCCTTTACTGTTTTGGGTAATATTGTACTAGATTAGCTTCTAAGCATTATATTTTCTTTTCCTAATCAATTATTATGCATTCTATCTTAATTTCTTCTTGTATTTCTTCATTTTTCATGAGTAACTAAATTTCTAGCTTGGGTTGTTGCCCAATCCTAGTGTGGGTACTTAATGGGTGTTTGATTTAGGACTTGTTTGTGATTGGGTTAGTGATATTTAGCCTAGTTCTTGCTTGAATCAAGAATTAATGGTTGCAAACAATGATTCATGCCTAATTGACTTAGTCTCTATTTGAGAAAGAGAGACTAAGTCTAGGAAAACTTGGTTAACAAGAAATTGGGGTGAACTCAAGAAATTGATAGCTCCAATTAAAGGGTTGAATATAGAGATACTAAGACCCGACTTGAGCAGTTATCACTTGTTTTGTGCAATACCCATTTGGACTTGAGAAAGCCAAATTGGGCAAAATCACTCAAACTACCGAGAAGTATAGAGTGGGTAATTGCATGTGATTGCTATATTACAACCGATCAATTAGGCTTTTCCTAGAGTTTTCTACCCACTAGGTAACCACCTAGGTGGAAGTCACGACCCTAGATCTTTTATCATTTGAAAAATAACCAAAACCCAAAATATCGTCTTCTAGTTTTATAATTGCAATCAATAGTTTAAAGTAGAAGTAAAAACAAAAAACAGGAATGTGAAAATGTAATCTAAGGCATATTGTACAATTACACTAAATATATACCTAATCCCAATTCTAACTCCCTAAGGATTCGACCCCGACTTGCGTTGGGTTTTATTATTGCTTCGGCCGCCTCACTACCTATATTTGTGATGTGAGTTTGGGCGACATCGGTGATGGAATCTAGTCTCTAAGACTAGGTAAGCCTAACAAGCATGTGGAATAATTTAAATAATAATCTAAAAGCTCAAAACACCAGCAACTGTACAAAGTAAAAACTGCAACTCAAAGTATATACAACTCCCAAAACCTGATAGATATAAGTCGCAAGCTCTATATACAATGTTGCAAATATCCTAAACATCATTCTCCATCAAAACATAACGAAACAAGGAAAAGATGGGATAGAAGGGGACTTCGAGGCCTGCAAACCCGGGCAGGTGTACCTTGAAGTCTCCAAGCAGCATTACAACACTCTAATATCGAGGCTGATAGGATGTACCTGGATATGGACAAAAACATGTGCAGAAGCGAGTATGAGTATACCACAACGGTACCCAGTAAGTGCCAAGCCTAACCTCGGTAGAGTAGTGACAAGGTCAGGGCCCTACTGGGAACAATAAGAAACAAGGCAGAAGATATGATGATATAATAAAATGACAGGCAAGTGTAACAATAAGAATTTACGAAAGATAACAACACAGAATCAAAGAAGACAAATACAACACATAAGGAGCAAGAATCTTACAAGTTAAGGAACAACAACAACAAACAATACAACAAATAGAGGAAATCAACAGGGGCACTCCCGAGGTACCTCCTCGTAGTACCAAAGGTTAATATCTCACAATCTTTCCTTATACCACCCATGCATACATTGTTCATACTAACAACCCTTTCTTTTGAGTGATGTGTTGATTCCCACACGTATAGATAGACTCGATGACGTCCCTCCCAGTAAGGTGTTGTTCCAGTTGACTGGTTGTATCTCTCTATTCTTTCAAAGTAGCGGTTCAAAAATCAATAGGTACTGAAGCAAATATTCTAAACATTTTGGGTACAGTGGGGCCCTGTCCCGACCAAGTTGTGTATATGTTTAACTCCTTTGCATTCTCTTAGGGGCTTGCAGACTAGAGTCGGTTGTATGTAAAAAGGTGGAAGTATGACTTTGTTATAGTCGTAAATATGTATGGAAAGTAAATGCTTCTTTTTCTAATTAGTTTTATACATTATAGTTATGGTATTGTTACTTGGAGGCCTCAATGGCCCGATTTATTGAATAAAAAATGTAAGAACAAACATCGGTTCGCACAGGCCTTCGTGCATCATGTGACAAACTTGGTATCATAGCAGGCCTTGTCCTAGAAAGTCTGCAATCCGTATATAGTAGAGTCTTGTTTATGGGTATGTGGCGCACCATACTTATAATCAAGAGGCTACACTATATTTAGGATGAATAATCTTCTTTCTGATCTAGATCGCACGGTAGAGCCGAGTCGTATGTATTTGCTTATATTCCCCATCTTGTTCATATTTATAGTAATGCCTACCACAAGACTTCAAGCACTTGCTCAAGGATTAAACGAAAAAGGAGGAGAAGGTACCAGCCAGGTGCCGCCTACCCCGATGGGTCAACATGGACTACATGATGAGGTTGGGACATAGGTTTCGGGGACACCATCACCATCTCTGGGACAACATATAGAAGTTAATGTACCTCATGTTTCTCCCCCCAGTTGAGCCTGGATAGGATCTAGATATGCGAAGTGCAGTGCAATTATTAACTCGGTTGGTGGCCTCTCAGGCCCAACGTCAGACCCCTACCACTTAAAATAGAGCAGTCAGTACAAGAGTTCAAGACTTCATAAATTTGGACCCCCGGTATTCACAGGAGCAGATCCAAATGAAGATCCTTAGAAATTTTTAGATAAAATGCAATGGACTTTACGAGTAATGCATGTCACTGGTACAGAGTCCGTAGATCTTGCCTCTTATAGGTTGAAGGATAGAGGTGTTGAGTGGTATAAGACTTGGTACTAGTCTAGGGGACCTCTTGCCTTAGTAGCTGGATTGAGGGAATTTTCTAAAGCATTCTTGTAACAGTATATGCCCGTTGAACTCTGCCAAGCTAGACAAGATAGATTCTTATGGTTGGAGCAAGGTAATATGAGTGTACGGGTGTACAACATGCAATTTAACTCCTTGGCTATGTATGCTCCATCGGTGGTGGCCGAGATGAGTGACCGGGTATATCGATTTGTTTTCGGTTTGGGGCCGCATCTGATAAATAAATGGACCATAGCATCCCTGAATACAATTATGGATGTTGCTCACATTCAGGCTTATGCACAGAACTTGGAGGATCGCAAGAAGCTGTAGCAAGCTGCTCGAGAACACGACCAGGGTCAATCTAAAAGAGCCCGGTCCACGGGAGATAAGGGAGAGCCTCAAGGAGAGTCTAGATACCTATTTCCTTGGCAGTCACCAAGTTCATTGGCCAGTGTGCCATCCCAGACCCAAGGCTGACATCGAGAACAGACCATTTATTCCAGTCGGGGCCAGAATTTCTGATGGCAAAGTTCTCAGAACAATGGGGACCCTAGCAGGGCGAGACCCCCGATAATATATTGTGCCTGATGTGGTAGGAATAATTTTGGGCAATGCCGCCAAGGTTCAAATATGTGTTATTCTTATGGGCAGCCCGGTTACATCATATGCTTTTGCCAAGAGAGAAATGTGGGTGGCGTGATACTGCCAATGGGATCAGCAACAGCTTTCTCATTGATGACATGCCCTCGTGAACTAAGTAAACAACCGCTGATGGGAGAGGTAGAGGTGGAATGTCTGGCCTGGGTGGGCTACATCAGAATTGTATCTATGCATTGTCGAGTCGCCAGAATTTGGAGTCTTCACCAGACGTGGATACAAGTATATTACTCGTATTCTCCCTTAATATGTATGCTCTGATAGATGACGAGCGCAAAGCACACCATGAAATTTATACTCGCTAGCCAAAGATAGTATAGTTTAAATATCGTCTCCACAGGGATTCAATTTAAACAATGTTCAAGTAATTTCTAGCTTAGCGCTATTAGGGATTATTAAAACTTTAGTTGGGATGATTAATAACTAAAATTAGCTATGAAAACTAAAACATTTAGCAATTGATCACAGAAAGACAAGAGTTGAGCAACACCGAATAATCAATGGGAGAAATAAGGGTCGTGACAGGATAGGTGCAAGATAGCTATTCGGGATCTAACTCTAGTTCAATTCACTCTCATGTTCTAATGATTATCATGAATTCACTCGATAATTAGTTCAAACATGTACCTAAGACTCCTTTCTCGATCAAGTTTTAACTCTACAAGGATAACTAATATAAAGCACTGTGAAAATATGCAAGAACACATTAATAGATTAGTCTTTAGAAAAATATCTCTCGAATATTCTGCTAATTTGATTTAATCAACAATTCAACATGCTCTTTCGATTACCTAAAAGAATAACTGAATTAAACGAAACAAAATAAGGCGAAGATAATCACCAAATATTTCTCTTTCAATAAAATAAACTAGTGAATAAAGTTGCAATCAATTCAAAGCTCCATAAACGAATTCATGCAAAGACCTAGAGTTAAAATCCACAAATATCAATCAAAACACCATATCCATCAAACTCTAAGGTAAACTACTCCATAATCATGGAGAAAGTCATCACAAATAAAGCTGAAGAATAAGAAAACATGAATTCAATTCAAACTCGAGTGTTGAGTTGAGGAAAAAATGATGAATCCGTGTGCTTTGAGTCTCCAATATTCTTCCAATCTTCTGTAGGTAAAACGCCCTCTCAAAATTGTGTTTTTGATGTATTTATACTATGTAAGAACGTGTCCGGATGGAACTACCCTTTCCAAGCCGAAACAGGAAAGTACTATGGCAAAAATACACATGCGTGACGCAGGGCGCAGTGTCCTATGCGCCGCGCTAGTGGAGAACTTCAGAGGGATGATTTTTACACTCTGCAGAAAAATTGCATTACCACCTTGCGCCCCGCGGTGCGATACTGCATTTTTCTCACAGTAATCCTTTTTTCTCATTTTTTGACATCCAGACTTGGTCCTCGACCCCCGAACGTGATCCTGGCTTAATTTCTTGGGCTTTTACTCAAACTTCAAAGCTCCAACTTGTTCATTTTAACTCCAAATTATCTTAATAGCTCAGAATCATTTCCTGCAAGGCATAAAACACGTAATAAGAGCAAATCACCATTATTTAAGCTCAACCATAAGTAAAATGCAGTAATTAGAGTGCAAACTATGACTAAAACACGAGTTTCTAGCCTACCAGCAACACCCCATACTTAAACCATTGCTCATCCTCGAGCAGTCAAACTACACTTCATATAAAGATAACCTTTTTATCATACAACTTCCCTAACGCATCACGCTAGCCTCAAAACTTGACTCATAAGCACCACACATTTTCTTCAAAAACCTGCTCACTTACTCTAACACAGAGGCCAAAGACATTACCTTTCATTCACAAGTCATGTGCCCTCACATAAATAATAAAGGGTAGTTTCACCCACAATAAAATTCAAAAACAACTAGGAACTCAAGATAGAAAGAATTCACTCAGTCTCAGAATTAAGATTCATGTGCCACAGAAGATGTACCATAGGCTTTCCCGTAGTGTAATACTGTACTAATCAAGCTCATTCGGTCTAGGATCAAGTAGGACTTAATTTGGTTGTACTGTAGGCTGCGGGACGACTATGATACATTTTGGATAATAGTTACTACGCCTCCCAGAGCACTTTAATACATACAATTTCACCAATTCAAACCCCTCACTTATGTCGAACCAAATCCCAACCTTCACATCACATCAAGGAATAATTTTATTTTTCTATAATATATACAAACGCCAACTTTTTTTTCTTTCTAAGTTCTGATTTTTTCCTTTTTTTCAATTCCCTACAAGTGGCTCTCACAATTCTTTCAAATAGTGCACCTTTCTCCCTGTGTTTTCAGTTCCACTTAAAACCCAACCATACCTCCACTTAGCTTTTAACAAGCTCATAACAATTTAAGTGCCCAAGAGAGGTGCAAGGTTCAAACAGATAGTCAATTCAAACAAAAGAGTCAGGCTTGTAGTGTGGTTGCCAACGAAATAGGATTACAACGGGGCTAACTAAGATACACAATAATTAGGTGGGTAAAAGCATATATCTGGCTCAATAAAGAAATGCCTATATCACTTCTTAGACTGAATAAGACTTCTATTTCTCTTTGCAAATACACAAGGCAAGTTCTAGCCATCAACTGACATGCACAGAATATCAACAAAATCCTCACACACATATTGGCACATAACTCACTTAGGACCGGATCTATCCCGACTCTCTAGTCAAAGTGGTTAAGCGACATCAAAATCAAACAATTTCAGGCACTTATCCAAGAGTCAAGAATTGAGCCTAGGCATCACGACTAATGCACTCACTACTCTTAAGGCACAACAAAGTTAAGAACAATTATTTCCATTTAACACCACAACACAAGACTTCCGTATTCCTAACAAAAGAAAAATTAACTGCACACGGTTCAATCAAAATCATTGGAAAATAAAACAAAGATGAAAGACATTTTTTATTCTTCGACATTGACCCCTCAAGAAGACAGTCGAGGAAATCCATCCTCGGGAAAAGTCAATTTATTTTTTCAAATAGAAAAACAAACACACATATACATATTTACATCCCCACCCCACATTTTAAGTTATGGAATGTCCCCATGACAGACAAATAAAAAGCAAGAGGTAAAAAAAACTTCCCTAAATCATCTAGTCTGGGTCTAAATCGAAGTCGTGATCCACTTTGTATGCTCGACCCAGTGCACACATCCATGATGAAAGTTTCTTTCTGCCTTCTTTGGGTATACCCCACACTTGTTATGCTTACTCTGTCCAACTTGCTCTTTTAGGACATCTACCTTGGAATCAGAGTATGCCATCAACTTATCTCTCGATGCCCCCATTGCTTCCTCCATCTTGAAAACCAATCTTTCTTCCCCCACTCTGAGCATGAGCTGCCTTTCCTGAATGTCCAAAAGAGATTTGCCAGTAGCCAAGAAGGATCTCCCTAAAATCGGAGGGACCTCCCAATTCTCTTCCATATTCACCACAATGAAGTCCACAGAGAACACAAATTTATCTACCTGAACTAGCACATCTTCCACTATTCCTTCAGGTATGATTGTGGTTTGGTCCGCAGCTGTATAGACATATGTATAGATCTAATTTTTCCAATATCTCTCTCCAATTTCTTGAAAATAGAGAGAGGCATAAGATTAATAGAAGCACCTGACTCACACAAATATTTTTCAAACTTAGTACTTCCTAAAGAGCAAGGTATAGTATAACTCCTTGGATCTCTATACTTTTGAGGGAGCTTATTTCGTAAAATGGCACTACAATGCTCTGAGAGCTTGACAACCGATGTATCTTCCAATTTTCGATTGTTAGGCAATATCTCCTTCAGGAACTTAGCATATGCTGGAATTTGAGAGAGTACCTCTGTGAATGGTAAATTAACATGCACCTGCTTGAGCACTTCTAGAAAATGCCCAAATTATTTATTTTGCTTCTCTCTTCTTTTCTTCTGGGGTAAAGGTAGAGCAGACATGTATTTGCTCTCATCAGTCTCCTCATTCATTAAATTCCCATCCTTCTTCTTCTTCTGAGCTCTAGTCTCCCCCTTCTTCTTCAGACCATCATCTACCATCTCTTAGCATCTTCAGATAGCTCATGAAACATTGCAACAATCTCCTCAAGAGTCTTCTTCATTAAAGGACATCCAACTGTGGTACTCATAGTTCATCGTGATGAAGGTGTAAGTCCATCCAAAAACTCCTGGAGTTACATCCACAATTCGATTCTATTATGTTGACAATTTCAAACTATCTCCTTGAGTCTTTCCCAAGCTTCGAAGATCGTTTGAGTGTACTTCTAGTAGAAGTTGTGGATTTCCCTTCTGAATTTCACTTATTTTGCAGCTGAGAAGTACTTGTCAAGGAACGTTTTAGTCATATCTTCCCATGTCCTGATCGACCCAGTTAGTAAGCTTTAAAGTCAGGGCTTTGTGTCATCCTTTAGTGAAAAGGGGAATGCCCTTAAGTATACTACATCTTTTGACACTCCATTTTACTCGAATGTGTTCATGATTTCCTCAAAGTCCATCAGGTGAGTGTTAGGATATTCATTTGCCTTCCTATCTAAAGACACAGTTGTTCTAGATGGTTTGAAGCAAGCCTTGCTTCAACTCAAAATTATTCGCTGCAACGGGTGGAGGTCTGACACTTCACAGTCCCTCATTGTAGACTGGTCTGGCATAATCACCTAATGCTTTCCCAGGCCTGGGAGAAATATTTTCAAGTTGATCTTCAACCAGGGGTCGATTTAGATTGAATCTTTTACCCCTATCATCTTCGATAGTCTCATGAACAACTCTAAGGGTTGCTTCAGCTGCTATGCATGCAACTTGTTCTCTCTGTTGTGTCGCCTCTCTTGCAGCTAAGTCTACCCCATCATTATCATTTTTAGCCATGTGTTGTTGGGTTGAAGGTTTCCCCAAGAATTTTTCGGTGAGTTCTTTCTCTTTCCTCAACTGTCGCAGACACTTTTCCACCTCTGGATTGTATGTAATCAATTCTTTTGAAGAACATCGAGTCATACACCAGAGAAGTTAACCTATTTCCTGCATACAGAAGAGAAAAATCGTGAAAAAAAAAATGAAATTGGTTCCTGAATTAGTACCAAAAACCAATTTGAACACTATTGATTTCCAATCCCCGGCAATGGCGCCAATATTTGACGAGCGCAAAACACAATACGAAATTGATGCTCGCTAGACAAAGATAGTATAGTTTAATTATCATTTCTATAGGGATTGGATTTAAACAATGTTCGAGTAATTTCTAACTTAATGCTATTCAGGATGATTAACACTTTGGTTGGGATGATTAATAACTAAAATTAACTATGAAAACTAAAACAATTAACAATTGATCATAGAAAGACAGGAGTTGAGCAGCACCAAAATATCAATGGGAGAAATAAGGGTCGTGACAAGATAGGTTCATGATAGCTATTGGGGATCTAACTCTAGTTCAATTCATTCTCATGTTCTAATGATTCTCACGAATTCACTCGATGATTAGTTCAAATGTGTCTCCAAGACTTCTCTCTTGATTAAGTTTTAACTCTACGAGGTGAACTAATATAAAGCACTGTAAAAATATGTAAGAACGGATTAATGGATTAGTCTTTAGGAAAATGTCTCTCGAATATTCTCCTAACTTGATTTAATCAACAATTCAACAAGCTCTTTCGATTACTTAAAAGAATCATTGAATTAAACAAAATAATATAATATAAAGATAATAACCAAATATTCCTCTTTAGATTAAATAAACGGGTGAATAAAGTTACAATCAATTCAAAGCTCCATAAACTAATTCATGCAAAGAACTAGAGTTAAAATCCATAATATCAACAAACACCATATTCGTCAAACCCTAAAGTAAACCACTCCATAATCATGGAGAAAGTCATTATAAATAAAGCAGAAGAATAAGAAAATATAAGTTCAATCCAAACTCGTGTGTTGAGTTGAGGAAAGAATGATGAATCCTTGTGCTTTGAGTCTCCAATGTTCTTCCAATCTTCCGTAGGTAAAAAGCCCTCTCAAAAGTGTGTTAAATGTATTTATACTATGTAAGGATGGGTCCGGATGGATATACCCTTTCCAAGCCGAAACGGGAAAGTACTCTAACAAAAATACACATGTGCAATGTAGGGCGCGGTTCCCCATGCGCCGCGCCGGTGGAAAACTTCAGAGCGTTGTTTTTTACACTTTGCAGAAAAATTGCACTATCACCTTGCTCCCCGCGGCGTGGTAGTGCACTTTTCTCAGAGTAATCATTTTTTATTATTTTTTGATATCTAGACTTGGTCCTCCACCCCTGAACGTGATCTCGGCTTAATTTCTGGGCTTTTACTCAGACTTCAAAGCTCCAACTTGTTCAATTTAGCTCCAAATGATCTTAATAGCTCGGAATCATTACCTGCAAGGCATAAAACACGTAATAAGCGCAAATAACCATTATTTAAAATCAACCACAAGTAAAATATATTAATTAGAGTGCAAACTATGACTATAATATAGGTTTCTAGCCTACCATCAATAGATCCCGATTCCACATTGTCGTACATTTCCCCATTCGTTGCTAGTAAATATGGTAAGAAATTTGAATTGTTATGTCAACCATTCGAAGTGTCCACACCCGTGGCCAAACCTCTGGTAGTTAGGTGGGTGTATCAAGGTTGTGATGTGATGATTCTTGATTGCCATACTTTGGATTATTTGAATGAGTTAGAAATGATAGAATTTGAAGTTATTATGGGCAAGAATTTGCTAGCCTCTTGTTATGTTACGGTGGATTGCAAAAAGAAGGTTGTTTGTTTCAACTTTCTAGGAGAGCCCGTTCTTGAATGGAAGGGTGATGTTACAGCGCCAAAGTTGAAGTGTATTTCTTACATTAAGGCCCGAACGATGATCTGAAAGGATGTTTCTATCATCTTCTGTTGGGGCAAGATGTGGAAGCAAAGCCTCCTACCCTTCAGTCGGTACTGGTCGTTAGCGAATTTCTCGATGTGTTCTCTGATGAGCTTCCGGGCATCCCACCTGAGAGGGAGATTGAATTTAATATCGATGTGACACCTGACATGTAACCGATATATATTCCTCCATAGAGGATGGCTCCTACAGAGTTGAAGGAATTAAAGGACCAGTTGAAGGATCTTCTTGATAAGGGCTTTATACGACCCAATACTTCCCCGTGGAGAGCCCTAGTATTGTTTGTTCGCAAGAATGATGGATCATTAAGGATGTGTATTGATTATAGACAGTTGAATAAAGTAACCATTAAGAACAAATATCCGCTTCCAAGGATTGATGATTTGGTCGATCAATTACAAGGTACTAAGTATTTTTCGAAGATCGACCTCAGATATGGGTATCACCAGCTGAGGATCAAGGAAGAGGATATTCCAAAGACAGACTTTAAGACTAGATATGGCCATTATGAGTTCCTTGTTATGTCCTTTGGCCTAACGAATGCACCAGCGACCTTCATGGTTCTGATGAATCGAGTATTCAGGCCATTCTTGGATATCTTTGTGATCGTGTTCATTGACGATATTTTGGTGTACTATTGATCGGAAGAAGAGCATGCAACGCACTTGGAGAAAGTCTTACACACGCTCCAGGATTACAAGTTATACACTAAGTTTTTCAAATGCGAGTTCTGGTTGGACTCATTGGCCTTCCTTGGGCACATAGTATCCAGTGGAAGTATCAAAGTTGATGGTCAAAAGGTTGAGGCAGTCACGAATTGGCCAAGGCCCACAACTCCTACTGAGGTACACGGCTTCTTGGGATCGGTCGGTTAATATCAAAGGTTTGTGGAGAATTTCTCATCCATAGATGCCCCATTGACGAAGTTGACGCATAAGGCAGCGAAATTCCGGTGGACTGATGTTTATGAGAAGAGTTTCCAAGAGATAAAGGACAGGTTAACCACGGTACCAGTGTTGACTCTTCCTGAAGAACCCGAGGGGTACGTAATATATTGTGATGCCTCTAGAGTGGGCTTAGGAAGCGTACTAATGCATCATAGGAATGTGATTGCCTATGCTTCAAGGCAGCTGAGAAAACATGAGCAAAATTATCCGACCCATGATCTGGCGCTAGCCACTGTCATTTTTCCACTAAAGATATGGCATCATTATTTGTATGAAGTTCATGTTGACATATTCACCAATCACAAGAGCTTGCAGTACATATTTAAGAAAAAAGAGTTGAATTTGAGGCAACGGAGGTGGCTCGAATTCATAAAGGACTATGATATGGATATTTTATACCACCCCGGGAAGGCAAACATGGTGGCTGATGCGTTCGGAGGAGCAGAAGTTAGAGATGACTAAAGACTTGTACTGGTTAGCAAACCTAAATGTGTGATTGCTTGACACTAGCGACAGTGGAGCTACAGTTTGGACTACTGTCGAGTCCTCAATAGTAGTTGAAGTAAGGCATTATAATCCGGCCTTGGTGAATATAAGAGGAAGCATCCCCTTTAAAAAGAAGCGAGTGTTCGAGCTATCCGAGGACGGGGTCCTTAGATGCAAGGACCGGTTATGTGTACCTGATGTCGAGGGACTCCGAGAGCAGATCATGGCAGAGATTCATTGGTCCCGATATTTCGTTCATCTGGGGTCAACCAAGATGTACCACGACCTTCGACAACTATACTGGTGGAATGGCATGAAGAAGGACATAGCTGGATACGTCGCTCAATGTCCAAATTGCCAACAAGTTAAAGTTCAACATTAGAAATCGAGAGGGTTGTTGCAAAACATGGAAATTCCGACCTGAAAATGGGAAGTGATCAACATGGATTTCGTTACCGTATTACCTCGATCACGTCGAGGGTTTGTTTCCATATGGTTTATCATGTATCGACTCACCAAGTCAGCTCATTTTCTACCAGTAAAAACTATTTTCTCGACTGAAGACTATGCTAAGTTGTATATTAAGGAAATAGTTCGACTCCATGGGATTCTGGTCTCCATCATATCACACTGAGGTGCTCAGTTTACGGCTAACTTTTGAAGCTCATTCCAAAAAGGATTGGGAATGAGGATCAACATAGCACGACCTTTCATCCCAAACAAATGGTCAGGCCGAGCGCACTATCCAAATGCTCGAAGACATATTACGAGCTTGTGTTTTGGACTTCAAGGGAAATTGGAAAGATCATCTATCACTCATCAAGTTTGCTTACAACAATAGCTACCATGCCAGTATTCAAATGGAACTATATATGGCCATATATGGACGAAAGTACAGATCTCCTATCGGCTGGTTCGAAGTGGGTGAAACAAAGTTATTGGAGCCGGAGTTAGTGCAACAGGCTGTAAAAAAGGTGCAGCTAATTTGAAGCCGATTGTTGGCCTCCTAAAGTACGGAGAAATCCTACTCGGATAACCTGCGTCGAGAATTGGAGTTCGTTGTAGGAGACTGGTTGTTCTTAAAGATGTCACCTATGAAAGGCGTGATGAGATTTGGTAAAAGAGGCAAACTCAATCCCCGGTATATAGGGCCGTACCGGATTATTCAGAAAGTCGGTCACGTAGCTTATAAGCTCGAGTTGCTCCCGGAACAGGAAGCAATGCATATGGTATTCCACGTGTCTATGCTCCGAAAGTGCTTGAGCAATCTGTCCTGTATCGCCCATGTTGAAGATATTCAAGTCACAGAAGGTCTATCCTACGAAGAAGTCCTGGTGTCTATCCTAGATCGACAAATCTGTAAGTTACGAACTAAAGAAGTGGCTTCAGTTAAAGTACTTTGAAGGAACAAAAATAAGGAAGAAGTGACGTGGAAAGCTGAAGAAGATATGAAATCTAGGTACCCCCTTTTATTCCATACTACGGGAGACAACAATGATGAGACCATCACGATGGGCCACGATTCAACATTCGAGAACGAATGTTATGAAGAGTAGGATGATATTACACCCCAAACCTAAATAAATCTTAGTAAGTGTGACTATTTGCACGGCCAATCAGATGGCGACGTGTTGCCGGGCAGAGGAGGTAATTACATGCGACCCGATTTCACCAACTGTCTCACCGGGCACGACAGCCAAAGCGGGGTGACCCATTTTGTATGTGGAACCGTTGGGGTTCCCTATGCTTGGTACCTGTATATAAGGGCATTAAATCTCAATCTCTTTCACTTTTGAGAAAGACTACTCACCACAATTCACCAAACGCTCTCACACCTCATTTGAAGTTCTAAAATAGTATGAGGAGACGGTTCTTTTAGGATTTAGCTTGAAGAAACATTGAAATCGCTGCTGTAACATCTACCATCTGTTGGTATTGATTCTGAAGATTTGATTCAGGCAAAGTTACCCACCATAAAAGTGTAATTAGATCTTCAACAAGGTATGTAGGGCGACTTTCTTTTCTTAGCATGAGTTAGCATAAGTTCCTCATTCTTTCTAAATGATTCATGTGTTGTAAGGTTTGGTAGTTCTGAACATCTCTCGATAATGTTATCCCATTCTTGTACATTCATGCTGGTAGCATTTATTTCAAAGTCTATGACGTTCCCAGTTGGTGTCCTAGGGTTTGAGAGTATGATTCGTTCTGAACTCAAATTTGTTATCCCTTGAAACTGCTACTGCATTGCACTTGAAGTACTTCTCTAAAAAAAAATAAAAAAAAATAAAAATATATATATATATATATATAAAAATTATTTTTTTACTTTACCGAGCCGCGCTATAGTCGGCCGGGTACAACACCTATTGCGCAACCACTAATCAGTTGGGTACGAGGTGAAATGGTACAGAGCCCTTACGTGATCGGGTACGAGCGAGCCCTGGTGTGGCCGGGTACGACAGAGCTCTGGTGTGGCCGGGTATGACCAAGATCTCTATGAGGCCGGGTACGAGATAATGTAAGTAAGACACTACCGAGCCCTCGCGAGGCCAGTTACGATTGAGACCTCCTGAGGCCGAGTACGATGTGATGAGATAAAGAAACTTACTGAGCCCTCTGCGATGCTGTGTACGAGCTAGATGATGTTATATTGAATTCAGTTTACAATCTCCATGAGTGGCCTAACCCTTTATAAAGCTTGTATATTTTTAAGTCCATGGCTCAACGGTACTCAGGTTGAAGGCATGCTCTCATATCTCTTATGTTATATCCCTGATTTACATGTTTATTCTTTACATACTTAGTACATTTTTCGTACTGACTCCCTTTAATTTTGGGCGTTGTGTTCATGCCCACAGGTACAGATAGACCCGCTGACGTCTCTCCCTAGTAGGGTATTGTTCCGGCTGACTGGTTGTAGCTCTCCACTCCTTCAGAGTAGCGGTTCAGAAGTCAATAGGTAAGAACAGACGTCGGTTCGCACGGGCCTTTGGGCATCGTGTGCCGGTCGCACCTCCCAAGGTTGGGGTGTGACACTTTCTAATTCGTTACTTATAATCTCGTCGAACTACTCTTAGAGGATCATGAGTTCTTTATCTATCACAATTATCTCTCTATTAGAGGTGATAATTTACTAGAAATATTCTCTCGAATTAATCTAGCTTGCACTTCGAACACTCATTACGACCATGTCAAAGCTTTGTTATTACAAAACTTGCTTTTAAATCCAAGTAATTGATCTCCTCAAATAATTAGGAGTGACGTTGTTCAACAACAGCATAATCTAATGTTCTTTCTCAAGAAACACTAGATAAATAGGTACAGTTAATCACGGGCCCTTTAACTAACTACAATCAAAATATAGTTGAACAAATAGAGATTAACGCCTCAATTATAATCAAACACAATCAAGAATTCATCCAACAATCAGTTCCATCAAACTCTAGAGTAAAAATTTAGCTCCTCATAGTAGTATGTAAAAATTATAACCAAGAAGCTAAGAGAAATAAGTTGAAGAATGAAAACTCGTTGGCGTATCCGTTCGTCATCGCTCTTTGCAAGTTCTTACCTTCAAACATATTGTCACTCCCAAAAAACATCATTCTAGAATGTATTTATATGATTTAGGGTTTGCATGAGTTGCCTTTGACCAATTCAACCTCAGACAGGAGAACTGAAAGCTCATTCGCAATCGTCGCGTCATGAGAGGAGGCAGACGAGCTGCCTCAGGTCTTTCCCAACAGTCCTCGTGATGGGAGCTCGCATTCATTGCCTTCACTGCCTCTACCGGAGGCTGAGAATTCTTTTAGCCCATGCCTGCTTGTGATGCGAGCAGGGCATATGACCTGGCCCTTTAGCTTCTTTGTGTTTTTCACTCAACTTTTGCTCCAGATCGATCTCTTTCAGTCTTCTTTCGTTACAAATAAAAAGCATGTAACAAGCTCAAAACACATCAAAAGCCATACGAACTACAAGATATGAGGTGATTTCACACTATATGTGTACACTTCTAGCTGAATATCGCTGACATCTTCGTCAATTTTGCAATTTACATGGAAGACGAAATAACTTAAAGCATTAGTACCATTATTTGGTTAGTCACAGAGAGGCTATAACTCAGAAAAGGGAGTGATGGCACTAATTCCACTAAAAACCCTCTATCCACCAAGGATTGTGGTAAGATGGATGAGATCTATCCATCCTTAACCAGAGGTTTCGGGTTCCTATGTGACACGAATCAGAATTAGGTCGGGACCTCTATATGGTTAATAAACACGGTGAGAAACCGAGAAATAGAACTACATTCCGATTCCAAAAGTTGTGCTAGATGGATCTTTTTTAAATTATTGTTTATATTTTGACCCCATTAATTTCTTATTTTTTTAATTGTGGAAAAGTAGCCCCGTGTCTGAATTTTAAAACACGCTCGCCAGTATTGTGAAGCACCCGCCAAAGTATTGAAGCACCAAAATTTTTGACGATCACCAGAATTTTTAGCGCCAGAATTTTAAAGCACCAGAATTGTGACGATCACCAGAATTTTCAGCCATAATGTTGAAATTTTTTGACGATCAATCAGGATTTGTGGCAAAATCTTGACGATCGCCATAACTTTCGCTTACTTTAAATTATGCAATAAGAAAAATCCCGGCGAGCAAACTTAAAATTCTGGAGGGGCTTTTTTCCCAAACTTCTGTTATAGGGTCAAAAAATTAATAATTGCACCAAAATATCCTATTTCTGTCATTCTCCCTTCGGACTCTACCCTCAAAATACTTAAAGGAATAAACAACCTATGGAAAGAATGATTCTTCTATTTTTCTTTTTCTTTTTGCACAATAGGTCACATTCTTTTAGTTAGCCTTGTTTTTGCGTGTACAATTCTGGTACACATCTTGTCCTAAAATACTTGAGGAAAAAAAAAAGCAACTTAAAGTATCTAGATCTACGGCCCTAAATAAAAAATTGACAGCAATAGTCCCAGTATGACCAAAGTTTGGGGTCTTTTCTTTATTTTGTTAATTTCTTGATCATCCTGTTAGAACACTCATGAAATTTTTTCTATTTAGAACCATAAACAAAATGGCTGCTGCCTAAATTTATGATACCTTTATCACAATAATTTTTGAGAGTTAGCTTATTAATTGTTTTATTACTCCAATTATTTTAAAATTAAGCTTACACATCTAGAAAGTATACAAATTACTTAACCACCATTATTCAAATGAAAACAAGTAAACATAATTTAAAAGTCTTGGTCAACAGAGATTTGCGCTAGCTTTTCAAAACAGAATTGTGATTTGCATTCCGAGTTGTTTAACGAAAAATTTGTAAATATGATAAATCACATGCAATATTTTTTTCATATATTCAAATTTATTACATGAAAAAAAATCTGCAATGCTACTTTCAGGGATCGTCATTTTAAAAAAGTTAGGGGGTTAAAAAAGTGAAAATGATGTTGGTTCAAGAATTTTCTTATTATCAATGATTCCTTAGCCATGAATATCAATGAATGGACCATCTAAGTGTCAATGAAAAGGATAGAAAATGTTTCCTCAATGGCATTTCTTCTTGAGTATTTGGAAACCTTAATGCTGATATATAAAGGAACACTTCAAGGGAAAAGAAAAAAGAAAAAAGAAAAAAAAAGAGTCAATAATAATGATGCTTTTACATTTGGCATCTTTATTTAGGACCACTCCAGATTATTTTCATAGGATAATACCTTTTCACACAATTCTCTTACTTTTTCTTATTTGTTTTATTTAAAGTGTTGATAGCCACTTAAACCCCACATTTCTTTTTAGAATATGAGATAGTAGTTCTAGCAGCAAACAATAGTGTCCCCTTTAATTTGGCGCACACCTCAACTATTCCATTAGATATCCGATATCCAATCAAGAATAAGACAGCCTTCTAATAATTGTATGTAATTAAACTGGTGCCCTAACCACGGGCTGAACTGGGGCGACCGAGTGTACTGGTATGACCTCTGGGACCTGGTCAACCTGGACCCGCTACTTTAGGGTACGGGTGGCGGGAGTCTGTGATCCTCCCCCGACCTGAGATGTGGCAGGAGCAAGTGGGATCAACCCTACCTGAGCTAAAGTGCCGAACATGCTCAGAAACAGGGCGAGAGTCTCCACGAGTGCTTGTGCAGTAACAGGCATCTCAGGTGTCTGCTCTACAACTGGAGCTACTGGTGGCTCCTCTATAGCAGCTCGTGTATGTGGACTTCCTCGGCCTCTACCTCGGCCCCGGCCTCTCACAGCTCTAGCAGGGGGCATGGGTGTCTGGTCATCTAATCCAGTTGTGCGTGTCCTCACCATTTGTGAGAGAATAGAAAGATAGAAGTTTAGATTCCCGAAGTCAACAATTTCTCACGATAAGGAATCAAAGAAGTGAAGTTTTTCCTAACAGTTCCATAGCCTCCCGAAGATAAGTACATACGTCTCCGTACCAATCCGCGAGACTATACTAAACATGCTTGTGACTCATAACACCTATGAACCTAGAGCTATGATACCAACTTGTCACGGTCCCAATTTTTCTCTGTAGGATGTTGTGACGGCACCCAGTCTCTAAGACTAGGTAAGCCTAACAATATCCAGAAACATTAAATAAAAGCTTAGAATTTCAAAACTCCAACAATTTCATAAATAAAATCTATAAACTCAATACATTCACCTCCCAAAACCTGGTGAGATATAAGTCACAAGCTCTAAGTACAGTGCTGAACAATCCTATACATCACTGCCTATAAAAGTGAAATAAAATAAGGAAGACCATGATAGAAGGGGACTGCGGGCAGGTGTCCCTTGAAGTCTGCAAAAAATAGGCTCAGCGCGCTAGTACCGGGACTAATTAGATGTACCTAGATCTGCACGAAACATGTGCAGAAGCGTAGTATGAGTACACCATAATGGTACCCAGTAAGTGCCAAGCCTAACCTCGATAGAGTAGTGATGAGGTCAGGTCAAGGCCCTACTGGAGATAATAAGAAAACAAGACAAGAGACATAACAATATAATGATAATGACAAAGGAAGTGAAATAATAAAGAATCTATGAAAAATTAACACCATTGAATCAAGGCAATTAATACAACACGAAAGGAAAACAAGGATTTTACATGTTAAGGAAACAACAACATAACCAAATACAGCAAATAGAGAAAGATCAACGGGGGGACCTACCGAGGTACCGCCTCGTAGTCTCAAATCATAAAAGTAACTCACAATCTTTCCTTATATCACCGCGGGAGCCTTTACATTTAGTTTTGAAAATTATTTTCTCGAAATAGCACCCCACGTTTTAGCCCACCTTATCACACCGCATAACTTCTAATTGTTTCCCTACTAGCCACGCGTATCAAGGCCACCTTATCTCACCATATGCATTTTAACACCCAGACCTTATACCACCGCATGCGTATCAATAGTAACAATGATACGGTAGAAAACTCATGCAAAGATTAACAACGGCACTACAAAAACCTCGTGCAAACAACCAAACAATCTTCTAAACAATAACACAAATGCCAAAACATAACAACTCAATAAAATAATATTTCACAACTTACACTTTTCCTCAATAGAAACCACGGCCTTTGCAACTCAACACCAAACTCAACATCAAGATATTTCAAGGATACCAAATTTCAAGTAAAGAATCCCATTAAATAATCAATACAAAATTTAGAAAGCAAGTAATTCAACTAAACATGTAGTACAAGTTGCAAATAAGAGATAAGACAAGTAGACATGTGAAATTAGACTAAACATGGTGGTTGTAACATGCTAAAGTAACTCAATTAAAGCATGAAAAAGAAACTACGTAGCTAAAACCGAAATCTCAATATTTAGCCTGTGTACGCACTTGTCATCTTACGTGCACGGCCTCCACTAAGGGTGGCAAGTGGGTCGGGTCCTAAATGGACCGGTCTCATAGGCCGCAGTCCCGGGACAGCCCGGTCCTTAAATAAACGGGTTAAACGGTCCCGGGCTATTCTTGCTTTTGGTAGGAACCGGCTCGGGATCGGACTCTAAACGTCCCGAATCTAGCCAAAATAAATTTCATACTATAAATATAACCATATAAAATGGATTTAAATAATGAAATTACGATCTTAGCAAAGAATTAAAAAATCGCTCCAAAAAGTCACCCCGGGTCCGCGCCTTGGAACCCGACCAAAATTACAAAAACCAAACATGCATTCGATATCGTGTCCAACCATACAAGAATTATTCAAATCCGACCTCATTTTGCCTTTCAAAACTCAAATATTTAGCCTAAGAAGTTTTATTACTTTTCCCCAATTTTTCCAACCCAAATCCCTAATTACATGATAAAATCAATGATAGATTAGTGGAATTTAATTTTAAAATGAGTTAAGAACTCTTACCCCAACAATCCCTCTGAAAATCCTTTGAAATATCGCCTCAAACCGAGCTCTCTAAGTCCAAATTGTGAAATGTGAAATAAACCCTCGATTTCAAACTTAAGTTCTGTTGCCCAGTTAATTACACATCGCAATCGCGGAATATCCTTCGCGATCGCGAAGAAGAAAACAAGGTTTCCCCCAAAATGGCCTTCGCAAACGCGATTGACTCCACGCGAATGCGGATAACTGATACACAGACCTATGCGGTCGCGGTCGCGGTCGCGGACATGCCCACGCGATCGTGAAGCACAACTTCATGTGACCCTGCTGCCTTACTTCCTTGTACGTGAACGCAATCATCTCTACGCATTCGTGAAGCACAAGCTTCACCACTGCCGCGATCGCGACCCTCTCTCTGCGAATGTGAAGAGTAAAAACCAACAGTCCACAAAATCCCTTCGCGATCGCGGACCAAACCTCACGATCGCATTGAAGGAAACCAGACCTGAGAAAACCACCAGCTTTAGCTATTCCTAAATGATCCGAAATGCGTCGAACATGGTCTGAATTACACCCAAGGCCCCGGGGACCTCAATAAAATATACCAACAAGTCCTAATTATCATACGAACATGCTCGAAGCATCAAATCACATCAAACAACACTAGAATACGAATCGCGCATCGATTCAGGCGTAAGAACTTATGCACTTCCTAATTTCAAAACCAACGCCCATTCATACCAAAACAACTCTGATTGACATCAAATTTTGCACACAAGTCATAAATGATATTATAGACCTACTCCAAGTTCCGGAACCGGAATTCGACCCCGATATCAAAAAGTCCACTCCCGGTCAAACTTTCCAAATTTCCAACTTTCGCCAATTAACGTCGAAATGACCTACGGACCTCCAAATCAACATACGGACACACTCCTAAGTCCAAACTCACCCTACAGAGCTATTGGAACCGTCAAAAATCCATTCCGGAGTCATCTTCGCACAAGTCAAACTACGATCAACTCCTACGACTTAAACTTCCAACTTAGGGACTATGTATTCCATATCACTCTGAAACTCTCCCGAACTCGAAACCAAGCACCCAGGAAAGTCACGTAATCATAATATAACATAGAGGGAGTATAAATTAGGGTATCGAGGCTAAAATACTCAAAACAACCGGCGTGGGTCGTTACAGAGTGTAACTCAACACACAAGACGAAGAACTCCCTTCTGACATTGTAACTCCCTATTCGTAAATATTATACACCATATAAGAAATAAAATAGAGATGATAACAAAAAATAGAGAAAAATCGCTTAAGATAGGGAAAACCCTAGCTTTGGAGAGAAAATAAAAGGTTACATCCTTTTACGGGGAATGGGGGCTATCGGGATCGGTGATGAACGGGCAAGGGTTCCAAATGGGTAGATGGTTTAAGATTATGCCGCGTGTCTTACTAAAAGGTCCTTTAGTGATGGGGAAAAATATTAAAATAGATAACGGTAGGGATGGAAAATATAACGGAGGGTACTGATAACTAATTGTCGATAGTAGCTAGAGGAACACATCTGGACCTTTTCCGAAGAATTTTTCCAATTTGTCCAAAACTATACAAAAATGAGGAAACAAATTTGGATCTTGACATGTCGATTTTTAACCATAAACAATGTGTTAAGAGATAGGTGGATTTATCATGATTTGCTAAGAGTTTGATTATGAAATACCCGAAGTTTCCCGTTTGGCCATAAAATTTGGAAGCTTTTTTCAAATTTTATTTTCAAATATCTGTTTGTTTATAGACTTTAACCATTTTTTGAAAACAAAATCTTCAAAGCCCAAAAATAGCTCTAGCATAGTTTTTGAATTTTTCTACTCACAAAACTTCAAATTTTCTTCAAGTAAACTGCATGTCCAAATACAATTTCAACTTTCAAAATCTATTTTCATCTCATCTTCAAGAACATATTTTTTAAAATTCCAATCAAATCTATGTGCAAACGCTAGCTTAGTCATATATACCATTTGTTCTAACCAATCACCTCTCACATGTCGGAACATCAACTGAATATTAAAAGTTACAATGCGTTTGGGGAATGAAAGAGCATCATTTTTATCACTATAAATTGTGACATATGACTCTTCTTCAACTGTGGCAGTGACTGAGGGGGACTTCACTCATGACCGTCATCTGCTCGGGAATACCATTCAGTTAAATTTTTGTTCTTTTATTCTTAAATATGAGTCCTAACGAGATCTCCTATTGAATTGACTTAGGAATCGATTGAGTGGGATTGTCTATCCTTTATTCATATCCCATTTTTTTATATAATTAATGTAGCACGTGTGTTGTTTGCGACATGAAAAAACAACGACTTGAAGTTATTCTTACTTCCCTCCGAGTTTCCACTGCTAGAATTATGAGTATGTCCACGCACTAAATTTCCTCTCTAGAGAGAGAGAAGGAATACTTGGTTAAAGTATTACTTGTTCAAGTTGGGAGTTCCAACAAGGCAGCAAATAGGTTAAAACAAACTACTCCAGTACTTATATTTATATTTTTATTTATCCTTGTATTTTGTATTAAGTTACGCCACATATCCTCGGAACTGCGTATAAATTCAACTCTATCCATTTTTCGGGTAAACAGTTTGGCGCCCACCGTGGGGCCGAGGATAACAGTGGTCATTTGATATAAATCTGAAAAAATACGCCATTGTGCTTTGCACTTATTTCCGGAAACATCTTGAATTTCGGATCAGCTACGAATAACCACCAATCAAATGGCTTCACCGATCGATTATGAAGACGGCCTTCAAGATGAAACCAACAACTTGGCACCCGAGGCTCGAATCGAAGTACCTGAAATTTGAGCCGAAATACCATTGGATGTCAATTCACAAATAGCTTTGGAGGCAAACCAGCGTTCCGAACCGGAAAGAAGCATTCAGGGCGGTACTCGATCTGTAGCCCGAGACACCCAAAACGCGGGGGAAATCGGGGTCAGCTTACGTATGATCTTCGAGATGCTACAAGCCCAACAAGTAGCGATAGCTCAGCTACAGAGCCAAAATCACGCACAAAGCAGGACGGATTCCAATCCACTTCGAGAAGTCGCCCCCAGAACAGAGCCCGCCATAGTGAAATCTAACGAGCAAGAATTGGGGACTACTCCCGGAATTACTAAATTGCTCGAGAAACTCACAAAATGAGTCGAAGCCAATGACAAGAGGGTGGAAACGTACAATGCCAGGGTCGATCAAATCTCGGGGGCTCCACCAATGATAAAGGGGCTTGATTCAAAAAAAATCATACAAAAGCCTTTTCCGTCGAGTGCGGCACCGAAGCCAATCCCCAAAAAATTCTGTATGCCCGAAATTTCCAAATATAAAGGTACGACCGATCCTAACAAACATGTCACCTCTTACACATGTGCCATAAAAGGCAACGATTTGGAGGATGATGAGATCGAATCCGTGTTGTTGAAAAAGTTCTGGGAGACCCTCTCGAAGGGAGTGATGATCTGGTACCATAATTTACCACCGAATTCCATCGATTCTTTTGCAATGTTAGCAGATTCGTTTGTAAAGGCACATACTGGTGCCATAAAGGTTGCAACGAGGAAATCAGACCTCTTCAAAGTAAAGCAAAGGCAGGATGAAATGCTGAGGGAATTCGTATCCCGATTTCAATGGAACGCATCGAATTACCCTCGGTCATAGACGATTGGGCCGTACAAGCTTTCACCCAAGAGTTGAACGAGCTAAGTTCGAAAGCATCACATTGGCTGAAACAAAATTTGGTTGAGTATCCAGCGATAACTTGGGCAGATGTACACAACCGATACCAATCGAAAATTAGGGTCGAGGATGATCAGTTGGGAGCTCCGTACGGACTCGTTCATCAGAACAGGACAGTTATTAAAAACCAAAAGGAGATCGATGGAGAACAAAGGTCGATCAGAGACCGATATTGACCGTACATCGCAGATCGGGTGAATAACGGTTCAGCACGCAACGCAGTTCGCAACAATTGGAGGATTGATCGAGGACAAAATTCTCGGGGGCTTATGAGTAAGAGCGGCTTCGATAAATATACCGATCTTATAGAAGCAACTCGATTATCAGAATATAACTTAAGCGTTGGTGCATCCGCTCTCGTGTCAGCCATCGGATGCATCAAAGACACTAAATGGCCTCGACCAATGCAGACCAATCCTGCTCAAAGAAATCCCAATCAAACGTTCGAATATCATGGTACCCATGGCCACAGAACGGAAGATTGCAAGCAACTAAGAGAGGAAATAGCTCGCATATTTAACAAAGGGCACCTTCGGGAATTTCTAAGTGATAGGGCAAAGAACCATATTAAAAGCAGGGATTTCAGCAAGCAAAACTAGCAAGAAGAACCGCAGCACATCATCCACATGATTATCGGCGGCATCGATACCCCTCAGGGACCAATGCTTAAACGCACTAAAACATCGATGGTGAGGGAAAAGTGATCTTGGACTCAAGATTACGCACCCATGGGGACTCTGTCCTTTGATGATGAAGATGCAGAGGGGGTCATCCAACCTCATAACGACGCACTGATAATATTCGTACTTATGAATAAAACTAAAATTAACCGTGTGTTAATCGATCCAGGTAGCTCGGCCAACATCATCCGATTGAAGGTAGTAGAGCAGCTCGGCCTACAGTATCAGATCGTACCCGTAACTCTGGTCCTAAACGGGTTCAATATGGCATGTGAAACCACCAAAGGTGAGATAGTCCTACCAATAAATGTGGCCGGAACCATCCAAGAAACAAAGTTTCACATGATCGAAGGCGATATGAGATATAACACCATTTTCGGAAGGCTATGGATCCACAACATGAGAGATGTGCCTTCGACCCTACACCAGGCCCTCAAATTCCCAACGTCGGAAGGTGTCAAAATGGTGTACGGAGAACAACCAGCCGCAAAGGAAATGTTCGCCGTTGACGAAGCTAAACCAATGTCCTCACCTTCGCTGATAAAAGGATCAGGCCCGGAAGGAGAACGGGACACCAAATAGCAATCACAGACATCGACTTCAACCCAGCCAGACAACCAGGGTCCCTCAATCTTTCCTGATTCCCGATGACTCTGACGCCACCAAATCAATAATCGAGGAGCTGGAGCAAGTCATATTAATCGAGCACTGGCCCGAGCGAAAGGTATACTTGGGAACGGGGTTGAGCCCCGAACTCAGGAAGAAACTCGTTCAATTTCTTATCGATAACATCGATTGTTTTGCCTGGTCCCATTTAGATATAACAGGGATCCCGCCGGACATAACGACGCATCGGCTAAGTTTGGACCCCAGGTTCAGACCGGGGAAGCAAAAGAGAAAACCTCAGTCCGAGAGAAAGCACGCATTCATAAAGGATGAGGTAACCAAGCTTCTCAAAGTAGGGTCTATTCGGGAGGTGAAATATCCCGAATGGCTAGCCAACGTAGTTGTAGTCCCTAAAAAAGGGAACAAACTTAGAATGTGTATGGATTATAAGGATTTGAACAAAGCATGCCCCAAAGATTCCTTTCCGCTACCCAATATCGATCGCATGATCGATGCCACGGCCGGCCACGAGATCCTCACTTTTCTCGATGCCTATTCCGGGTATAATCAAATTCAGATGAACCCGGAGGACCAGGAAAAGACTTCATTTATCACCAAATATGGAACGTATTGTTATAATGTGATGCCCTTCAGGCTGAAACACGCAGGGGCTACTTACCAACGCCTAGTAAATAAAATGTTCGAAGAACAAATAGGAAAATCAATGGAAGTTTATATTGACGACATGTTAGTTAAGTCCCTGCGCGCAGAGGACCATTTGACTCATTTGCAGGAAACGTTCGAGATTTTAAAAAAATATAACATGAAGCTCAACCCCGAAAAAAATGTGCTTTCGGGGTCGGTTCGGGAAAGTTCCTCGGCTTCATGGTGTCACATCGGGGAATAGAGATTAACCCCGATAAAATCAAGGCCATCGAAGACATCGTCATTATGGACAACGTGAAGGCCGTACAAAGGCTAACGGGTCGGGTTGCAGCCTTAAGCCGATTCATCTCAAGATCATCTGACCGAAGTCACAAATTTTTTTCTCTCCTCAAAAAGAAGAAGGATTTTGCTTGGACACCGGAGTGCCAACAAGAATTAGAGGAACTCAAGCGATATCTATCAAGCCCACCACTACTTCACACTCCAAAAACAGACGAAAAACTTTGTTTGTACTTGGCAGTATCGGAAGTCGCCGTAAGCGGTGTCCTAGTTCGAGAAGAGCAAGGTACGCAGTTCCCCGTTTATTATACGAGTCGAACTTTAGGAGAAGCAGAAACTAGATATTCACTCTTAGAAATATTAGCGCTTGCGCTGATAAGCGCCTCAAGAAAGTTAAGGTCGTACTTTCAATGTCATCCCATATGTGTGTTAACCACTTACCCGCTTCGTAATATTTTGCACAAACCCGAGTTATCAGGCCGACTGGCCAAATGGGCCGTCGAACTCAGTGGGTACAATATCGAATATCAACCCTACACGGCCATCAAGTCTCAAATTTTAGCAGACTTCGTGGCCGATTTCATGCTAACCCTCGTACCCGAAGTCGAAAAAGAATTGTTGAAATCAGGTACATCACCGAGGGTATGGATCCTTTTTACAGACGGGGCTTCGAACGTAAAAGGGTCCGGGCTGGGCATAGTTTTGAAACTACCCACGGGTAGCACTATTAGGCAATCAATTAAAACTATCAGGTTGACTAACAATGAGGCCGAGTATGAAGCCATGATTGCAGGTCTCGAGCTAGCTAGAAACTCGGGAGCAGAAGTCATTGAAGCCAATTGCGACTCCTTGCTGGTGGTGAGTCAAGTAAACAAAACCTTCGAAGTTCGAGAAGGTAGAATGCAAAGGTATTTAGATAAATTGCTTGTTACTTTGCACCATTTCAAACAATGGACTTTACGACATGTACCACGGGAACAGAATAATGAGGTCGATGCGCTTGCGAATTTGGGGTCGTCGGTTGAAGTAGATGATATGGGCTCGGGGAATGTTGTTCAACTTTCAAGATCGGTAATCGAAGAAGGTCACGCCGAGATAAATTCTACAAGCTTAACCTGGGATTGGTTAAACAAGTATATTGAATACTTGAAAAGTGGAAAACTCCCATCGGACCCTAAAGATTCCAGAACCCTACGGACTAAAGCTGCTCGATTCACGTTGGCTTCGGACGGAACATTGTACCGAAGAACGTTTGATGGACCGTTGGCAGTATGCTTGGGTCCGGGGGATACCGATTATGTCCTACGGGAAGTGCACAAGGGTACTTGCGGGAATCACTCTAGAGCCGATACACTAGTCCGAAAAATAATCAGAGCAGGGTATTACTGGATCGATATGGTCAAAGATGCGAAGGAATTTGTTCGTAAATGTGACAAATGTCAAGGGTTCGCGCCGATGATCCACCAGCCCAGAGAGCAACTCCACTCAGTCCTATCCCCGTGGCCATTCATGAAATGGGGAATGGATATCGTCGGCCCTCTGCCATCGACCTCAGGTAAAGCCAAATTCATTTTATTTATGACTGACTATTTTTCTAAATGGGTTGAATCGCAGGCGTTCGAGAAAATAAGAGAGAAAGAAGTTATAGACTTTATTTGGGATCATATCATATGCCGATTCGGGATACCCGCTAAAATTGTGTGTGACAATGGAAAATAATTTGTTGGCAGCAAAGTAACAAGATTCCTCGAAGACCACAAGATAAGAAGGATACTATTGACGCCATACCACCCCAGTGGGAACGGACAGGCCGAATCAATGAACAAAACTGTCATTCAGAACTAAAAGAAGAGGTTGAACGCTAAAGGGAAATGGAGAGAAATCCTGCCTGAAGTCCTTTGGGCATATCGGACGACGTCAAAATCCAGTACGGGGGCGACTCAATTCTCCTTAGTATATGGGTCTGAAGCATTGATACGAGTCGAAGTTGGTGAACCCAGTGCCAGATTTTGATTCGCGATGGAAGAATCAAACAACGAGGCTATGAATGCCAGCCTCGAACTATCGGACGAAAGACGAGAAGCTGCTCTCGTCCAACTGGCCGCCCAAAAGCAGCGAATCGAAAGATATTATAATCGAAGAACCAAGCTCAACCATTTCAAGCCTGGGGACTTAGTGCTGAGAAAAATTACCATCAATACCCGAAATCCGAATGAAGGGAAACTAGGACCGAATTGGGAAGGACCATATTAGGTGCTCGAGAACATCGAAAAGGGATCGTACAGGCTCGGCATTATAAACGGCAAATAACTATCAAGCAACTGGAATGTATCACATCTAAAACGGTACTACTACTAAGGTACAACCTTTCCATATTTGTTTATATCTCAAAACTGACCCCTACAGAAGTCCGAACAAGGGCTAAGACGGATCTCTCGCTTGAAAGCACGCGTTGCACTCTTTTTCCCTTATACCGGTTTTATCCCAAATGGGTTTTTCGACAAGGTTTTTAATGAGGCAACCATTGATTGTGCAGCATTTACAACAATATCCGAGGGCTCACAAGAAAGTTATTTCACAATAACAGGGTCCCAATAGGAAAAATTATAAGAGCCAAATGATCGAAGCGAACCATGCTCATATAGATTGGCCCAAACCTAGGCATGTAATAACGTGCGAAGAAAGTTCTCTTCTTTATCGGCATCTTATATCCAATAAAAATTCCTCTATTTTGGGATTTATTATGCAATCAAAATTAAGATAAACTCGACGACTAAGCCTACGGGCTATTTTTATTTCGAGTTCGAGCTAACACTCACTCGACCATTACGCCTACGGGCTACATTACTTCGAGTTCAAATCATTCACTCGACTAAGCCTACGGGCTATTTTTATTTAGAGTTCGAGCAAGCACTCACTCGACCATTACGCCTATGGGCTATATTACTTCGAGTTCGAGCTAACACTTACTCGACAATTACGCCTACGGGCTACATTACTTCGAGTTCGAGCTAACACTCACTCGACCATTACGCCTACGGGCTACATTACTTCGAGTTCGAGCAAACACTCACTCGACCATTACACCTACGGGCTACATTACTTTGAGTTCGAGCTAACACTCACTCGACCATTATGCCTATGGGCTACGTTACTTCGAGTTCGAATCATTCACTCGACTAAGCCTACGGGCTACTTTTATTTCGAGTTCGAGCAAACACTCACTCGACCATTATGCCTACGGGCTACATTACTTCGAGTTCGTATCCTTCACTCGACTAAGCCTACGGGCTACTTTTATTTCGAGTTCGAGCTAACACTCACTATTTTTATTTCGAGTTCGAGCTAACACTCACTATTTTTATTTCGAGTTCGAGCAAACACTCACTATTTTTATTTCGAGTTCGAGCAAACACTCACTATTTTTATTTCGAGTTCGAGCAAACATTCACTCAACCATTACGCCTACGGGCTATATTTCTTCAAGATCGAATCATTGACAACTAATAAGCCTAAAGGGCTACATTGCCCCAAGTTTGAGTAAGCGCTCGCTCGGTTACAGAGGCTACGAGGTCCAAATTTGATTAAGTTGTTTAAATCATTGTGAAAACATTCATAAGGCATGAATAAAGTCCTCGCAAGACAGAAAACAAAAACAGAAGCAAGCCGGCAAAAAGGGAGATATGTTTATATACAAATTTATCTGCATGGGTGATTACAATGTAAAACTAAGAACTAAACTTCTCGACCAGGAGTGGTCTCTTCTTTATCAGGTACCCCCCCTCCCCCCTCCATTTTTGGATCCGCTCTTGCTCCCATTATCGTCGTCATCGCCATCAGAAACCAGAGCTTCAGATGGAGAGTACGAAGAAGAACTTGGGAATTTGGAAGATAGAAGATGTAAAAATGGTAAAAGATAAAAGAAAGGATTATTTACAATTCCAAGCGATGGCGGTTCAATATCAACAGTGGTCGACCAACGCCTGACATGCGTTAAATCCCTTGAAAGACTAAACCGACGGGACAGCTACCAGATGCATCATGGTAGAACCCGATGGAAACGACAGGATATAATCCGATCGATCTGCTAAAAAAAGAATCATATCATTTCTCGCCACATTCTTTCTGAGAAACGAGGGGAATATCTGTATACGGTCGAAATAGGTTTCGGCCTTAGCACGTCCGATCGAGTTCAAACAATGATTTATCAAAGTAAGATCCCCGAAGGTGGAGCAAACTATCCTCGAACTTGGGGAGGCCGATCCGTGTCAAGTTCGATATCATTACTGAGCTCGAATCAAAATCTACCAAGCTGACAATCCAGAGACCAACCAACATTGACCTCGAATCAATTCGAGGTCTCGAGCCAGGATCGGGCTCGAACCAAGATCATGAGTCCGAGCCGAAATCAAGCTCAAATCGAAATCAAATCGAGCTCACAGACAAAAGCCATTGCAATCCCACTAGAGAGAATCTTGGCAGAAATTATGGAAAAGCTGACTTATCATGGGTTTCCCACTGAATGTTTATTTTATTATGCTTAGAGCCAAATCCCTCCTCTATAAAAGGTGATGTTTGGCATATTTCGATATGTGTTGATGTTACTTTACCCATGTTTTAACCACTTCTTGATGTTATTTGATCTTTAAAATTCCCAACATGGTTTAATTATTGGTTTTATGACTAATTAAGTTATGTGTGACGATTTAAGGTGTTTGGAGTGCAAAATATGAAGAAAAGGTGGTCTAGCCAGAGGAAGAAGGGTTGGATGCGTCGCATCCAACCTAGAAAAACTACATCTTTCGTGCACCCTTAGCAGTGAAGTCGGCCCATAGCGTCCGCCATAGCATCCGAGACTGGGAAGTAGAAGAGAAGGGTGGATGTGTCGCGTCCACCCTCACATGCAAAGTTAAGAAATGGAGGAACAAAGGGTGGATGCGAAGCATCCACCCTAGCATGCGAAGCTGAGAAGTGGAGGACGAGGTGGATGCGACGCATCCACCCTAGCATCAATCCCTGAAGCTGATTTGGATTAGAAATAGGAGAACTTTGGCCCACGACTTTGGTACACAATATATAAGCCAAAAACGCCTCTTTTAGGTCATCTAACATATTGGGAAGGGGGAAAAAGCCACGACAAAGCTGTGGAGGCCGGAATTCATCAAGTTCCATCTTTCTCCCACCAAACTTAGTAATTTTTATGTTTCTTTATATGATTTGTTGTTTGGCTACCATGTCTATATGGAGCTAAACTTCACGTTCTAGGGTTGTGGTTCTTTCATGACTATTGTTATTCGGATATTGATTTTGACTTCTTGATTTATCATATTAGTTTATTTATTCAATCTTGCGCTTAATTATTTAATTGCTTGATCACCAATTGAATACTATCTACGAATCTAGAATTGAACTCGAAAGTGGGAATTCTATATTGCATATAGGATTGAGTAGGGCAAGTTCTTGAACTCGGGCATCGGGGAACGGATTCGTAGTTAGGATAGACATATACCTAATTGCCTTGCTTGGTTGATTTACAGGAATTATAAATGCGTTCTTGTTGATTCTAACTCCATAGACATATAGGCGTTAGGTTAGCTTGAATAGGCGAGTAAGAACTCGACAGATTCTTATGAGCATTAACCCTGTCAACCAATAAGCTAGATAAATTAGTCGGTCAATTCAATTGAAGAATACAATAGGATTGTTAGATAGCCCATAACCCTAGATCGTTTTCATTACATTGATATCATTAAAATCTGCTCTTTCTCTGTTCAAAGTTTATTATTTATATTTTTCTTATTTAATTAGTTTAGAATAAAATATTTTTAGATTTAATTCTTGTTTAGATAATTGGGATAGTCTAATTTAGTTAATAGTTAATCATAAGTCCTCGTGGGTTCGACATCCGACTTTTAGTCACTTTATTACTTGACGACCGCGTATACTTGCGTGAGTGTGTTTGGTCGCAACAAGTTTTTGGCGCCGTTGCCGGGGACTTAGAAATTAACTATTTTTCTACAGTAGGCTTTTACTTTTATCTTTACAAGTTTTTTTTCTTTTCTTTTTGTAAATATTTTATTTTTATAACTATTTGATTTTTCTCTTAGTGTGTTTCTATTTCTTTCACCATGACATCTGGGGATGAAATATATGGAGGTAAGGTTATTGATGAAGACTCTTGGTTGACGGAAGACATATGGCCCGTCATTTTGGGCTTGTCATGACCTGAACTCTTGGAAAGCTAAATTTGAATATGGGAGTAAGGGTTGGTATTGGGACGAATATTCTCGATTAAGGAAATATGCGGAACGACGTTGTCTTTTGACAATGTTGGTGAATGATTGGTCTAAGGAGAGAGATGATCTTGCACATAAAATTGATAATTTTGGCTTGGCTGTGCATAACTTGGATGAAAATTTGAATGAAAAGGTTGATGCGTGTAATGGCCAACAATTTAATGATGAGTTGTGTGAAGCTGAAAAAAATCTTCTAGACCAAATTGAGGAGCTAAAACGAGAATATCAATCATTAGACCATATTTTTCTTGAGGATGCCAATGTTGAGAAGAATGCTCTAGAGTCATATGAGGGAATAGATAACATTACTTTGGGAGACTTGAGTGTGTGTATATATGGGGATGTAAATAGTAATACAATTCTAGAGTTAGGGCGTATTGGTCCTCATTCCAATCATTTTTCCACATTGTGTTTAGATAGTAAGATAGTAATCAAGACATCTGAGCCTATGGGGGAGTCAAAGAGTGAGGATGAGAGTGCTTGTATTCTTGAATTTGTCATGCCAAAAAGCAAAAAATACATTCCTCATCTAAAGGCCGAGAAGTGTAAGAGTGAAAAATTTATTACTTGGCCTGGTTATCTTTGTAGCCCCACCACTGGAGCATAGCCGCAAACTGGATGCCATGTTAGGGGCTCAATTCATAAGTTCGAGGTGGAGGCAAAAAGTGGTTCACGTCGTGCCGCTACGTTAAATCAGGCGCTTGTTGGGAGGCAACCCAGCGTTACTGCTTTCTTTTATTTTTGTTTACTTTTTATTTTATTTTATTTTTATTATTTTGTAGTATTTATTTTTGTTTTGTAGGATTATGAGCATAGGAAGCAAAGCCATTAGAAGAGTGCAAAAGCGAGCTAGATGGTGAGGACTAAGTGTGGGGTGCCCACACAAAGGACGATGCCTGGGGGAAGTCTGAGTACCTCGTGAGCCGCTATTGCTTCGGCCTTTGGCCTACCAGGGAGTCTCGTTTACCCTCTTATTATTTATAATGTGCATTGAGGACATTGCAAAATTTTAAGTGTGGGGTGAGGAGATCGTTTGAAAGAGTTTCTGTGCTATTTTAGCTTAGTTATAGTACTCATTCTTAAGTGTAGTAGCTTTTGTGAAAAAAAAAAAGAAATTAAAAAAAAAAACGAAAAAGTAGAAAAATTGGACTTTTCCCGACGATTGATCTCCTAGACAGTTTTCTTGAGGGATTAAAGTCTAAACAAAAAATCCAAAATATATCTTTTAGCTTTCTTTAGGTAGTAATAATCCCCTGTGGTTTTTCTTTGTGCCTCGGTTCTTTTCCATGGGATGTAGTTTGAACCGGGTAGTTTTTTTCTTTCCGAGTAGATTAGGAATTTAGGGAATAAAAGGAGCAAGAATGATGAACCTAGGCGCCCTTGACTTGTTTGATAGTAACATATTTATACTTTCGCATGTGTAGTATCTTCTGTATGATTTGAATTTATTGATGATGCCTTGTTAAATTGGATAGCATGTTTTGTGGCGCCTATGTCTCGTTTACATGACTTATGTTCACCTTGTGTTTAATACTTAATATCTCGTGGCTCCGTGAATACTTGCATTGCTTGAGAGTCGGAATGTGATCGTCCTTAGTGAGTCATGTGCCATGTGTGGTGAGGTTTTTGTGTTGTCCATGTATTGTACTTGTGTTTAGAACTTGCCCGGTATGTGAGTTGAAGCGAAATTTTAGGTGATGCTCGGTTTGAAAAATAATTTTAGGCTTTCTTTGATCTTTTTGAGCTTATTGCTTATCACAAATAAAATCTATCCCTAGTTAACCCTTTTGAGCCTGTAGACCTTTTATTTGGTACCCACATTACAAGCCTATACCCTTTTTATTCTTAATTGACATTGTTTTGATCCTTTTACCTCTTAAAGCACTTTAATTGTTAGATGAGCGCTAAAAGAAGTAAGAAGGGACTAAGTGTGGGGTGACTTTTGAGTGGAACCAATGAAAGAAAGAAGGGTGCACTTATTTTGTAAAATAATACACCACTAGCGAAAATTGAAAGAAAAAAAAAGAGAAAAATCTGGAAAAAAAGAAAGAAAAATATAAATAAATAAATTGTTATCTTGTTCTTGCTAGTGGGTATGAACTAAAGTAGTGCTTAAAGAAAAAGGGACTGTTTTGGGGGTGATATTGTTTGTGAAATTGAAGTGGGGTTGAAGAAAAAAAATGCTTAAAGTAATTTTGTGATGTATTAAAGTGCTTAGGAGGGTGAGTCACTATTCCTTAAATATATCCTACCCGTCCCTTAGCCCACATTACAACCATGAAAAAGTCCTAATTGATTTTAGATCGAGCGAGCTTACATTAGTAGAGATTTACATTAAGGGCAAGCCTATGGTACTAATTTCATGCATGTGACTTCTTTGTGAGAGTGAGCGATTTTCTTTGATATATGTGAGTCATTAAAATATATTTGATCATGAGATTCGAATGTGTGGATTGAACTCGCTCTCTTGTTCTTGTTGTGAGGGCACATGGTTTCACGAGGGATAGGTAACGTTATTAGACTTCTCTATGATGTTGGGTGTTCAAGCCATGAGTGCATAGTGACATTGAGTCGGTTTTTGAGGTTAGGATTGTTGTGAGCATGTTGTCTTTGTTCGAATATTTTTAAAGAATGGCATAAGTAAAGGGAAGGGTATGTGATGCATAGCCTAGAGCCTAATTGTTGCAAATAACCACGGTCATAGGTGCAGTGTGCTTTGAATGATAAGAGCTTAATTTTGTTTCGTCTACTATAGGATGGTTTGTTCGAGGACGAACAAAGGTTTAAGTGTGGGGTAGTGATGTTTGGCATATTTCGATATGTGTTGATGTTACTTTACCCATGTTTTAACCACTTCTTGATGTTATTTGATCTTTAAAATTCCCAACATGGTTTAATTATTGGTTTTATGACTAATTAAGTTATGTGTGACGATTTAAGGTGTTTGGAGTGCAAAATATGAAGAAAAGGTGGTCTAGTCAGAGGAAGAAGGGTTGGATGCGTCGCATCCAACCTAGAAAAACTACATCTTTCGTGCACCCTTAGCAGTGAAGTCGGCCCATAGCGTCCGCCATAGCATCCGAGACTGGGAAGTAGAAGAGAAGGGTGGATGCGTCGCGTCCACCCTCACATGCAAAGTTAAGAAATGGAGGAACAAAGGGTGGATGCGAAGCATCCACCCTAGCATGCGAAGCTGAGAAGTGGAGGACGAGGTGGATGCGACGCATCCACCCTAGCATCAATCCCTGAAGCTGATTTGGATTAGAAATAGGAGAACTTTGGCCCACGACTTTGGTACACAATATATAAGCCAAAAACGCCTCTTTTAAGTCATCTAACATATTGGGAAGGGGGAAAAAAGCCACGACAAAGCTGTGGAGGCCGGAATTCATCAAGTTCCATCTTTCTCCCACCAAACTTAGTAATTTTTATGTTTCTTTATATGATTTGTTGTTTGGCTACCATGTCTATATGGAGCTAAACTTCACGTTCTAGGGTTGTGGTTCTTTCATGACTATTGTTATTCGGATATTGATTTTGACTTCTTGATTTATCATATTAGTTTATTTATTCAATCTTGCGCTTAATTATTTAATTGCTTGATCACCAATTGAATACTATCTACGAATCTAGAATTGAACTCGAAAGTGGGAATTCTATATTGCATATAGGATTGAGTAGGGCAAGTTCTTGAACTCGGGCATCGGGGAACGGATTCGTAGTTAGGATAGACATATACCTAATTGCCTTGCTTGGTTGATTTACAGGAATTATAAATGCGTTCTTGTTGATTCTAACTCCATAGACATATAGGCGTTAGGTTAGCTTGAATAGGCGAGTAAGAACTCGACAGATTCTTATGAGCATTAACCCTGTCAACCAATAAGCTAGATAAATTAGTCGGTCAATTCAATTGAAGAATACAATAGGATTGTTAGATAGCCCATAACCCTAGATCGTTTTCATTACATTGATATCATTAAAATCTGCTCTTTCTCTGTTCAAAGTTTATTATTTATATTTTTCTTATTTAATTAGTTTAGAATAAAATATTTTTAGATTTAATTCTTGTTTAGATAATTGGGATAGTCTAATTTAGTTAATAGTTAATCATAAGTCCTCGTGGGTTCGACATCCGACTTTTAGTCACTTTATTACTTGACGACCGCGTATACTTGCGTGAGTGTGTTTGGTCGCAACAAGTTTTTGGCGCCGTTGCCGGGGACTTAGAAATTAGCTACGTGACTAAGTTAAGCTTTTATTAGATATTTGTTTTCAAGTTTTAATTTTCAGTTTGCCTGGTTTGTGTCAACGCAGGGTCTTCTCTCGAATGCAGAGGAGTAGAAGTGCAAACAACCTCATTCCTCTTGATCCAGAAATCGAACGAACACTACATAGAGTGAGAAGGGAACACGAAGCTAGAACGAGAATAGAAAGAGATTTGGACATCGCAGTCCAACCACAGCCAATAGATATGGCAGGCAATGAAGAGCGTCCGGTAATTGAAGCCGCAAGGCCCAATCTTGCGAATATGACTCTCTTGTATTTTCTGGAAGTGGGTCCAGTTCCTAATCCTATCTATTCAAAAAGACAAAATGAGAGGTCCAAATCAGAAAAAATTGGACCATTTGTGATAGGGCCCAATCTGAGACAATCCTCCACGTGTGGAGGACTATTGATGAGGATATTTTAAGTTTACGTAAACAACCACATTTACTATTGACTTTAGTGATGTCAACTTCTTCCACAAAATCCATTTTCATTTGAGGAAAAATTTAGGTACAGCTTTATGTCTGCAATCAAAATTTAGGTACATGATCTAAAGTCTTTGTCATCGTGTATCATGAGTAGAGTGGCCTTAGTTTGATGAAGACACTGCTTGGGCCCAATCTCCTAATAAAAACAGTAATAGCCATGATAATAACTAAGGATAACGAATGGACGAATCGACGCAAATTTAGGTGAGTTATAATGTTTCGAGTATAAAAGGATCCATAAAAATGACTTTCCAAAATTTGTTTGGATCGAAATGAATTATGCCAAGACTAGTTGAGGAATGGTCATAATCTAACCACTCAACTCTATGAACTCTAGTTAAACAATTAAGTTGATAAAATGATTTGTTAAAAATAACTTAAAATTATATCCTACATTCAAAATCATTTATTTAACTTCATAAAAATCTGTTCATGGTTTGAGTTGGACTAACATTCTAGCCCAAATTGATCTTACCTTTTTACATAGGTTGATTATTTGGATTGCAACCATTTTAACCCTTAAATTAAGGGCTTTTTTCACCTTTTAGCCCGTGCCAAAAAACTATCTATATTTCGCAGCCGAAAAAATATATAAAATTTATATAATTTTGTATATAATATACATAATATATTTATATACAAAAATATATATTATATATATATATATATATATATATATATATATATATATATATATATATATATATATATATATATATATATATATCGGCTATTATTTTGAAAACGACTATACAGTGTCACTTTTCCTTAAATATTAATGCATTATTCACCTAATCTGTCTAATCCCAAGTTTGAGCACTGGGGAGTTTGGAATTCGTGTCTGCATAGCTGATTGCTTGCTTGAAATTACGTACAAAGGAGTAAGCTTAATAAATTATGAAATACATGAGTAAAAGATCTATTGGTCAAAAGTAACATATATATCAAACAAGACTTTATTCGAGCATAGAACAATAAGATTCAATATTAACCGAGTTTGTATGTTACGATACTTAAATTTCCTCAGTGTGATGACGATAATTCTACAACTATTCTGATTCTGGGAATATTTAATATCGACTATAAAGTTTTTGCTACTATAAGTCTCAATTGTTTTCAAAATAAATAAATGGTTACTTATAATTTTAATTCAACCTTATGACTTTTATAGTGCAATTAGTTGCTTTCGGTGAAATACTTTATCCTAAGTATTCACCTAATCCTCTTTTAAAAGGACAGAGAATTCCAAACAAGAAAACGATTACAAGAATGCAATGACAAAACAAATCTACTAAAATAGGGAGGAAATAAAGAGAAGAAAAGTTGGGCGATCAATAATGTTTTTAGACAGCTTAGTTAAGAGACAAAACTATTCACCTATTTTGGCGTATTTAGTTGGGATATAATCACCTTTAATTTGCTGTTAATGTTTTACCTAACTAAATATGTATAGTTTAGTATATGCAAATGTAGTTCCTAATTCTTAACTTGTTTAGGCGGCTACTAAACAATTTAATTATCACAAGTCCTTATTTATTTAGATAAAGAGTCAAACCTATCAAAATACCTAATGAAAACGTGTGATGTGTAATGTTGTGTTATGCATATATGTTTGTGTTATGCGAACACGTTTTTATATAATAATATAACACGCAAATAACATTTATCTAAAGCATCTAGAACAAGTCATGATTCACGAGATATATTTATATCTAAATACCAAATTAGTCGGATCACTATATAAAACATCACTATTCATTTCGTTTTATCTGGACGGGTTCCTCCTAGGGGCGAAACTACATGTATTAAAAGATCACCAGTCTTCACTGAAAAATTATATTATGCATATAGGTAAAATATTAGTTTTTAAAGGTGTATAACATATATTAAATACTCTTTATTGGAGAATATTTTTCACTTCTTTCAAGTTTGAATACCCTTGAGGAAATTCTTGGCTTCGTCATTGTTCCCACTACTTTAATAACTTGAGGTATTCTAGTAGTAGATGTTTTCCACATTTTTTAATTGACCTACAAATACTCTCAATATACTTAGATGACCAAACTCTGAATAACATGTAAGTCAATTGAATTACCGGCTAATTTGCTGCGAAAGAACTACGTGCTATTTTACATTTCGTTTGTAAAATAAGTGAAGAAGAATTTCTAGACAATTTTGTTGGCCGGTACGAACCAACTTCCGTGTGGAACTTTTAATTTTAAGTAGAAGAGAGTAGAGAAAGTAGGTATACAATCCAAAATTGGAAGAAATGTTTCGTTCTAATATTTTTGGAACATGTATAATAGTATGTTTGGCCAAGTTTCTCTAAGCTGAAAAGTACTTGTTAGAAGTGCTTGGTCAAACTTTTAGAAGGAAAAAAAAATACTTTTGAGTATAAGCAGAAACAGTTTTGGAGAATAAAAAAAAAGTAGTTTCTTCCCAAAAGTACTTTTTGAGAAGCATTTGTGAGAAAAATATACTTAGAAGGAATTTTTAAAAGCTTGGTCAAACACTACTTGCTGCTTAGAAGTGCTTTTCAAATTAATTAGTCAAACACAAACTATTTTTCACCAAAAATACTTTTGAAAAATAATCACTTCTTAAAATAAGTTAATTTTTCCAGCCTGGCCAAACAGGCTATAAATCAAGAAGAAGGTATCTGCTAGTAGCGTTATATGATCATGAAACCCAAAAAAAGCATCATTTGACAAAAGTTTTGAAATTACTTGTACATAATATATGTATCCTTTAATTTAATGGAGAAATTGACAGTTCTCACTCAAAGAAAGTTTCATGTATTTTCAATGTTGTTGATAGAGAACTACTCATTTTCTAATACTTATCCATAAAAGCTGCCCTCCCCGTCAACTTAATTCAAAAATACAATTGACATATTGCGTACCTGCTTTAGTCCGGCCCACGGTTTTAAAAGGCTTTTTTTTTTTTTGGGACTCACCTCTGGGTGGGGCACAATCAAAACGTCTTGAGACTTATGCGTGGGGTTCAGTTCCGTGAGGCTTATGCCTTAAGTGCCCGACTGTACGTCTTAAACACGTCTAACGTCCAACGCTCGGGGCTTGCCCAATAGTTTTTACCCAAATCATGTGTCAATTTTCCTAATTAGCATTGTTGACCCTCAAAATTCTTTAACAAATGAAGGATTAAAGGTTTATTCATCAGTATGAATATGAAGATTAAAAGTAACTCAAATAACGAGTCATAATATTACATATTTACTCATTGAGAAAACCTTGAGGGCTAAATAGATAGCCAAAATTTATATTTTCACATGCTATTGGCATTCGAGTCTTAGTTCTATGTCTCTCAAAATTATTACATTTTTTTTATTTTGCTATTTGAAAGCAATTTTGTATTTACTCATGAAGGATAATATTACTGATAAAGTTTATTAATTATTATCTTTTACGAAGGCAAAATATTTAGTTAGTAATATTTATTAAGAAATTATGATTTTCTTATTATTTGAAAGTTAAGACGCTATAGTTGATTTGTATTTCGAAGTAACATTAACATTATTGATTGTTTATGTTGTTAAGAATATGCTGGATATTTTATTTTCTATGAGTAATTATTTGTAATTTTCTTAAACTTTTAATGTATTTTTATATTTTTATGTTATTATGCTATTTTATTAATTTATAAATTAAAAAATTTAAAGATCCATGGGGCTTACGCCCCATGCCTCGGAGCTTACGCCTCGCCTCATAATAGGTAAAACGCCCCGTCTCATGCCCCCGCCTTTTAAAACACTGGTCCAGCCAAAGATTTAAAAAATTTAAGCTAAATATTTCACTACTTTCTTTTCATATTTTATGACATCATTTAAGTGAGTACATGAGCGCCTAAAATATCAGTTTGAACTTCATCGTCAATCTCAGCTTGTCCCCAAATTGCATCGCTCTTAAGTTGGTTTTTTTATTGACTAAGTAATACTCCATCCGTTTCAATTTATGTGAATCTATTTTCTTTTTAGTCTGTGCCAAAAAGAATGGATTCTTTCCTTATTTGGAAATAATTTACCTTTATGCAATGATTTTGATTACCCTTAAAATTGGATAACAATCGAACTTATAATGTGGTTATAAGGACACGTAATTTCACTCAATACTAATTGATAAATATGAAGGTTAATAACAGAAATGAACTATAAAGTAAAGCGAACCAGTGTTGAAACGGGATTCAACCCTCGAGCTAGGGTCCCCTCGAACTGATTGATACCAAAACAGTTAAAAATAAAGAAAGCTGATGAACAAGAAAGTATAAGCTAAAGAGAGAGCACTATATTGATTTTTTTATGCGAGAACAATGTGTCCTTACAAATGGTAAATACTCCTCTTTATATAGTAGAGGAATTCTACTTATGGTATAACTCTAATTACAGAAGGAAATCCCATGATTAGCTAATTAACCGTTCCTAATTTGATCTGTTCCGAGATTTTCGCCATGATCTTCGATCAGTCACGGATATTTCGCCTTTCCGTTATTATGTTATTTTCGATCTTGCTCGATGCGTGTCTTATTCGGTCTCGATCGCTGCTGGCCTCGATCTCGACAGGTACCTCGAATCCCGAACTTGGTACTTTATCGTTGTACCTTGGTCTGATCCACTACGGGGCCGACCTTCGATGCAGCTCCCTGGTCCCGGTCAGATAGAAAAATTGGGTGGTCTCGATTTTAACTGAATACAGATAGTCCCCTCATTTTTTGAAGTGTAATGACTAGAAACGAATTGAGCCTTCAATTTTTACCTTGACCTACCATGACGTCACTGTCGTGACGTAAGCGACAGAAGTGACCGAAACGTCTCGTCGGTGGAACCCTGTCTTGAGGAATGCATTCCTGGGGGTACGCGGTAAACTCCGATTTCAAGATCGATAAAGCCTCGTCGATTCCTGGTCGATGCAAGCCAGTGTCGAGGTATATATGCTCGATAACTGAGGGATACCTTAAGCAGGTAAAGAAAGACTGCAACTGGGAGGGCAAAGAGGTGGTGATCCCGACCCCGGAAGAAAACATCACCACCCATGCGGAAGGGTTTCTAAGTGTTTACACTTATCCTTTCACACTGGGCCCCCTCGACCCCATCATCGTTGATTTTTGCCATCAATATCGAATAGTCCTATGCCAAATCCATCCTTCCTTTTGGCGAATTGTTATTCTGCTCCAATTCTTCGTGAGCAAAATCGAGGGGCTCCCTTTCACCCTCGATCACCTTATCATATTGTATAGCCCCCGCCTCTATCGAGGCGGGTTAATAAAACTCCAACGCCGGGCTACCAATTTGATATTCTCGAGCACAGACGAGGACAAGGAATGAGGCTGGATGGGCCAGTTCGTTCGAGTGAGGACTTCCGACCTAATCCCAGCCGAGAAGATTTCATTTCCTGAGAAATGGAAAATGAATCGTAAGTACTGTCTCACTGTTAGCTTCCATGTATTATTTGTTCCTTTGTCTTTTCTCATCGATGTCTTTTTCCATGATGTAGCGATCGCTTGGATGCCCCATGCGATTCCCAACCTCGAGAGCTGGGTTTGGAACCTGGCCTCGACCTCTACATATGTCGAGTGCTCATGGCGCGATTTATCAAAGGGCCAATGGGAGGCCAAGACTCATGGTAATCCCACTTTTTGTATATTTGATGATTCGATTAAGATGCCCTTCTTCTATTTAATCAATTTTCTTGTGTACAGGCCTAGGCAAGGATGCGGTCATGAGGCCCCTATCTGGTGAGGAGGAGACTTCGATCCTGACACTGAAACCGGCGAAGGACAAAAAGAGGAAAAAGATCTCAACCTCCGAGGATCCAGAACCTAAGAAGAAGGCGTCTCGTAAGCCAAAGAAGAACACCATCCTTCTGACCGAAGACTCTATTCGGCGTCTAAGGGAGGAAGACGAAGAAGACGACTCCAGGCAGGTAGCCCGAGTGGTAATGAGCACCGAGGCCCCAAAGGCCACTGAATCGGTGAAGGCTACAGAGACTCCATCTCGAGATGAGAGGGTCTCGGGAAAAGACTTGGGCGAAGTCCCCGAGTCATCGAGGATTGAAGATGCCTCCCACCATAATGAGCCAATGGTGGGTACGACTGTAGGGGCTGGTCTCGAGGCCCCTCGAGATGGAGAGAACGCCCCAAGTGATATAATTGGGGAAATACAAATTGGAGGCTCCCCGCTGCTCCCCTCATGTTCTGAGGAGATGATTCAAGATGCTCGGGCCTTGAAGACCCCCTCCATCGAAGGAGCCCACGGAAGGGAGGACCCCTTCCGTGATTACTTTATTGGGGTCGAAGATGCTCTCGGCCTAAGCGACTTGGAGGTCTCGAGGAAGGACTCGGGCGAGGCATTGAGCCTTTTAACGAAGCGCAGCAAGCTCTGAATCGGGTAAGCCTTAACTCCCTTTGTTGGTATTACCCTTGTGTTCATTTTTCTCTTCATGTCTTAACTTCTTTTCTTCTTTCTGTGTAGGCCTCAGCGCTTCATCGGGAACCATTTTCTCGGTCTCGAGCTGAGCTGAGTTGGTACGAGGCTGACATTCAAAGGCTTACCGAGGAGAGGAATCCCCTCAACCTTCTCGGTAGGCAAAAAGTAGAAAAGATCAAGGACCTCCGAGCCGAGTTGGCCACGACTCACAAAGATCAGACCAACCTGATCGAGCAGGTAATGAAAATCTTAAAAGCTCATGGGCTCGATTCGAGAACGGTGGCTAACATTTCAATCTCATAACTACAGTAGAAGGTCGAGAGGATCGAGCAATTCTGCGAGGAGGTCGACATGATGAAGGCAGAGACCTTGGGGTGGAAAGAAAGTATGGACCGCTTTGCTGCTAAAAAAGTGGTTGCTCGAGCCCAATTGTCATCGGTCAAAAATCAGCTCCGAGACATGAAGGAGAAGAGCTCAGCTCAGGCAAAGAAAATAGAGGAGCTCGAGGCTCGGTTGGCTTTTGAACTTTCAAAGGCCAAATCTGAAGCTGAAAAGGCAAAGGCCGAGGCAGAGGCGATCGTGGCCGTATACCGGGCCGATGCTAAAACCTCTCAAGTCCAAGCAAGAGAGGCTTCCGAGACTACTCAAACTCAAGCACGTTGGATTATTTAACTCGCCAAATGCCAATCTCTGAGGGAAACCCTCGAGGAGATCCACGCTCGAGGTTTTGATCTTACCAACGAGATAATAAAGGCTAGAGAGCATGAAGCCGATGCTGGAGCGCTGGCCTCTTCCGATGATGATAATGATGATGGTAGCAAGAGCGGGTCCGAGAATGGGGAGGACCTCGATGGAGAAGAAGTTGCCCCTGAGGAAAATTAGGAATCTAGGGCTTTTTCTTTTTTGATTTTTTGTGCGGGACCTTGATCGATCCTTATAAATATCTTCGTATATATATAAAAGATCTTTTTTCTTTTTGACTTGTCTTTATTCTATTTCCTGCCCCGTGAAAATTCTATTTCATTCATGCCTTCATGCCTTATGGAGATTTTGCTCATAAGTTTGAGACTTTAGGCAACTAGACCGAAGTCGGACTAGTGTAGTCTTAATCGAGTGAGTACTTTCTCGAACTCGGAGTAGGGTGGCCCTTTAGGCTCTTGAATTAGGCCGATACGGCCATAGTAAAAAAAATGGCTTTTTCCCCTTTTTGGCTTGAAAAGTTTATTGTTTAATAATATAAAATTTGTTGTACCTTAGCATGAAATGAGAGTTTGAATGATTCTGGACCCATTTAGGGCTTTCAAGGGCCGATATTATCGTGACCTTTTGTTTCGTAATGCCTTAGCATAAAATAAAGAAGTTGTTCGAGAGTTCGAATGATTTTGTACCCATTAGGGTTTTTGAGGGTCGATATTATCGAGACCTTAGTAATTTAGCCGAGGATAGCCTTTTTAACCAGTTTATGAAAATATTCGAAGGCCTGTTTTATAACGAAAATCGGACGTCTCCGAACCGTGTTAATTTGGCCGTAGCCTTTAGCTTGGGATTCGCCTTTTGGGATTGTTCCCCTATTATACTTCGAACTTGTTCGGAGTATCAGTCCCCTAGTGGGGTGACTGTGGCCTATAAAATCGAGGGTTGCCTTTTTAAGGTCTTACGATCTCGAGGTTTTAGTAATTTGATCATGTCAATTTTTTGGATGGCAGTCCCCGAGTGCGGGGTCAATTGTTCGAACTTTAGTTGTGATCGGCCCTTAAGCCAGTTTCCACAATAGATCACAAGCATGACATTGTAAAGTAAAAATTTCTCTAAGGCATGAAATATCTGGCAAGGAAAAAATATATTTTTCAATAGATTAACATGCGTACATGTTTGCCATTAGGGCTCGAGTAATCTACATGGGCATGGTTCGTTCGACCATTTGACCCTTACAAAATTTACCTATTGAGACCCTGTCGGCACGAAGTATTTTCCTTGTAACTATCCGAGGGTGATGCCCCTGAGTATTCGAGGTTGATTGTAAAGGAGCCTCGGATACTGTTGAATTGCTCTAAGTTTAACACGAACAATGGTTGCCTCGTTAAAAACCTAGCCGGAAAAACCCATTTGGGACAAAAACCGGTCTAAGGGAAAAAGAGTGTAATGCGTGCTTTCAGACCTATGGACTTTGTGTTTGAAGAATCCTTTGATGTCTTCGATTAAACACCTACAAATGGTTAGTATAAAATATAAACGAAAGTGGAGAAGGTCGTAACTTAGCAGTAATATCATTTGAGGAGTGACATGTTTCAATTATTTGGTAATTGTTCGCTGTTCATTGTTCCAAGTTTGTAGGATCCCTTTCCGATGATATCGAGGACCTGATACGGTCCCTCCCAATTCGGGCCAAATTTTCCTTCGTTTGGGTCTCGAGTATTGAGGGTGACCTTCCTCAAAACCAAGTCCCCGATTTTAAAGTGTCGAAGATTGGCTCTTCGATTGTAGTACCTTTCAATCCGCTATTTCTGTGCGGCCATTCGAACGAGGGCGACTTCCCATTTTTCATCTAGCAATTCGAGGCTTGTATTCATAGCCTCGTAATTTGACTCTTCCATTGTATATCAAAACCTGGCGTTGGGTTCCCCGACTTCAACAAGGATCAGAGCTTCGGCGCCATATACTAAAGAGAATGGTGTTGCCCCCGTACTGGATTTTGGTGTTGTTCGATATGCCCAAAGGACTTCGGGAAATATTTCTCTCCATTTTCCCTTAGCGTCGTTCAATCTTTTCTTTAGATTTTGAATGATGGTCTTGTTTATCAATTTGGCCTGTCCGTTCCCACTAGGATGATATGGTGTTGACAGGATCCTTTTTATTTTGTGATCTTCGAGAAACTTTGTTACTTTGCTACCGATGAATTACTTTCCATTGTCGCATACAATCTCGGTAGGAATCCCAAATCGACATATAATGTTGTCCCAGATAAAGTCTATGACTTCTTTCTCTCTAATTTTCTCGAAAGCTTGTGCTTCAACCCACTTAGAGAAATAGTCAGTCATAAACAAAATAAATTTAGCTTTACCTGGGGCCGATGGTAGAGGGTCGACGATATCCATTTCTCATTTCATGAATGGCCATGGGGATAGGATTGAGTGGAGTTGCTCTCCAGGTTGGTGAATCATAGGCATATACCTTTGACATTTGTTGCACTTTCGAACAAACTCTTTTGTATCCTTTTCCATATCGGCCCAATAGTATCCTGCTCTGATGACCTTGTGAACCAATAATTCGGCACCAGAATGATTTTCGCAGGTGCCCTCGTGGATTTCTCGTTGGACGTAGTCGGTATCTCCTGGTCAAAAACAAATTGCCAATGGTCCATCGAACATCCTTCTATATAGTGTTCCATCTTAGGCCAATGTGAATCGTGCGGCCTTCGTACGTAGAGTCCTCGATTCCTTAGGATCCGATGGAAGCTTCCCGTTCTTTAGGTACTCTATATATTAATTCCTCAATCCCAGGTCAGACTTGTGGAGTTGATTTCGGCGTGGCCTTCTTCGATTACTGACCTTGAAAGTTGTACGACAGTCCCCGAGCTAATTTCGTCGTCTTCGACTAATGATCCCAAATTTGCAAGGGCATCCGCCTCGTTGTTTTATTCTTGAGGCACATGTTGTAGGGTCCATTCTTTAAATCGATGTAGAGTCACCTGTAATTTGTCCAAGTACCTCTGCATTCGATCTTCTCGAACCTCGAAGGTTCTGTTAACTTGGTTTACCACAATCACGTAGTCACATTTGGCCTCGATGACTCTGCTCCCAAACCTTTAACTATCTCGATACCTACAATCATGGCCTCATACTCGGCCTCATTGTTAGTTAACTTGGAAGTTTGATAGCTTGTCTAATTGTATTACCTGTGGGCGGCTTCAAAACGATGCCTAGTCCGGACCCCTTCACGTTTGAAGCACTGTCTGTGAAGAGGGTCCACACCCCCGATAATGTACCCGACTTTAATGATAGTTCCTTTTCAACCTCGAGTACGAGGGCTGGCATAAAGTCAGCCACGAAGTCCGCTAAGATTTGAGACTTGATGGCCGTTCGGGGTCCATACTCGATATCATACCCACTAATCTCGATGGCCCATTTGGCCAATCGGCCCGAAAGTTCGGGCTTATGTAAAATATTGCGAAGGGAATAAGTAGTCACCACATAGATTGGGTGATACTGAAAATATGGTTTTAATTCCTCTAGGCGCTTCTTAGGGCAAGCGTTAATTTTTCTAAGTGTGGGTACCGGGTCTCGGCCTCACTTACAGTTCGACTAACATAATAAGCAGGAAATTGCATACCTTGCTCTTCTCGAACTAGGACCCCACTTACCGTGATTTTCGAGACTGCTAAGTACAAGTAGAGTTGCTCATCCTTTTTCGAAGTATGAAGCAGTGGCGGGCTCGAGAGGTACCTCTTTAATTATTCCAATGCTTATTCTCATTCCGGGGTCCATGCAAAATTGTTCTTCTCTTTGAGCAGTGAGAAGAACCTGTGACTATCTGAAGACCTCGAGATGAATCGTCCTTGGGCGGCTATGCGCCCTGTTAATCTTTGTACGGCCTTAACATTGTCCATGACTGTGATGTCTTCGATTGCCTTGATCTTATCGGGGTTGATTTCGATCCCCTGATTTGATACTATAAAACTTAGGAACTTGCCCGAGACGACCCCGAATGCATATTTCTCCGGGTTGAGTTTCATGTAGTGTTTCCTTAGTATATCGAAGGTCTTCTGCAAATGTGTCAAATAGTCCTCTGCTCGGAGGGACTTAACTAGCATATTGTCAATATAGACCTCTATTGATTTACCTATTTGTTCTTCGAACATTTGATTTACTAAGTGTTGATAAGTGGCACCAGTATTTTTTAGTCCAAACAACATTACATTATAATAATAGGTGCCGTACTTAGTGATGAACGAAGTCTTTTCCTGATCCTCCGGGTTCATTTGTATATGATTGTACCCGGAGTAGGCATCAAGAAAACTAAGGATCTCGTGGCCGGCCGTGGCATCGATCATACGATCGATATTCGGCAGAGGAAAAGAGTTTTTAGGACATGCTTTGTTTAAATCTTTACAGTCTATGCACATTCTAAGTTTATTTTCCTTTTTAGGGACTATGACTATGTTTGCTAACCATTCAGGATATTTTACTTCCCGAATGGATCCTATTTTGAGAAGTTTGATTACCGCGTCCTTGATGAATGCATGTTTTACCTCGGACTGGGGCCTTCTTTTTTGTTTTATCGAGCGAAACTTCGGGTCCAAGCTCAGTCGATGTGTAGTGATATCTGGAGGGATCCATGTCATATCTAGGTGGGACCAAGCAAAACAATCCATATTATTGATAAGAAATTTAATGATTTTTCCCTGAGCTCGGGGGTTAACCCCGTACCCAGGTATACCTTTCGATCGGGTAGATGCTCGATCAGTATTACTTGCTCCAGCTCTTCGACTGTCGATTTGGTGGCGTTAGAATCCTCGGGGATTATGAAGGATTGAGGGATCCAGTAGTCACCGTCCTCGTCCGTTCCCTGCTTCTCCGACTGAGTCGAGGCTGGTGGCTGTGGTTGCTAATTAGCTTCCTGGTTTCCTTTGGACTCAGATCCCTTTGTTGACGAAAGTGCCGATACCGGTATTACTTCATCGACCGCGAACATCTCTTTGGCAGCATGTTGTTCCCCATACACCATTTTTACTCCATCCTGTGTTGGGAACTTCAGTATTTGGTGAAAGGTTGAGGGGACCGCCCTCATGTTATGAATCCATGGTCTTCCGAGCAGTGCGTTGTATTTCATATCTCCCTCGATCACATGTAACTTTGTTTCTTGAATAGTTCCGTCTACGCTTACTGGTAGGATGATTTGGCCTTTAGTTGTTTCACTCGCCATGCTGAAGCCATTGAGAATCCGGGCTGCGGGTATGATTTGATCTTATAGGCCGAGCTGCTCCACGACCCTTGATCGAATAATATTGGCCGAGCTTCCTGGATCAATTAATACACGTTTAACCTGAATTCTATTCATAAGGATAGAGATTACCAAAGCATTATTGTGGGGTTATGAGAACCATTCTGCTTTCTCATCATTGAATGATAAAGTGCCTTCTGGCACATAGTCTCGAGTTCATTTTTCCCTGGTGATTGATACTTTAGTGCGTTTGAACACGGGCCCTTGTGGAATATCGACCCCACCAATGATCATGTGAATCACATGATGTGGTTCTTCCTGCACATTTTTCCTGTTTGCATCCTTGTCTTTGAAATGGTTCTTAGCTCGGTCACTCAAGAATTCTCGAAGGTGACCCTCGTTGAATAGACGGGCCACCTTCTCCTTTAGTTGTCTGCAGTCTTCGGTTCTATGACCATGTATACCATGGTATTTGCATATTTGATTGGGGTTTCTTTGGGATGGATCGGTTTGTAGGGGTCTGGACCATCTAGTATCTTTGATTCTCCCAATGGGTAACACAATACTGATGCGTTGATGCTGAAGTTATACTCTAATAACCGTGGTGCTTCTATGGGATCGGCATGTTTATCGAATCCACTTTTGCTCATGAGCCCTTGAGAGCTCTGTCCTCGATCGTTCCTTCGATCATTTCTGATGGGAGTGCATCCTGGGCCGATGTTTCTACGATCTGCATTGTATGGTTGATACCGATCTTTGTTCGACTGGGGTTCTCTGTCGATATACCTTTGAGTTCTGTCGATAGGCCTGTTTGGACAAACGGAACCGGAAGAGGTCCCCAATTGATCATCCTCGACCCTGATCTTTGACTGGTACCGATTATGTATATCGGCCCAGGTTACCGCTGGATATTCAATTAAATTCTGCTTTAGCTGTCGTGATGCCACCGAAATTTGTTCGTTCAAACCCTGAGTAAAGGCTTGAACAACCCAATCGTCTGTGATTGGTGGTAGTTCCATGCGTTCCATCTAGAACCGAGATACGAATTCCCTCAACATTTCGTTGTCTTTTTGTTTCACCTTGAAGAGGTCCGACTTCCGAGTTGCAACCTTTATTGCTCCGGCATGTGCCTTTATGAAGGAGTCTGCAAGCATGGCGAAGGAATCGATAGAATTAGGCGGCAAATTGTGGTACCATATCATTGCTCCGTTCGACAAGGTTTCTCCAAATTTCTTCAGTAAAACATATTCAATCTCATCGTCTTCCAAGTCATTCCCTTTTATTGCACATGTATAAGAAGTGACATGCTTATTAGGGTCGATGGTCCTATTATACTTAGGAATTTCTGGCATTCGGAATTTTTTCAGAATGGTTTTCGGAACCGCACTTGGAGGGAAAGGCTTCTGTATGAATTTCTTTGAATCCATACCCTTTAGAATCGGCGGTGCCCCCAGTATTTGGTCAACTCGGGAGTTGTATGTATCTACTTTCTTGTTATTTGCCTCGATTTGTTTTCTCCCGATTCAATCCGTTTAGTGAGCTCTTCGAGCATTTTCATAATGGCGGGGTCAGTCCCCGATTCGTTGGCGTTCGACCTTTCTAGCACAGGCTCGATCTTGTGGACGACTTCTGGTTCGATCCAACTCGGTGTTCGGTGCTGATTTTGTTGTTGTGCTATAGCGGCTTGTTGAGCCTGTTCTCCGCCCTTCGTACCTCGACTATCTGATCGAACTTCCTTGCGTATGTTACCTTCGGGATCAACGCCCAAATTTGTATTTAGGGCGACATGTAAACCGACATCGACGGAATTTGCAATTGGTGCTCCCTTGTGGTCAGTCTGAGGCGCCTCGATCCCTGGGGCGGCTATATTGTCATTTTCCCCGTGAAATCCTAGGCCGTTGTCACCGTGTGTAGGCACTGCTTGTGAGTTTGACACATTTATCCTGAAAATAAAGATTCTTACGAGAACAAGTATAAAGCAGTGTGTGTTATCAGAATCAGTGTTAGGCAATCAATATTATCCTTAGCCCCACGGTGGGCGCCAAATTGGTTACCCTTAAAATTGGATAACAATCGAACTTATAATGTGGTTCTAAGGACACGTGATTTCACTCAATACCATTTGATAAATATAAAAGTTAATAACAGAAATGAACTATAAAGTAAAGCGAACCAGCGTTGAAACGGGATTCAACCCTCGAGCTACGGTCCCCTCGAACTGATTGATACCAAAACAGTTAAAAATAAAGCAAGCAGATGAACAAGAAAATGTAAGCTAAAGAGAGAGCATTATATTGACTTTTTTATGCGAGAACGATGTGTTCTTACGAATGGTTAATACTCTTCTTTATATAGTAGAGGAATTCTACTTATGTTATAACTCTAATTACAGAAGAAAATCCCATGATTAGTTAATTAACCGTTCCTAATTTGATCCGTTCCGTGATTTCCGTCATGATCTTCGACCATTCACGGATATTTTGCCTTTCCGTTATTATGTTATCTTTGATCTTGCTGGATGCTTGTCTTATTCGGCCTCGATCGCTGCTGGCCTTGGTCTCGACAGGTACCTCGAATACTGAACTTGGTACTTTGTCCTCGTACCTTGGTCCGATCCACTATGGGGCCGACCTTTCGATGCAGCTCCCTGGTCCCGGTCAGATAGAAAGATTGGGTGGGTTCAATTTTAACCGTATATAGATTTATAGCCACACAAAATATATGTGCCTCATTTTGCACCACAAATTCAAAAGTCTTCTCTCTTTTCTTAAATTTCGTACCTTGTCAAATGAGTTTATATAAATTGAAACAGAGGGAGTATTTCATTTTCCGGACAAATAGGAAGAGGAGGGTAGGGAAAGAGGAGGGATAGGATAAATGTCTTATGTTGTACAATAACATGAAGCATATTTCTCAACAGTTTAAAAGGTCCAAATATATGAAAAAAACTATTTTGTGTCTTATACAATAGACACGAGTTGTATGATGTCTCTTTTTTGTCTCACAATTTTGTGAATCTAAATTTTGTGGAACCAAAAGTGTAAGATTGAGGTCCACAAATTTGTGAGACAAAATGGAGCCTCACACAACTAATCAACTAATGCATAATAAAACTTGTCAAGTAGTGAGGAGTTAATATTTGTGTCATCATCATTCCAGCCGCCGTTCGACTAGCCGCCTAGTGGTTCATGGTTCTGTAGTCCAGTAGGCCACTAGACTTGCACTTAATGATGTTGAATTAAGCTTCGGTTGAATTTAGTAGTTTTAGTCCAAGTTCTGTATTTGTTTTATGAAATTTATTTTAATATGTGCAAATTATTTATTTAGAACTTAATAACTTAAAAAAACTAGAATTTCGAACCCATAAGTATCAAATCTTAGCTCCGCCTCTGCAACAATTTAAACCGATTTAGAAGTTATAATTATTTTCGAACCACACAGTATTTTAACCGAAAGAACTTCCTACGCAATTCATGCCTTCATGTTTTTATGACCAAAAATTTGTTTAATTCTTTAAAACTGAGAGTCGGCAGTAAATAGTGAGGGAGAGCAAAAGTGGGATGGTGAGATTTGGTAAATACTTACTCATATCGCATTTGATGTTTATATTCAGATAAATAAGTTTAATTTTAGTAAAAATAATATTTTATTACAATTAAGTAATAAACGTAAGTATGAAACATATATATTTATATTCATCAATTTAAACACTGTAAGCGATAAAATTTTACCATGAAATTTGTAAAAGTAATACCGAGAGAATGCTATTTATATCCGTATATAATCTGAGCAAAAGACTGTGAATATAATCTCTTATATGCTGATATCATAGATCAGCAGAGCCAAGGATACATTTGGTCATTGATGAATCATTCTTTCTTGTGAATTGTGATTATAACACTAGAACATCGGGGATAACAAATAAAAAATGAATAAGTTGTACGATTCGCAAAGATATAACGATTCGATCGGTCGTTTTGTGTAATTGCGCCCTATTTTTCCTTTTCATCGTTCACACATGTGTTTTATGCTTTTATGACTTGCGGGGTTGGTTAGTTTCGTTCTGAAAAGCTTTCGGGTTGATTTGGACCCTTGATTCTTGACTTAGAAGTATAAATTTGAAAATGTTAACCAAACTTTAACTTTTGTGAAAACAACCCCGGAACTGTATTTTTATGAATCTGATAGTTTCGTATCGTGATTTAGGACTTGGACGTATGCCTAGAATTGAATTTGGAAGTCCATAACTTGATTTGTGTTGATTTGTCAAAATTTGGCAATTTAAAGTTGAAAAGTTTGACCATAGGTTGACTTTTAGCTATCGAGTTTTGAATTTAATTTTGGGACTTGTAATAGGTCCGTTATGGTATTTAGAACTTGTCTGCAAAATTTGGTGTGGTTTGAAATTGATTTGATAGGATTCGGACGTTTAGTTGTAATTTTAGAATTTCTTTGAATTTCATGCATTTTAGAGTTCAATTCGTAGTTTTAAATGTTATTTTTGTGTTTTGATCGCGCGAGCGAGTTCGTATGATATTTTTAGACTTGTGTGGATGTTTGGTTTGGAGCCCCGAGGGCTCGGATGAGTTTCAGACATGTTTCAGAAGGTTTTTGGACTGAAAATGGAAGCTGGTGTCTGGTGCCCTCTGGTGTCGCAATTGCGAACACCAGAGTCGCATTTGCGACCATAGCAAGGAACTTCAGGTATCGCAAATGCGAAGCCTTGGTCGCATTTGCGAATGATTTCTGGGCTGGGCTAGGTTCGCATTTGCGATGTTTTTGTCACAATTGCGAGGGAAGTAGGGGTCGCAAATGCGATCACATCTTCACATTTGCGAAGAGCTTCCCAAGCCTTTAGTGCTACATTTGCGAGGTTTTCTTGGCAATTGCGAACCCATATAGCAATTGTGATATCTGCAGCTGAACATAAGGGCTGAAAGTCGGGATTTATCTCTCATTCTCTCATTTTTGAACCTTAGACTCGGTAGGAGGCGATTTGGAGAGGGGATTTTTACCTACAAACCTTGGGTAAGTGATTCTAATCTTTTTCTACTCATATTCCATCAACATATATTAGATTTTAACATCAAAATCATGTGAATCAAAGTGAAAATTGGTGAAAGTTTGTCAAGTTTTTGAAAAAAATAAGAAATTGAGTTTTGAGGGTCGATTTGGACTCGAATTTTTAAACTAATCACATATATAAACTCGTGGGGTCATAGGCAGACGAAATATACCATTGAACCAGGTTTTGACCGGGCGGGCCCCGAATTGACTTTTGTTGACTTTTTGGGAAAATTATAAAGATCTTAACTTTATATATTGCAATTAAATTCCCTAGCATTGTTTAATGATATTGAGTCGATTTTGATTAGATTTGAGCCGTGTGGAGGCGTATTTTAAAGAAAAAATTATTTTCGAGTGTTGAATTGGACTAGTTGAGGTAAGTGTCTTGCATAACTTCGTGTGGGGGAACTAATCCTTAGGATTAGTATTGTTTGACTCAATTGTGATAAGTGAAATTCGTTTACGCAAGGCGATGAGTGGGTACATAGGTTGTACGTGGTATTTGACCGGTTTAGGCTACTTAGACTATTTCCATGCTTTAATTGAAATGACATATCACGTTCTAAATTCTCATAGTCAATTTATCCTTAATTGTGGTAGACTATCCTTACATGCCTTAATTGACTTGTTTAGTGCTTGTTCTACATCCTACTTGCTAAATTGCTCACATGCTTTAGTTGAACTTATTGCCTCTTTTAATTGTTAAATTCTATCTCTTCATTGATAATTATTATTTTTTGAAGATATTGTTCGTGTTATCTCTTTCCTTATTGATTTTTGTTACTTGATGTAATTGTTCATGTTATCCCCTTGTTGATTTCCATTATTTGAGGTTCATTGTTAAATATTTTCTCTTTTATTGTGAGTTAGTCTTATCTAATATCGTGGTTATACATTATTTCTCTCATTGTTGAGTTATTTGGTGTTGAAGTTGTGAAAGTCATTAATACGTTGAGGCAATGTTGGTTATTTTTGAAACATCTATCTTATTGAACATTTTTCACTCATTGTTGTTGATATTCTTGTATATGTTGTGGTGGAGCCATGGGCTATTGTTGTGGAATATTGATATTGTTGTTGTTGGCAAGTTGTGATATATGGGCACTTGTGGTGGGAATTGTTATTGTGATATGATATTGACGCGCATGCGGTGGTATAAGTCTTGATGTTGATGTGCATGTGGTAGTATAAGGTGGGACTTATGTGCGTGTTGCTTATAGGGGATCTACGTGAAGCCACGCGGCGTTGTAAGATGGGCTAAAGTGCGTGTAGCTATTTCGAGAAAAACTGTTTTCAAAACCTATTTCAAATGTAAGGCTCACGCGGCGGTATAAGGAAAGGTTGTGATTGAAATTGAGAAATGTGAATATGAGGCGATACCTCGGTTATAATTCTTGATTATACGAGGTGGTACCTCGGTTTGATTTCATTATACACGAGGCGGTACCTCGGTTTGATTCTTATTGTTTATTTCATGTTGCAAAGTGTTTTGGTGGGCATAATTTTTGTTTCTTCATTCTTTATTGTTCTAGCAGTTGTTGTACGTTCATGATCATTGTCGCCGTTTTGTTGATTCTTTTATGCTATTTCCATTGTTGATTTCCGATACTAGTTCATGCTATTATCTTGGTTTCGTTTTAGATGTTTCTTCATTTTTCATTACATATCTGTATTACATTTTTATACTGTCTATTTTATATCCTAGTAGGTATCTTGACCTGGTCTCGTCACTACTCTACTGAGGTTAGGCTTGATACTTACTGGGTACCGTTGTGGTGTACTCATACTACGCTTCTGCACATTTTTGTACAGATCCAGGTACGTATGCTTGTGCCGGTCGTTAGAGATTACCTACTAGTTGCATTTATCGGAGACATCAAGGTATGCCTCCTCGGCATCCGTAGGCCTCGGAGTCACCTTCCTTATTTTATTTCCTGTTGTATTTCTTTCAGATAGTGATGTATTAGATATTCTAGAGTTATTCTATAGAGTTTATGACTCAGTTACACCGGTTTTGGAGTGTATATTGATGAGATTCTGTTTTCAGAAGGTATTTATCTATTATTCAGTTGTTTTCAGTAACTTGTTAATTATATTTGTTCTGTTATTATTATTTATTAAGGGTTGTGACAAGTTGGTGTTAGGGCTCTAGGTTCATAGATATTACGAGTCATAAGCAGGCTTAATAGAGTCTTACGGATCAGTACGGAGACGTTTGTACTTATATTCGAGAGACCACGGAAATGTTAGGAAAACTTCACTTTTTTGATTCCTTATCAAGCGAATTGGTTAATTTCGAAAACTAAATCTTTGACTTTTTATTCTCTCACAAATGGTGCGGGCACGCACCGCTGGATCCGACGATCAGACACCCGCGCCCCCTACTAGAACCGCAAGAGGCCGAAGCCGGGGCAGGGGCCGAGGAGGGCATGTGGTGCAGCCAGAGCATCTGCTCGAGCTGCGACAGAGGAGCCATCAGTTGCTCCAGTCGGGGGACAAGCACCCGAGGCGCCTATTTCCACCCCAGCACTTCAGGAGACCCTCGCACAGTTACTGAGCATGTTCGGTACCTTAGCTCAGGCGGGGTTGATCCAACTTGCACCATCCATATCTCAGGTTGGGGGAGGAGCACAGACTCCCGCGGCCCGTACCCCAGAGCAGCGAGTCTAGGTTGATCAGGTCCTAGAGGTTATACCGATACAGCATATTGCTCCGGTTCAGCCCGTGGTTAGGGCAACAACATATGAGGAGGAGTAGCTTAGGCTCGAGAGGTTCAAGAAGTACCATCTTCCTACTTTCAGTGGTTTGGCTTCAGAGGATGCAAAGATTTTTCTTGAGGAGTGGCACCGTATCCTCTGCACTATAGGTATTCTGGAGACGAGTGGGGTTGTTTTTACTATGTTCCAACTAAAGGGAGCGGCATATCAGTGGTGGCGAGCGTACGAGGTGGGTAGCCCAGCAGAGCCAGCTTCACCTACATAGGATCGATTTTCAAAGTTCTTCTTGAGATAGTTTGTTCCTCAGACCCTTCGGGGTGCTTGGTGGGCGGAGTTTGAGTAGCTACGCCAGGGTGCTATGACAGTGTCTGAGTATGCTGTCTGATTTAGTGATTTGTCCAGGCATGCACCTCCTTTGGTTTCTATAGTTAGAGAGAAAGTTTGCCGATTTATCGAGGGGCTCAACTATGGTATTAGATTCAGCATCGCTAGGGAGTTGGAGTCAGACACTCCGTATCAATAGGTGGTCGAGATTGCACGGAGGTTGGAGGGTATGCGAGGCCGTGTGAGGGATGATAGGGAGGGCAAGAGGCCTCATGGTACAGGAGGATTTAGTGGTGGTCACGCTACAGCTCCAGCCCTTCATGGTAGGTGGCTATGTGAGCCATCCAGTTCATTCAAAACTTCCAACTTTTAGTGGTGCTCCGGTTGTTCCAAGGTCTCACGTTGCACACTTCGCTCCGCCACTTTCTAGTGCACCTCCTGCACGGGGTGCCTTCAGTGGTCAGTCCAACCGACCAGGCCCGAGCCAATCCCAGCCGCCACACCCATCGAGAGCTTGCTTTGAGTGTGGCTATACCTGCCACATGGTTAGAAACTGCCCCAGACTCGGGATGGGTGCACCTCCCCAGGCTATTCAGGCTCCACAGATTCAGTCAGGTACACAGACTTCCCAGGCCATGGTTTCTACCCCAGTTGCCGCTCCACCTACACAACCAGCTAGGGTTGGGGGATAGGCAGGTAGAGGTCACCCTATAGGGGGAGGCCAGGCCAGATTCTATGCTTTTCCGGGTAGGATAGAGGCAGTTGCTTCAAACTCAGTCATTACAGGTATGGTTCCGGTTTGCCATAATGATGCATCAATCTTCTTTGATCCGGGATCCACTTATTTATATGTGTTATCTTACTTTTCTCTGTATTTGGGTGTATCTCGTAATTCTTTGAGTTCTCCTATTTATGTGTCCACGCCTGTGGGAGATTCTATTATTATGGACCGTGTGTATCGGTCGTGTTTAGTTGTTGGTGGTGGTTTAGAGACCAGAGTTGATCTATTGTTACTTAGTGTGGTAGAATTTGATGTTATTTTAGGCTTGGACCGGTTGTCACCCTATCATGAAATTCTAGATTTTCACGCCAAGACTGTGACGCTGGCTATGCCAGGTTTACCACAGTTAGACTGGAAGGGTGCATTAGATTATGTTCCTAGCTGGGGTGTGTCATTTCTAAAGGCTCAACGGATGGTTTAGAAGGGGTTTGATGCTTATCTAGCCTTTGTGAGGGATGTCAGTGCTGACACTCCTACCGTTGAGTCAATTCCAGTAGTGAGAGACTTTCCAGATATATTTCCAGCAGATCTTCCGAGCATGCCGCCCGATAGGGATATCGATTTTGGTATTGACTTGTTGCCGGGCAACTCAACCCATTTCTATTCCACCATATCGTATGGCCCTAGCGGAGCTGAAGGAGTTAAATGAGCAATTGCAAGAGTTTCTTGATAAGGGATTTATTCGGCCTAGTATGTCATCGTAGAGTGCTCCAGTCCTGTTTGTCAAGAAGAGGGGTGGTTCTATGTACATTTTTATTGAGTATCGTTAGTTGAACAAGGTTACAGTGAAGAACATGTATCCATTACCACGCATTGATGACCTATTTGATCAGCTACATAGTGCCAGAGTGTTCTCGAAGATTGATTTGTGTTCAGGTTATCATTAGCTGAACATTTGTGATCTGGTTATTCCGAAGACTGCCTTTAGGACTCGGTACAGTCACTACAAGTTACTTGTGATGTCATTTGGGCCGACCAACGCCCCAGTAACATTTATTCACCTGATGAATAGTGTATTCCAGTCTTATCTTGATTCATTCGTCACTATGTTTATTGACGTCATCTTGGTGTACTCCTGCAGTCAGGAAGGTCATGACCAGCACTTGAGGATCGTGCTCCAGACCTTGATAGAGAAGAAATTATATGCAAAGTTCTCAAAGTGTGAATTCTAGCTTGACTCAGTGGCGTTTTTGGGTCATGTGGTGTCGAGTGAGGGGATCAAGGTAGATTCGAAGAAGATTGAGGCGGTGCGGAGTTGGCCCAAACCGTCTTCAGCTACTGAGATCCGAAGTTTCCTTTATTTGGCTGAGTATTATCGTCGTTTTGTAGTGGTTTCTCATCTATTGCTGCACCTATGACTAGATTGACCTTGACCAGATTGACTTAGAAGGGTGCTCCTTTCAAATGGACCAAGGAGTATGAGGCAAGCTTTCAATAGCTCACGACTGCTTTGACTACAACCCTTGTGTTAATGTTGCCTACGGGCTCAGGATCCTATATTGTGTATTGTGATGCATCACGTATTGGCCTTAGTGCAGTGTTGATGCAAGACGGTCGGGTGATTGCCTACGCATCTCGGCAGTTGAAGACCCATGAGAAGAATTGCCCAGTCCACAACTTGGAGTTGACAACCATTGTTCATACATTGAAGATCTGGCGGCATTATTTGTACGGTGTTCCTTGTGAGGTCTTTACCGACCACTAGAGTCTACAACATCTGTTCAAATAGAAAGATCTTAATTTGCGGCAGTAGAGGTGGTTAGAGTTACTTAAGGACTATGATATCACCATTCTATATCATCCTGGGAAGGCCAATGTGGTGGCCGATGCCTTGAGTCGAAAGGCAGAGAGTTTGGGTTATTTAGCATATCTACCGATAGCAAGAGGCCATTAGCATTGGATGTTCAGGCCTTAGCCAACCAGTTTGTTAGATTGGGTGTTTCGGAGCCCAGTCGAATTCTTGCCTGCGTGGTTTCTCGGTCTTCGCTATATGACCGTATCAGAGAGCGTCATTTAGACAACCCCTATTTCCTTGTCCTCAAGGACACAGTTCAGCATGGCGATGACAAGGAGGTTACTATTGGGGATGACGGTGTGTTACGGATGCAGGGTTGGTTATGTGGGCCCAATGTGGATGGTTTTCATGAGTTGATTCTCCAGGAGTCCCATAGTTTGCGGTACTCCATTCATCCTGGTGCCGCTAAGATGTATCAGGACTTGAGGCAACACTATTGGTGGAGGAGGACGAAGAAGGACATAGTAGAGTATGTAGCTCGGTGCCTAAATTGTCAACAGGTGAAGTATGAGCATCAGCGACCGGTTGGTTTACTTCAGTGGCCCGAGAATACTGATTGGAAATGGGAGCATTTCACCAAGTCAGCTCATTTCATTCCGGTAGTAACTACCTATTCTTCAGAGCAGTTGGCTCAGGTTTATATCCGCGGGATTGTCCTACTTCATGGCGTACCGATATCCATCATCTCTGACCAGGGTACACAGTTTACATTGCATTTCTAGAAGGCTGTACAGGATGAGCTAGTCACACGAGTTCAGTTGAGTACAGCATTTCACCCTCAGACGGATGGACAGTCCGAGCGCATTATTCAGATATTGGAGGATATACTTCACGCCTGTGTTATGGATTTCGGGGGAGCTTGGGATCATTTCTTGCCACTTGCGAAGTTTTCCTACAACAACAGCTACCAGTCAAGTATCCAGATGGCTCCGTATGAGGCTCTCTATGGGAGGTGGTGTCGTTCTTCGTATGAGCTTCATGCATTTTAGAGTTCAATTCATAGCTTTAGATGTTATTTTTGTGTTTTGATCACGCGAGCGAGTTCGTATGATGTTTTTTTAGACTTGTGTGAATGTTTGCTTTGAAGCCCTGAGGGCTCAGATGAGAATCAGACATGTTTTGGAAGGTTTTTGGACTGAAAATGAAAGCTGGTGTCCGATGCCCTCTAGTGTCGCAATTGCAAACACCATAGTCGCATTTGCGACCATAGCAGGGAACTTCAGGTATCGCAAATGTGAAGACTTGGTCGCATTTGCGAAGGATTTCTGGCTGGGCTAGGTTCGCATTTGCGATGATTTTGTCACAATTGTGAGGGCAGCAGGGGTCGCAAATGTGATCACATCTTCGCATTTGCGAAGAGCTTTCCAAGCCTTAAGTGCCGCATTTGCGAGGCTATCTTCGCAATTGTGACGATTCGCAATTGCAAAGCCATATCGCAATTGCGATAACATAAGGGCTGAAAGTTGGGATTTATCTCTCATTCTCTCATTTTTGAACCCTAGACTTGGTAGGAGGTGAATTGGAAAGGGGATTTTCACCTACAAACCTTGGGTAAGTGATTCTAATCTGTTTCTAATCATATTCCATCAACATATCTTAGATTTTAACATCAAAATCATGTGAATCAAAGTGAAAATTAGTGAAACTTTGTCAAGTTTTTGAAAAAAATAAGAAATTGAGTTTTGAGAGTCGATTTGGACTCAGATTTTGAAACTAATCACATATATGAACTCGTGGGTTCATAGGTAGACAGAATCTACCATTGGACCTGGGTTTTGGCCGAGCGGGCCCGAGTTGACATTTGTTGACTTTTTGGCAAAAGTATAAAGATCTTAACTTTATATATCGCAATTGAATTTCCTAGCATTGTTTAATGATATTGAGTCGATTTTGATTAGATTTGAGCCGTGTGGAATCAGATTTTAAGGGAAAAGCTATTTTCGATTGTTGAATTAGCCTAGTTAAGGTAAGTATCTTGCCTAACTTTGTGTGGGAAAACTACCCCTTAGGATTGATATTGTTTGACTGAATTGTGCTAAGTGAAATCCGTGTAAATAAGGTGACGAGTGGGTACACAGGTTGTACGTGGTATTTGACCGGTTTAGGCTACTTAGACTATTTCCATGCTTTAATTGAAATACCATATCATGTTCTAAATTCTCATAGTCAATTTATCCTTAAATATGTTAGACTATCCTTACATGCCTTAATTGACTTGTTTAATACTTGTTCTACATCCTACTTGCTAAATTGCTCCCATGCTTTAGTTAAACTTGTTGCCTGTTTTATTTGTTACATCCTATCTCTTTATTGATATTTATTATTATTTGAAGATATTGTTCGTGTTATCTCTTTCCTTATTGATTTTCGTTACTTGAAGTAATTGTTCATGTTTGTCATGTCCCAAAACCAACCCGTCGTGATGTCCTCTATCATGGTACTAGGCAAGCCGACTATTCAGACATTTCCAACACTTTAAATCTTTGAAAGATACTAAAACAATTTAAATAAAGGAAAATCTCTTAAAACAGGATAGGAAATCATAACTCAATACGTATATTCTTCCCAAAACCGGGTGTCACCGAGTACGTGAGTATCTATGAAATAACAAAGTATAGTACACTGTCTAGAAGTAAAACTGAGTAAATAAACTGAAAGATAAGGGAGGAGAGTTAAGGTCTGCGAATGCGAAGTAGCTACCTCGATGATCTCCAAAGGTCTGGCCTCTGCAGATCAACAACCACCAAAACCGGAAGCACCTGGGTCTGCCAACGAGGTGCAGGGTGTAGCGTGAGTACAACCAACTCAATAAGTAACAAATCTAACCTTTGGACTAAAAATAATGACAAGTCTAATCATTATGGTCCACTTTCAACATTTAACAATACATAAAGTTACAGAAAATATAACAATGATATCTCAGATATTTATATTCTCCAAGTGAAGGTACAAGAATTTTGACATGCTTTCAACAAGAACTTAGACATGCTTTCAGATTTCACAACAAAACTTAACACAAAACAGGGCAGATCCAGCCCACATGCAAATAAAACAGGGCAAATCCAGCGCACATGCAAATAAAACAGGGCAAATCCAGCCCAAATATCATATCACTAGCATTGCGCCTACTGTGGGTGCGCAGACTCCGGAGGGGCCGATCCAGCCCAAGCGCTATAATAAGCCGAATGATGACATCGATCAATAAGGCCTGCTGCAGCGTGCAGCCCGATCCCATAAATATCACTCACAATAGCCCCTCAGCCTCACTTAGTCAATAACCTCACCAGTCTCTCGGGCTCACCAGAATCATGATAATCAGCCCACAATGATGATATGATATAACATGTAAATACAATAGAGGCTGAGGCATAATATGCAAGTTATAAATGTGACTGAATACAAATTGACAGATTAAGCAATTAGTTCTACAGCAAAGAACGACCACTATGGGTCCCAATAATACCATCATATAGCCTAAGCAGGGTTTCTAATATGACTGACAGCTCAATAGATCTAGTACATGGTGAAAATATGGGTAACAATAAGTTTTAACAACTATTCAGTTCCATGGAATCGACCAATTCACAATTCTTATGGTACATGCCTACATGCCCGTCACTTAGTATATGTGTCACCTCTACACCAATCACATAATACGAAATTTGTGGTTTCACACCCTCAGAACCAAGCTTAGAAGTGTTACTTACCTCAAATCGTGCAAATCTCTACTCCAGCATGCCCTTGCCTCGCGAATCAGCCTCCAAATGCCCCGAATCTAGCCACAAACAATTCGATACAATCAACATGGGCTAAAGGAATCAATTGCATAAGAAAATACTAAGTTATTTATCAAAAATCAAAAAGTCGATTCCAAAGCCAGCCTCCGGGCCCACATCTCGGAATCCAATAAAAGTCACAAAAACTCGGAAGCCCATTCAACCATGAGTCCAACCATACCAAATTTACCAAAATCCAACACCAAATTGGCACCTAAATCCCCAATTTAAACTCTCCAAATCCCTAGCCTCAAACCCCTAAACTACACCTCAAAACCACATAATCTAGGCGGGAAAATCAATGGGGGAACAAAATTATTGAATAAATTAGACCACAAGTAACTTACCTCAAGAAATACCCAGAACATCCTCTCAAAAATCACCAAATCCTGAGCTTGAAATGTTTAAAATGGTGAAAATCACGGAACCCTCGTTTTAAAAACACTGCCCAGGCTTCCTCGCACCTGCGACACCTTATCCATTTCTACGATGTCGCGGAAGTGCTCCATCTCCTGCTTCTGCGGTTCCCTCCACTCCTGCGGACCATAACATCACACTAGCGGACTCGCTTCTGCGAGACACACGACCGCTTTTGCGGACCCAGCCCCCATCTCCATTTCCGCTTCTGCACTCAATTCTTCACACCTGCGACTACGCAGGTGCTGTCAATCTTTTCGCACCTGTGAGCACTGCCCAGCTCCACTCTTGGCTGCTTCTGCACAACACAGCTAGCACGTGCAATCAAAGCTCCGCATGTGCGTTACACAAACAATTTCATATGTGCATTCTAATCTAACCCTTGAGTTAGGAAAGAAACCTTGATTCACATCTAATCGAACAGTTAAACCTCCTTTCAGAGAACTCGTATACTTGGCTCCTCAAAAATCTACAATTCAGTAATGACAATCGTTAATCCATGCTACTAATGGCTTCATGTTTGTTTGAACTAATGTATTTCATGATTCCTACCTTCCAAGTATTGATATACGGTATGAAGTTTCTAAGTTTAATAGTAGAGAGCAAAGAAATTACCTTGAGTGTTGCTTTCAAAAATCCTAGATCTTGGTGTTAAGTTTATAATTTTAATAATGTTCAATAATCTAAAAGAAGCCTTGACTAATGACATCTCTTTGTGTGCAGATTTGGTAAGCAACGATGTTGATAAAAGGAAAGCAGATCCTATTCAACGGCTATGTATTTTGAACTTTGCTTTACCTGAAAAATGAATCAATCTATCAAAGAACAAAGAAGGAAAGTCACTCAGTCAACCTTGTCAAAGATTCCCAAGCGCTTAAGAATGGGAAGAGAGCCAATCAAGGATAGAGATCAAATCCAGAAGAATCTGCAGAAGCTCAAATCAAGGAGGAATGGAGGAAGCAATTCTTCAAGATTAAGAATGAATCTAGCTACCATTTCAAGCTAGATTCATGAGGCTACCCTTTGGTCTTTCTCTTAGATGTATATGCCTCACAAGGAAAGGACTCCTAAAATTGCTGCCATATAATCTCAGAAGATAAGGAAACAGAAAACTCATCAAGCTATAAAGGAAGAAGCAGAAGAATATCCAAAAACATGCAACTACATCATTTGTTTCTAAGCCTTTCTAATTTTTAGTACAAACACTGTATTCTTGAGTCTACAAGTGTCACAAAAGATAGGAAGAGTTAGAACACAAAACGAGAGTTGTGTCAACATTGAAAGAATCATTGTTGTTGTATATCGTTGGTGGTGAACGTACTAAAACCATCACTGCTGTAAACATTCATCAAAGATCTAAGAGAACTATTGTGACCCAAGGGAACTGGACGTAGGTACTACACCGGTACTGAACCAGTATAAAAACTGTTGTGTCTTCTTTACCTTCCTGTTCCTTTAGTTTATCTCTATTTAAATCAATCACTACGCAAGGTCTAGTCGACTAAACTCATACTTAGTCAACTAAGATTTTTAAATCGATTACAATTCACCTCCTTCTTGTACTTTCAATTGGTATCAGAGCAAGACTCACGAATATTGCTTAAAGCAAGTGAGGAAAATATCATGGCATCAAATACAGTCGTTGGAGTACTATTTCAAGAAGGAACATCTCAAGTACGACCCCCATACTTCAATGGCCAGCACTTCTCTCACTGGAAAGTGCACATGGAGACCTACACTATGTCATATGACATTAAGGTTTGGCGTGTGATCAAAAAGGTTAATCTTCCAATTCCGCCAAAGAAGGATGCAAACGGTCAAATTATAATATCATATGGTCCTCTTGATTTAGATGATTATACTGAAGAACAATCAGCCGTTATTCAAGTAAATGCCAAAGCAAAAAATCTGCTGTACAATGCTATTAACGGGGAAGAATATGAAAAATATCAAGTTGTGAAACTGCAAAGGAAATATGGGATAAGTTAGAAGTCACATAGGAAGGAACCAACAAAGTAAAAGAAACAAGGATAAATCTCCTAGTTTGATACTATGAACTGTTTAAAATGAAGGATGGAGAATTCGTGAAGAAAATGTTTTCTTGATTCAGCAAAATCATTGGAGACTTAAAATCATTTGGTAGACCAATCAAAAGTGGGGAACAAGTCAGAAAAATTCTGAGAAGTCTTCCCACAATCTGGCAACCCAAAGTCATTGCACTGGAATGTCAGGATCTTGCCAAAATGTCTTGTGATTAACTTAGAGGTGATCTAATTGCGTTTGAGAAAACACACTTAGACATGCAAGTTCAATAAGAAAATAAGAAGACAGTTGCATTCAAAGCAACTGTGGCTGAATCAGAAAATGAAGAAGGAGAACAAGATGAAAACATAGCTATGCTCTCCAAAGTTGTAACAAGCATGATGAGGAAAAACAGAAATAGCAGAAAAGGTAAATCAAATTCAAAAAAGGGAAGATGAACAATGATAATGATAAAAATGATGGAAGATGCTACGAGTGTGGAAAACATGGACACATTCAAGCCGAATGCCCTGAACTGAAAAAGAAACTAAGCAGTAACTTTCAAAAGAAGAAGTCCTTTGGAGCTTGTAGTGATGAAGAAGAATTTGATCACGAAGAAATTGCCAAGATGTGTTTCATGGCCATGAAAGAAGATAGCAATGAGGACTCAGGTGAACTTGGTCTCATGGCAGACGAAGGAACAAGTGAAGAACACCGCAAGAAGAATCAAAAAGGAAAATGGTACCTTGATAGCACGTGTTCCAGATATATGATTGGTGACAAACAACTATTCAAAATGGTCACCAAACTAGATGCAGTAATAATCACCTTTGGAGAAAAATCAAAAGGAAATATAATTGGAGTTGGAAGAGTTCCCCTCAGCTCAACATGTGATGTAGACGAAGTGTACCTGGTTGATGAACTTAGTTACAATCTTCTCAGTATCATTCAACTATGTGATAATGACTTTGAGGTTCGTTTCAAAAAATATGACTGGTTCATTGAAGATGAATCAGGTAAAGTTATTCTCTCTGAAAATAGGGACATGAATGTCTATACCATCAGTAACTTAGCTAATCTTGGCAATCAAATCTGCCTAGCTTCTATGATTGATGATCCTTGGGTGTGGCATAGAAAACTTGGTCATGCCAGCATGCATACTATTCATAAACTTTCCAAAAATGATCTTGTCATTGGTCTTCCAAAACTAGATTTTTCAAAAGATTAGATTTGTGATGCATGTCAACTAGGAAAACAAACCAGATCCTCTTTTAAAGTTAAAAATATTGTTTCTACTACAAAGCCTCTTTGACTCATGCATATGGACCTTTTTGGTCCAACTAGAACTGCTAGCATAGGTGGTAGAAAATATGCTTTTGTTATAGTAGATGATTTTTCTCGATTCACCTGGGTTATCTTTCAAAGTCATAAAGATGAGGCATTAATGAATTTTGAAGTCTTTTGCAAGAAGGTGCAACGGGAAAAGGTTACTACATTTCCTCCATAAGAAGTGATCATGGATGAGAATTTGAAAGCAAAGCATTTGAGAACTTCTACAATGATCAATGGATCTCTCACAATTTTTCATCTCCAAGATCACCACCACAAAATGGAGTGGTAGAACATAAAAATAGAACCTTGCAAGATATGGCAAGAACCATGATTGTGAAAAATTCTCTTCCACACCACTTCTGGGCAGAAGTTGTAAGACAACATGTCACATCCTCAACATATGCCTAATTCGACCTATTCTCAAGAAGACTCCATATGAACTATGGAGAGGAAAAAGACCCAACATCAGTTATTTTCATCCTTTTGGCTGCAAATGCTTCATACACAATAATGAAAAAGACAATCTTGATAAATTTGATCCAAAAAGCGATGAAGGTATTTTTCTTGGATACTCTCTCTCTAGTAAAGCATATAGGGTTTTTAATAAGCGTACTTTGTCTATTGAAGAATCTATACATGTTATTTTTGTGGATACTAACCCTCACTTAAGGAATGAACAACTTCCTAAAGATGAGAAAATTTTCATAGTTCCAAAGTCTATCAATACAGGTGAGAACACTCTTGATGAAGTGACTGATCAGCAAGATCAGTCGACTAACAGTCCTGCAGAAAATCAGGGATCTTCTACAACTGATCAAACAAATTCTGTTGAAAAGGAGCCAGTATTAATTGTTCCAAATAAATGGAAAAGTATGCCTGGATATCCACATAAGTACATCATTAGAGACCCTCAGGAAGGAATGAAAATTAGAAGATCACTAAAGTAGACATCGAACGTTGCTCTCATATCCCAGTTCGAACCAAAAAGGTGGATGATGAACTTGGGGACAAAAGCTGGATAACCGCAATGAAAGAGCTTGATTAATTTGAGAAAAATAAGGTATGGGAACTCATTCCTAAACCACCAAATGCATCCATTATTGGTACAAAATGGATGTTCAGAAATAAGTTGAATGAATCTGGACATGTTGTGCGAAATAAAGCTAGACTGGTCCCACAAGGTTATTCACAACAAGAGAAAATTGATTACGATGAGGCCTTCGCCCCTGTTGCCAGGTTAGAATAAATTCACATTCTATTAGCCTATGCTGCTCACAAAAGTTTTACACTATTTCAGATAGATGTGAAAAGTGATTTCTTAAATGGGTTCATCTCTGAGGAAGTATTTATTAAGCAACCTCTAGGATTTATAAATGAATCATTTCCAAATTATGTCTACAAATTGTCCAAAGCATTATACTGTCTAAAGCAAGCTCCAAGAGCTTGTTATGAAAGGCTGAGCTCATTTTTAGTCAAACATGGGTTTGAGAGACGTAATATTGATACTACTCTTTTATCAAACGATCATCTCTCGGTAATTTAATTGTACAAATCTACGTAGATGATATTATTTTTGGTAGTACTAACCCTGTTTTGTGCAAGGACTTTTCAAACATCATGAAAGGAGAATTTAAAATCAGTATGATGGGGGAACTAACTTTCTTCCTTGGGCTTCAAATCAAGCAAGTACAGAAAGGGATCTTCATTAGTCAAACAAAATACACAAAATAACTCATCAAAATATTTGGCATGTCCAACACAAAGGCCATAGGAACACCTGTATGTCCATCAACTACCTTGGATGAAGATAAAGATGGTAAGAGTGTTGATGAAACAATGTATCGAGGTATGATTGGCTCCCTACTCTATCTTACAGCTGGTCGACCAGATATTATGTTCAGCGTTTGCAAATGTGCAAGATATCAGTCATCTTCTAAAGAGTCCCACTTGACTGCTATTAAACGTATTATTAGATATTTGATAGGGACAATCGAGTATGGATTATGGTACGAAAGTTTAGATATCTTTGATCTCAAAGATTTTTCATACGCATATTTTACAGGAGATAAAATTGACAGGAAAAGCACAAGTGGAACATGCCAATTACTTGAAAAATCTCTTATATCCTGAAACAGCAAGAAACAAAGTTGTGTAGCCCTATCCACTACTGAAGCGGAATATTTGGTAGTAGACAACTGCTGCACACAAGTCTTATGGATTATGCATCAACTATAGATTATGATTTACATCTTAACTGTGTTCCTATTATGTGTGATAATACTAGTGCTATCTATCTATCAAAAAATTATGTGCATCATTCTAGGGCTAAGCAAATTGAGATTAAGCATCATTTTATACGTGATCATGTTGATAAAGGTGATATTGTGTTAGAATTTTTAAATACTGAATATCAGTTAGCAAATAATTTTACAAAACCTGTGCTTGAAGAAAGATTTTATTTCCTTCGTAACAAGATTGGTATTTGTACAATTCCCGTATGACTGTGCTTAATGTTTTCTATAATTGTCTAAGTTTAATTCCTGTCCATATATTTTCTCCTAATTTTTGCCCCAAAAATATTTTAAGTACTTGATTAGTCTGTACATGCATTAATTGTGAACTGATGACGGGCTTTGATCTCGTCCAATTTCACTCCTCTATTTGAGGATATGAAAACGGTCGATGCAATAGTAATACCCTACAAGGAGTCCGAGTCGATTTTCCACAGGGAGCTATGAATGGGTCTTAGGGATATATATTATAGTGTATGAACTTGAATTATCTCAAATTGCACTTCCACAAAATTTGGTCGTTTCTAGGTCTAATTTTAAAATTTTAAACTAAGATTACAAACTAAGAATTTAAACTAGGAAATTATTTTTGGTTGTTTTTTAAATGATATAAAAGGCATAGGGCTATGACCTTCACCTAGGTGTTCGCTTAATGGTTTGTAAGCCTTAAAGCTTGTTTTATTGGTCGGGGTGTATTATAGCCATCAACACTTAAATACCCACTCAATACCTCTCGGTCAGAGAGTGATTTTACCCAATTTGACTTTCTCAAGTCCAAATGGGTATTGAACAAAGCAGTTGATAATAAGCTCAAGTCGGGTTTTACTATCTCTAGATTCCACCCTTTAATTGGGTTTATCAATCTCTCAATTGACCTAATTCCATGCTAGCCAAGTTTTCCTAGACTAAGTATCTCTTTCTCAAGTAGAGACCCAGTCAATTAGGCATGAAATAATATTTTCAACCATTAAATCTTCAATTAAAAGCAAGAACAAATCTAGATAATCAACACCCAACCATAAACAAGCAATAAGTCAAACACCCATCAAGTTCACACACTAGGGTTGAGTTACAACCCTAGTGAAAATCTAGCTACTCATGCTTAAATTAGAAGATAAAGATGAGGAAGTGATAATTAAAACAATATTAATGACTAAAATGATAAAACTAATATTCAAAAAGCTCAAAATAGCTAATACTACTAAAAAAAAAAAGCAAAGAAAACGTATGCTGATGTTAAAATTTCCCAAAAATTACCCTAAAAAGTAAAACTATTCTATTTATACAGTACTCAAATTTTCGGAAAAAATTGCCATTTCGGAGGTTCTGCGGCAGCACAATTCCTTGTACGTTCTACACTTTTCTTTAGCTTGGCAGGATTGGACTTTTGCGGCCGCACAATTCTGAACGGCAGCCGCATCTCTCTCTTTCTGCGGTCCACACATTTCTGAGTGCGGTCGCACAAGGCTCTTCTGCAGACCACACAAATGCAGTTGCGGCCGTGATGTCACCCAAACTCACACCACAAATATAGGTAGTAAGACAGTTGAAGCAATAATAAAACCCAACGCAAGTCGGGGTCGAATCCTCAGGGAGTTAGAATTGGGATTAGGTATATATTTAGTGTAATTGTACAATATGCCTTAGTTTACACTTTCACATTCTTGTTTGTTGTTTCTACTTCTACTTTAAACTGTTGATTGCAATTATAAAACTAGGAGACAATATTTTTGGTTTTGGTTGTTTTTCAAATGATAAAAGATCTAGGGTCGTGACTTCCACGTAGGTGGTTACCTAATGGGTTGAAAACTCTAGGACAAGCCTGATTGGTCGGGGTTGTAATATAGCAATCACACGCAATTACCCATTCTATACCTCTCGGTAGTTTGAGTGGTTTTGCCCAATTTGGCTTTCTCAAGTCCAAATGGGTATTGCACAAAACAAGTGGTAACTACTCAAGTCGGGTCTTACTATCTCTAGATTCAACCCTTTAATTGGGGCTATCAATTTCTTGAGTTCACCCCAATTTCTTGTTAGCCAAGTTTTTCTAGACTTAGTCTCTCTTTCTCTAGTAGAGACTAAGTCAATTAGGCTTGAATCAATGTTTGCAACCATTAATTCTTGAATTCAAGCAAGAACTAGGCTAAATATCACTAACCCAATCACAAACAAGTCCTAAATCAAACACCCATTAAGTACCCACACTAGGGTTGGGCCACAACCCTAGCTAGAAATTTAGCTACTCATGAAAAATGAAGAAATGCAAGGAGAAATTAAGATAGAATGCATAATAATTGATTAGGGAAAGAAAATCTAATGTTTAGAAGCTAATCTAATACAATATTACTCAAAACAGTAAAGAAAAACGGCTCAGGTGCTCTCCCAAAACAAAACTTACCCTAAAAATGACAAAAAGTTCTATTTATACTAAGCTAAAAATATCTGACAAAAATGCCCCTGCGGAGGTTGTGCGGCCGCATAATTATGTGTGCGGTCCGCACAACGAGACTTGGCATGACAAGTTCCAGTTCTGCGGCCGCACAATTCTGGATTATGGCTGCACTTCTTCAACTACTGCGGACCGCACATTTGTGAGTGTGGCCGCACTCTTGCTTCTGCGACTGCACAATTATAGTGCGGTCTGCACTCCTTGATCTTAGGCTCTGGATGTGTGAGACTTTTGCGGACCGCATAAAAATGAGTGCGGCTGCGCTCTTAATTATGCGGACGCATAAAAATGGTGCGGTCCGCATTTCTTCTTGAACTTGAAATCCCATCTCTCTGATCTTTGTCTTCTGCGGCCGCACCAGAATTGTGGGGTCCACACTTTACATGTCATTCTTGTTAGAGGTTTTCTTCATTATCTGCGGCCGCACTCAATATTATGCGGTCCGCACAGTGCCCTTTTAGCCTTGTTTTTGTCCTCCTCTAATATTACTCCTTCTTGAGTTGATTTTTATTTCTTTAGCTCATATTCTAACACTCCTGCAAGCATATTTCGTTAGATTTTGGGAATACCTTTAAGCAATTTTGAGCTAAAACTCAAGTCAAAGTGTGCAAATAAGCAGTCAAAATTCCTACTTATCAACTCCCCCAAACTTAATCTTTTGCTTGTCCTCAAGCAATTAACGTAATTCCCACCTCCACTAGAAAAAAGAGCTATTTCAGCTGGCCTAAGGTAAATCAATCACACATCAATTGGAACCAACAATTACCCACAACACGAATGAATTATCAACAATGCAATGATTTGACTTTTTGAGTACCATAGTTCTAATGTGACACTAGAGCATCAAGAGTTGACTTTATTTATTAAGGAAGCTCACTCTTTCATGTAGGTCATTGTGGATCCCAAACTCCTCCTCCTTTACTCTCCGTTAGTAAATCTCATTTTAGAATGCAACACTCAATTCAAGGATAGTGAAAAGTTTTCTCATCTATCTCAAAAGAATGTCACAAGTACGGCTTTAAGTACCATATGCTTTCCCTTCATGTAAATCATCACTAATGCAAGCTCACTCAACTTGAAATCACGTAGGGCATTTTCGGGATGTAATGAAAGCTTTTTGGATCAAGGTAGGTGTCACGACCCCAAATTATCCCTCCGTAAGGTGTCGTGATGGCACCTAGTCTTTACGACTAGGTAAGCCTAATATTGCAAAAAATATAAAGAAATGCAATATTTTAAAGATAAACAACATATTATAAATAGCCAAGAGTAGTACCACTCGGCATATACAAAATAATTTCCCAAGACCCGGAATATCGCTAAGTCACAAGCTGCTATAATCTATGTAGCTCTATATAAAAGTCTGAAGATAATAAGGAAAAATCTCTAGACGAGGGAGTAGAAGGGGACTCCGAAGATCTGCGGACGCAAGCAGAGGTACCTTGAAGTCTCCTAGAGTCAGCAGCACGTACTAACCTCGAGGCTGATAGCTCGCACCTGGATCTGCACACGAAAACATGTGCAGGGAAGGGCATGAGTACACCACAATGGTACCCAGTAAGTGCCAAGCCTAACCTCAATCGAGGAGTGACGAGGTCAGGCCAAGGCCCTACCATAGAAAATATAATAAATTAAATAGTAAAAGGTATAAGTAGAATTTACGGTAATATAATTAAAGAAATTCTCGAAAATTTAACAGTTAAGGGAGCCCTCGGCTCAAAACAAGGTAAACACAGTGGGAAATCTCTCGGGATACCGTCCCGTAGTTTCAAATGAATATGCAGTACAGGGGATTCTTCCGGAATACGTCCGTAGTCCCAAAGTAAATATGCAGTACTGGGGGATCTCCCGGAATACGTCCGTAGACCCAAAGTAAATATGCAGTACAGGGGAATCTCCCGAAATACGTCCGTAGTCCCAAAGTAAATATGCAGTACAAGGGGATCTCCCGGAATATGTCCGTAGTCCCAAAGTAAATATGAAACGCAAGATGAAATGACAAGTATGACATCGAGTTATACAGTTTATACTGGACACAGATAAGGCAAATAAGGACTTAACTGAACATGACGCACAGAATGTCAATTAGGCAGTTAAAACACGTAAGCATGCTTTTCTAGTCTAAACTACACAATTAAACATATTAGTACAATTAATAAGAGAAGCAATTTATGATTTAAAAAGGTTAAACATGATTTTTGCAATAATAGCCCGGTTTACGTACTCGTCACCTCACGTACACGGCGCCCACACACCAAATAATATCAAGATATCTTAAGGGAAAAGTCCCCAACACAAGGTTAGACAAGCCACTTACCTCGAACCGCTCAAATCAACCTGATATCACATTCTTGCCACGAGTATCCAACTCCAAATGGCCCGAATCTATTCAAAACAGTACAATACCATCAATACGCGCTAATGGAATGAATCCCACAAGAAAAACTACAAAATTAGGCCAAAACCCAAAATTGGCTCAAACCCGCCCCCCGAGGCCCACGTCTCGAAACCCGACAAAATTCATGAAACTAGAAATCTCATTCACTCACGAGTCTAACCATATCAAATTTACTAAAATCCGACACCAAGTGGTCCTCCAATTCACAATTCAAACTCCCAAATC